>NC_055993.1:117181379-117781379 GCF_018446385.1 Zingiber officinale | reverse complement strand
TAAAATTGATAATTTTTTTGATTATTCTATTCAGATGGTTCTTAGAGCATCTTTTATTATACTGTCACTGAGTGGGGTACCAGAAACTATACCTTGGGGGCATAACATAATGTCCAAATTTTAAAGCATTGTGCTAAAATCATATAAAACTATCTAAATTTCATAAACTCATAGTGTATTCTCTAAGTTGTGGAAATAATGTTTGAGAGTATGATGAGACTTAGGAGGTTCCTAGGAGTGCATTGGCCCTAGTTTAGGTTTATTCCGACGTGCCTAAAATTATCGGTGAAGTTTAGCCAAAACTCATTAATGATTGTAGAGTGTTCAAATTTTAAAATTTTGATTATAGTCAAAGTCAGGAGAGTCCCAAGAACACATTAGGGAATTAGAGAATGGTTTATCCCCTGATGCTCAAGGTACATTAATATTGATTGATAAATTCTCTAGGGCATTAGGGCTTCAGGTTCTACTAGTTGTAGTTAAGTAGAATGTAGAGATGGATAATATGACTATTGTGTTAATAACATATGAGCTTATTTCAATCAAATAGTTTATGTTCAAGATATGACATACTAATCTGAGACAACAAAGTAATCATGTATGATCTGGTTGAGATCAAGATGGGTTGATGATGAGCTAAGTCAGTGGTACTTGTGGAACCACAAGTCAATAGTAAAGAAGTTGATTGTCGGACGGGGATTAGGACGATGCCTTGACTATTGATGTCTTACACTCACAAGGAGAAGGTTAGAAGGGGAGTGAGACTGACCTCAACAAGACCACTTTGACACTCATGTTAGACTTTAGAGATGAAAAATAGAGTAGCAAATAGGTGAGATAGCATAGAATCATCTACTTAGCTAATGTTGATGCCATTTTTATTTTTCCAATATTGGTACCATTACCTTTATAGGGAGAGGAGAACGGTGAAAAATTGTCTTACCTTTCCCCAAAGGGAGCATCTTTTTATAACTGACGCCTCCATTTCATAATAACTATAACCTTTGTGTCATAATGGAGACGACTAGTATGTCTACTTCAATACTCGTCTATTGCATACTCGAGTTCGGGCTTTTAAAGTCTCTTGCTCCTGAGTGTATTCATGCTCGGGCGCTCAAATTCTCAACTTCTAGGCATTTGGGTGGTCGGACATTCGAGCTCGGCTCTCAAACTCGCGTATGATTTGCCCCTCAGGGTATTTTCAATCGTTAAAGTTTTGAATGAGTTTTTTTTTTTAGAATTCTAACATGTCACATCAATATTATAAAAATTCATTGAAACATTTTTAATCGTTAAAATTTTGAGTGAGTTTTTTTTATAATTCTCTCCACATGTAATTGCATGGCTTCATGCATATTACGTTAATTTCAATACAAATCTACTATTCTCTCCACAATTTTTTAAAAAAACCTGCATATAATTTTTTTCATTTAATATCTTTATATAGTTGTCATTTGATATTTTAATTAATTATAATCTTTAATTAAATTTATTTATAATTAACAATAATAAATTAATTAATTTATAAATTTTAATTTAATATAATTTATCATTTTATTTAATATTTAATTATTTTATAAATTTAATTTAATTATAGTCATTTGTATATTTTTTTAACTTATCTCAAATATATTTATTTTTAAAAGAAAAAAATATAATTTTAATTATTACTAATTATTTATAAACTGGAACATTATAATTAGCTCATCAAATAATTTATTTTTAAATTATTTAAAAAGGATCAATCATGTATATTAATTATTGACTCCACCTTCAAAAGAAAAAACAAATTTAAAAACTCAAACTTGCTCTTGAATTAAAAATCTCAAATCTCAAATCTCACCAATCCAATCATAAACACTTTTTTAATGAGGTTTTTAAATTTTACAAATCTTTGACAAAACTTACATTGGAGATGCTCTCAAGCCCTCACTTATGCATTTCAACATGTAAATTATTACTAATTTAATGGTACATGACTTAAACTTAATTAGGCTTGTTTTAGTGTGGATATTGAGTTTAAGATTGATTAGGATTTGAGTTAGTTAGATTGATTCAACCGGGCCGAGCTGGTATGAACTGAACCGGGGCGAATAAATGCAAATTGGACCGGGGCGGAATTAGTACCGATCCGGTTGAAGGGTTTTCGATAACCCCCGTCTCTTCCAGCAGCGAGCCCTCACGAGGAACTCCATCGGCGGCGCCGCCGAGCTTGCATTATTTCTCCCGCGTTGCCTTCTCCTTCTCCTTCCGTTTCTTTCTCCGTTGGCTATGGGAAAATCACACAAGAAGCTGAAGCGTGTTGATGTGGAGAGTCAACATATGGCGGAAGACGAGAGCGATTCTGATGGTGGGATGGGCTTTCCTTCTAAGAGAATGGAACAACAACTACTGGATGAGGACGTCAGCGCATCTGGGGATGAAAGTCTTTCGGAAGATGAATTGGTAATCTTGGTTCTAATTCTTTTCTATCCTTCTGCTCATTTGATGTTTGGGAAACATGAATTCTGCCCTAGCAGGAGGATGAGGATGGTTATGAAACAAGTGATACAGAACAAGATGGGAGGCAAATAGACGAAGAGATGGATGGACTTGAGGATGAAAATGAAGCAAGTGTTGCAGAACAAAATGAGAGGCAAATAGATGAAGAAATGGATGAACTTGAGAAGCAATATCAAAATATTCGCAGCGAGGAACAGTAAGTTTTCATCTGATGCAAGCCTGGGTCGTCATTACCTTGATCTATTAGTTAGACAAGTAAAAAGTTGATTACGAACTCAGAGCATTTTTTTTTTATAGGATTTATAGTAAATCCTCTATAACAGGGGTGAAAACAGCCCACTTCCTCGTACTATGCTAAATGATGTTAATTCTGGAAAGGCCAATTAAAATAATCACACACTTGATTCTATTATAGATGCTTGTTTCTCTGGAGAAAAAAAGATTGCGGTTGGCAAATCTGAATCAAACTCAACGTCTGATTGGGATTGATCAACCTTGAAGATTGAAAAAGTGTGGTCGTAATGGTCAAATAGATTGTAAGGTTAAAACCAGGAACTCGGTAGCTATGTTGTTAATTAATTGATTCGTGATATGTTTGACTAAAGTGATAAATATGATTTTTAGTCAGCTGAATAAGAATTTATCATCATACCTTTGATGAAGGAAAAAAAATCAGTTTCTTCTCTATGTTTGTTTTTATTTGACCTTGTAGTAAAAAAAGCAAGCCTAGTAGATGCTAATAGGTTCTTTTATAGGCTACACTTATTTGCTCATAAATCTACCATGTGTATGTCAGTATGTGATTTTTTGGAAGAAATGGGCATAATTCTAATATCCAGGTGTTATAAATACTCTATGCACGTACCATTTGTACTTATGAAATGCTTTTCATAATAATATTGTTTGAAACAATTCATGCACTATAGTTTTATTCAACCAATGCTGGTTGAACTAATGCCTTGGACAAAAGTTAATACATTTGCATCTTTCTTACTTGTTTTTTGCTGACAGTTGCAGCTATCTGAATAATTTATTTCCCTCTGATACTTTTCTTTTGTCAGACAAATGTATTCATACTCACTATACATTTTAAGAACATCTTGTTCAAATTTAATGTTGATTCACTTTTTCTCTCTTCATCTATCTTGACAATTAGGATTCTTTTGAAGAACTTGAAACGACAGAAGGATGAAGATGCTGTAAAAGGTCATGCAGTAAAGAACCAGAAGGTATGACCTTGTTTCTGTAATTATTTTTGTGTGCGCATATGAAAAGATTTTAGCTGCAGCAGTTGATAAAATGAGAAATAGTTGTGATGATATGGATATGCTTAAAGATGAATGCTATATCTTGTATTTACATAAGTCGAATCAATCCGAGCATGAGTAAACAGAGACCAAAGAAAACTTTACTTATCAAATATTAACAAACAATCTAACCTTACATAAAGACTAGTTATGGATAAAATTTATGTAGATGATCTCCGGGACAATTAGTAATTGTTATATGGTTATTTTCTATATGTTTTTTAATTATACTATTAGTGGTTTTGTCGCAGATTCGATATATAATTGCTTTCTAATATATAATTAAAATGTGATTACACTATAGTTTGCATTAATTAGATAATGGAAAAAAATACTTCTTTGCACTGCACATATGTTTTTCTAAAGTTTTTGTTTTTATGCTAAATTGTCTGACTGCCCAATGATTACTGGAAGAAATATTGTCTAGCTTGGTGTTCATAGAACTATAAATACCTGTAGGTGTTATAATTTCTGAATCAATTCTATGTTTGAAATTCCATATATGTATTATCAGCACTGATGTCCTATAACAATAATCATTTAAAGGTACTATGGGACAAGACTTTGGAGTTGAGATTCTTACTGCAAAAAACATTTTCAAACACAAACAAGCTTCCACAGGTATACAAATTTAAAGAAGAAATTTACAAACTTTGTGAAGCAATCTAACACGTACAAAAATCGATAGATTTGATAGCCTTGTCTAATGCATTCATCAGGAACCTGTAAGGTCCTTATTCTGCAATTCAGCTGAAGATGTTGATCAAGCATATTCCGACCTTGTGCTTTCTTCAAAACAAACATTGAGTAGCATATTGGAGTTGCAGGAGGTAAAATTGTGTTTTTTGCGATATACTTCTTATACACATTGAATGTTTTGGACAATACACTTCATATTTGTCTTATTGATATTTCACTTTCAGGCTTTGCTCGAGAAAAACCCTTTTATACTTCAGAGTCTAACTGGTAAGATTCGTGATATTTTGTAGATAGATTTTTATTCTTAATGTTTTGTCATCTGATGTATACAACAATCTTATTGAGCTTGCACAATTGTTGACCTTAATGTGCTGCAGGAAATAAAAAAGAATATTCTAAGAATGAGGATTCTTTTAACAAGTTGAAGGAAGATAATGACGAAGAATGGTCACAAATAAGTAATATGCATTCGAGGTTTGTTATTAAGTGAAATGCGATAGAATTATCTAGTTTTATGAAAAATAAAGCAGCAAATAATAATCTTTCAAGTTTTGACTGAGGCATCATGGTGCAAAAGAAATCACATTTATCAAGAGAATATGTTGGCTTTTTCTACTACTTTTTTAATCCAAATGCCTAAAGATTTTGTTGATTTTGAACCTATTTATTTATTAAAATAAGTTTCTCAGGATTAGGAAAAAAACTTGTTGCACAAGCAAACTTGAAATTTAGATATGGATCTATCATAGGATCCCTGTGTTTTCTCAAGGACATATGTTATTTACCAATTGAGGGTTGATGATAATTATTTCTCTCTTCAGTTCTTTGCGAGACTGTATCACTATTAGAATTCAAATCAATTAAGTTATTTTTTATTACATTGATTAAATGTTTTGGTAAATTATCTCCTTCTCGTACTATCCAGTCTAATCTTCTAACCAGTCTTACAATGTATTGTCTCACTGTTTTCTCAAAAAGGAAAATAATGATACATATATACATTTAATTTATTATAGAAATACATATTAAGTATTAACATAACTATTATGTTATATTACATAATGTTATCCTATTACTTAGTTAGATATTATACATAGTTGTACAATTCAACTACATGCTACGAACATTATGTATCAAATTAAATATTTATCAGTTGTTTATTAATCTGATTTCATTTTATGACACATCACAATGGATTGTGAATTGAAAAGAGTGTGACATTCTCAATAGAACAGAAACATGAATTCTTTGAGTTCTTAGTTTCTGTCATTTATGATTCTTATCAAAGATCAGGGGCTTGGTTGAGATGATTAATGTAATTGATTTTGGACACTTGTTACCATTGGCAGAAATATAGATGGATCTAAATTTGACAAATGGACCTTATTAGAAAATCTGGCATTAGCACAGTAGTTTTGGATCTTCTTAACTAACTCTAGCCATATTGTATATCTACACAGCAAAAATGTTATCAGACCTGTGCATATATTTACTGAAGTTAGTGAAAGTTATTTAACTGAAGGGGAGCCTTAATGCACCGATAAAATTACTGTCATGGGTTCAAGTTGCGGAAATGACCTCTTGCAATGTAGAGTAATACCGCATACAATAGACCCTTTCTTAGTAGGGCTGTAAATGAATCAAACGTTTGTGAGCAAGCTTGGTGTTCGGCTTGGTAAAAGCAAGTTTATGTTCGTTCAATACAGACAAGGTCAATTAAATGAACAAGCTTGAATAACTTGTTAAACTAAATGAATAAGTTTGAACACATTTGTATTCAATTCATTAATGTTCATGAATAAAGATTGTGAGCGGTTTGCGAACAATGTTCATGATCAATATTCACGAACAAAATTTGTGAACCATGTTCATCAACAAAACTCTTAACAAGATAGTAAATAAACAAAGAAACTTTCAAAACGAACAAACAAATTTGCTCAACAATCAATCAGACAAGCTTAAAAATGCAAAAGTTTCAAACACTCAAAGAGCTCAAAAACATGAAAACAAACCAAATTCAAGCAAGCTTATAAAAAAGAAACCAAACCAGCTTGTATAATCATTTTGGCGGCTTGGTTCATTTTAGGCTTGGTTACCTTATCAAACATGCTTGAACACCATAAAGCTTGGCTCGGCGTGACTCGTTTACAATTCTATTTCCTGGGGCCTTGCATTGACAGGAGCTTTGTGCATCATACTGCCCTTTAGTGAAAGTCATTTAATTGTCATCTTAATATTAGGAACTCTTTCATGTATTGTCCAGATCACAAGCGCTAAGCTCGTGTACAAGTACCACTTCCATACTTATGATGCAATGATTGAGCTATCTCATATTTGCTATTAGTATAAGAGATTGTTGCTAGATTCCCAAATAAAGATGGTGCTACTAATAATAGGGTTAAGGATTTATAATTTTTCCTTGATCACATAGAATTGTAATCTCATTTCTCTCGTATTCATGGAAAGTGTTTGTAACTGATCTCCCTGCTGCTTAGATATTTCTACTATACATATCTTGCTAAAAATTAACCACAGTTTCCAATTTCTTGGCATTATTTACAGAATAACACCATTCAGGAACAGCTCGATAGACAAATGGCATAGAAAGACACAAGTCATAAGTGGTGCAGTTGCTTTTAAAGGCAAAATGCAGGCGTTTAATCAGGTAGGTCACGCAACATTTGGGAATGCTTTAGCATTATTTGAACACTTTCACTCGGATGCTGCTATTGCTGTTTACTGACATTTTTTCGGCATTTGTAACCTGAAGAACATTAGTGAACAAGTAAATGGTTACATGAGAGATCCAAGCAGAATGATTAGGAGGATGCAGCTAAGGAGATCTTCTGTTGGTGTATTTGGAGAAGTAAGTCCCAATGTCTTAATATGTCAGGCTTAACTAATTTATTTAGCCGATATGGAGATCATAAAGTGATCATAACTCGGTTGTTTTATCGAACAGATTCCTGAATTGACAGAAACAGAAAATCTCAAGGAAGAGGTTTTAATCTTACCTTGCTTTCCTCATTTTGCATATATCCAACTTTTCAGTCTTGAAATAAGCATCACTGAGTTGTTGATTCCATTTTGTTGAACAATATAACCAGTACAAACTATTTGATTAAATAGTAAAGGACCGCTCTAAAGAACTTCAAATTGTGGTAGATTTTTATCTACATGAGAGTTGATTTTCTCACTCTTCACCCGAGCTTCCTCTTCTCCTTTTCCTTTATTTTTTTCCTTTTTCTTTTGTTGGTGCCAATACGATACTGTGAACAGGCGAGCATCAAGATCTTATTATTTTTGTAATGCTCCAAACACATACGTCAAGTATGTTTTTGCAACTTTATGGACTCTTGGGCCATAGACTGAAGTATAAGCCTATGATAATAACCAACAACAACCAAACTTTTATCTCAATAAGTGGGGTTTACTATATAGATCCTTCTACGCAGGCTTGAACCTTTAATCATCATCTATATTTAAATTAATTTTATATTGTTTTATCATTGCTAATTAAGTCTTATTTGTTCCTTCTCTCCCTTGATTAATGTGTATATTTATCATAGTGTTACATTGTCTTACATGTCCGTATCATCTACCAAAATTCATTTTGGTATTATTAAGAGCTTTTAACGAAAAGCAACTGGAGATGTTTGCTGTGACACTGATATTGTGCTGATTTATTGATTTATTTTAGGCAAATGCTTTGGATGAATATGTCGATGGTGACCCAGAGCTACTTGAGGATTCTGAATTTTACTCGCAGCTTCTCAAGGAGTTCTTGGAATCTAATCTTCAGTCATCTGGTTAGTTTTTACTTGCTCTTTGGTAATCTAATCTTGGTTAATTTCTGTTTTTGAACTACTTGGTCGATTTGGTCAATATTGAGGAATTAAATCTTCTAAAGTAATGTGTGCTTCGGGCATCAAGTATCATACCGATCCTTCACTTTGCTGAGTTTGTTCTTGGTCTCTTCCAGAGACACTTTACTATTCTCTGAAAAAGCTGCAGCCCAAAAAACGCAAGACAGTCGACCGACGAGCTTCTAAAAGCCGCAAAATAAGGTACTCTAATCTTGCATTACTTTCACGAGAACTCCTTTTCGTATACTAATTCAGCCTCTTAATTTCAGATACCATGTACATGAAAAGATTGTCAATTTCATGGCTCCATTGCCAATGCAGCTTCCTTCTATGGCCCCAAAATTATTCGAAAACTTGTTCGGTGCTAAAAAGCCTGAAACCAAACTCTGATGTCTAATCTGTTCTTCGGGGCCATCGGGCGCCTTAAGTTGTAAAATCGATTCAAATGAAGTTTCTGCGCAGAGCTGAATGTGTTATAGGCTAAATTTTGTATTTTGTTTTGCATTTTTTTTTGGAAACTATGAAAAGTTGTGGCCTAATTTATTGGCTAGTTCATGTTTTGCCTTCTACATTGGCATATATTAATTCTAGATTTCTGTGCCTTTTATTTGTGATGTTTGTGAAGAGGTTATTTATGAATAGATGAATTAAATGAATAGTTTGGAACAATTTATTCAACTATTCCTCTCTTATTATACTCTCTTCTCATTTTTTTTTTTATTATACTTTCTTCTCTTTATTCTTTCCCATCACATTCTCTCTTCTTATTCTCTTATTATATTTTTTCATATTTTCCTTTTGTCATTTTCTTTCATCATATTTTTTCTCACATTTAATTTTTTCTTACATCTAAATTTCTCTCTAAGGTATAAAAGAAAATTTATGTTTATTTCAATAGAAAATATTCAATTAATCAAATATTATTTTTAAAAATGATATTTATGTTCATACCTATGCCTATTTCATAATACTATAAAAAATTTTCAAAAAAAAATTAAACACCACCTAAATAAATAAACTTCATCATATATGAATTCAACTAATTAATAACTAATTAATACTCATGAATTAAGATTATGAATGAACTCAATTTATTAATTTTCACAATTAAGATTATGAATTATTCAATAATATTAAAAAAATCAATTTATAAAAAATAAAGAAGTTTTAAAATAAATAAATTTGTATTATTAAATTCATTAATCAATTAAATAAATTTTAAAATATAAAATTTTAAATAATTAAACAAGTTTAAAATGAGAATTTAATATATTACATCTAAACAAATCAAGTATAAATTAAATTTGAATTAAATTTAAGTCAAGCTTAAATAATTTCATGAGAATGAAATTAAGTTAAATTCGAATAACTATTTTAATGATTTATTTTATTTTAGACCCGACTTAGCTTAACTAATTTAATTTATTAATAAACTTGAATAATACAAAACTTTACTCATTTACAATCCTAGGTCGAATATATGAGAACATATTAGTTTGGGCATTGCCTATCCACCCATTTAGAGGTTAATGTAAAACATGGATAATGGATAACTATTTGACTAGGGGTGTAATCGAGCCGAGCCGAGCCGAGCCGAACTCTTGGATGTTTGAGTTTGACTTGTTTATAATCGAGTCGAGCTCAAACTTTATTTAATGAATATATTCATGGTTCACGAGTTTTTATCGAGCCTAAATGAACTTAATAAATATAAATTATAAATTTAAATATTCATTGAAAACTAAATTATATATTTTAAAAAAATTATAATATTCTTGTTAAAATTTATAATTTTATTCTAATAAATAAATTTAATATATTTGTCTATGTTTGTCATAAGTAGAGTGTAAAATCTATAAATTTAATATCAAAACTATTATTTTTTTATTTAAAAGTTGATTTATGAACTTAATGAACATGTTCACGAGCTAACGAGCCGAATATTGTGAAGCTTGAGCTTGATTTGTTTATCTTAACGAGCCTCATTAAACGACCTCAAACGAAGCTTTTATCGAATCGAGCTTCAAATAACTCACGAACGGCTTGACTCATTTATACCCCTACATTTGACTACTACAAATACTTCATTAGTCTATTTTTATTCATCTAAGTAAATTCGTTTATATACGCTCGACTTTTAAAATATTCATTCCAATTGAAATTCAAAACTTGATCATTATATTTATTCCTTTTAAGTGTTTTATCACTGTCTCGCAATCTCCTCTACTTAATTCTTGAATATATAAATTGAATGGACAAGTAAACTATTTAATTTTAAAAATATATATTGTGTATAAAATTGTGCAAAAGTTTTATTTTTTTCTTTACAAGTTGGTCCTCCCTTTTAAAATTGAAGTTAAAGCAAACTTTTCATCTCTTTGACGAGGTCTTCAAAATCATCTTCTCCAATGGAAAAAGTTTAACCTCTTTTTCAAATCCATTTTAAATTCTTAATTAGTAGCATTAAATTTCTTAATCATTCTGATTCCATAGGCCACAAATATTATAATTATACTTAATTACTTGCATTAGACTTCCTCTTATTTCTAACTATAAGTTTGAGGTCAATTTGTTAACAATATTGTTAAAAAATAATTTAGTCATTCTCACCTAACGTGTATACCTTAACCTACTTCATTATATAATGTTACATAGTAATTAATAAAAGATCAATTAAATGATGTGATAACTTGCTAAAATTATATTTTGGATGAAGTATTCAATTTTTTTTACGTCTTGATTGTATAGTATGATATTTTACAGAATTAGAATTTTTTTTCCAACTATACAGTAAATTCAACTTTGATAAATTAATATTTAAATACTCTTTTATTATAAAATTCAACTATTAAAAATGAATATTTTATAATCTTTTAAATATTTGGCTCTCGGAATCGTTATTCCAAGGAGCCAACATATACTTGTCGACGGGATTTTTTGGTCCGTAATTTGTGGACCAGAAGATGACCCATTGATCATGATTGATGAATTATGATTATGATGAACCTCAACTCTTTAAGTGATGGAGTCTATCAAAATAGACCAATTCATAAAATGAATCATCCTCTGATCCGTAATTTACGAACAAGAGGATTCGTACTCATACTTTGCCCCTTAACCCGATCATCATTATTTATTTATCTTATTTTTGCCATATCATTTAGTGATGTATAATAAAACTAAAAGCCTTATCACATATAATAAACACATAATTAATCTTCAAATTATAAAAAGTCAATGTGATTGATATATTTATATTTATTTTTCTAAAAAATATATTTTTTATTTAAAAATAAGAATTGTAGACATATTTTCCCCACAAATAAATAATTAATCCAAGTAAATAAAAGTTTATATATTGCTCAACACTAATGACAATATTCTAATATGCTTAAGTCAACGTCTAGGCACTCCTTGCGCTCACAGTGGACTTTAATTAAATAAATTAAACCATTCATGCCCCACTAATTATCTCTTAATTATCTGTTTAATGAGTTTAATTAATTAAAAATTAAATACATTAATTGTCAGCTACAAATTTTGTATGAATTCCTCATGTATTATTTTCAAATATTTTTTATCAAAGAGAGTTGACAACTTGTTGGAGATCTAATCCGTTGACTTTTACTGATTTGTACTCGGTCTTAACTGTCTATCTGTCAAGTTGAACTACAGATCAAGATTAGCTAGCTAGAGATCTCTGCAGCGTTGACCATCACTAGATTTGATGTTGACTTACACATTAGGGTTTGGGGTTTCATGTCCATTGCACCAACTATGAACCCAAGCAGAGTCCGCCTTACGGAAACCTTTAGCTAAAGATTTGTCTCGCCATTCTTTTGCATTTAGATTTCGGTGTGTTCGATCAACAACTTATTGTAGTAGTTGACGATGTTAATTTTTTTTTTTCAAAAGCACCTTGTCATCGATTTCCTTATTGTTCAAGGTATAAGATCTATGAGCCTCCATGGGTTTATCTGAATTGGTAAGTGGTTGTTGGTTTATCACATGAGGTGCATGGGTCGAATATCAGAACTGATAGGGTGTAAATCTTTACAACCCGTATTTTACCCACCCCCCAAACTTGTCACTTGGTTACCATGATTTACCTTCTTCATGTTGGTCCTAAGGTGGATTGGCGGAGATGATGGGGATGAGCGTAATCCACATAAGACATAACTTCTATGATGACACTAGTGATAAATGCTTTGTTCAATCGAAAAGCTCGTTTGCCACTGGGGCTATAGTGCTATATTTTTCTCTAGTGGAATGACAAACCTTAAAATGTTGGCCTCTTGGATGGACTTCTGAGAGTGCTTCCTGAGGTTCAAAAAGTTGAATACCTAGATTATATTAAAAAAATGAATAACAATTATGAGACCCCATAGGGTACGATGTGATGGTAAGGGGTAAGATGAGTTCCCATGCAATAAGGGTTTGAATCTCTCACAGGGCATATCATACGCCTGCGGTGTTCAAACCACTCGTGATATTGGGCTATCTACTAGGACTCATCTGTGTTTCTTGAATTTATCTTGATGGCCGATGGAAAACCTCTATAGGACCAACCCAGTCACTTTAAGGATTAGTTGGTTCAAATAGCTAAATATTTGGATTACCAAAAAAAATTAACAACAATTATGAGTCCCCTAGAATTTACACGATTGGGGGAAGAACAACTACATCTAAGATTAGCTGAGAGAAGCTTAGATACTCTGATTACTCAAAAAAAAAATAAAAATTATGAGCTATTTGTGAACTATATTTATCAATAAAACTCTTATCAAATTTGTAAATATAAATAAGCTTTTAAAATAAACAAATATACATGTAATATTAAAGCTCACCAACCAACTAAATAAATTTAAATATATAAAATTTTAAATAATTAAATATGTTTGAAGAGTTTGATAACATCTAAATGAACTAAATTTAAGTCAAATTTGAATTAAGTTCAAACTCATAATAATAATAAAAAATAAGGCAAACTTGAGTTACTATTTCAATAGTTAGATTCATTTTAGATTTAACTTGACTTGATTATATTACCAAACAAGCTTGAACAATGTAAAATTTAACTCCACTTGAATCATCTACCACCATAACCTTATTATCATAGATAGTCATTTGGGAGAACAACGCAAAATTCTTATTTGATCACCTAATTACTTTCTTGCTAATAATATAAACATGCAATTAGCTATCACAAATTAAAACATCTTTCCTTCATCAATTGTGTGAAAGTATCTTACGATCATATAAGCTAGGTTGTCAAAATATCAATACCTAACGGTCGATCTTTTAGGGTTTAATATGGATGACTCCATCTAGTTAAATCAAGTTTGAGATTTGATTGCCCTTGAGTTATGATGCAATGGTAAGCACACCTTGGGCCACTCTATGTACTTAGGATTCAAAACCTAAGCAGTGTAAGAAACTCATCTCCCGTATTTGAACCACTAGGAGCGCTGAGTCATTGTGCGGACTGTCATATGTTTTCGAATTTACTCTAGTAACTGATAGAAAATTTTCATGGTCGAATTTGTTACTTGCAATACTAATCGGATGGTAAGACTTGAATACCTAGATTATAAAAAAAAATTGAGATTTGATTCAATCCAACTAGACTAAAAAAAAATCTTAGTTGATTATACATTGCACTTAGTTTCTTTCCATTTATGGAAACCCTAAGGACCAATTTTTTTTTTTAAAAAAAAATTGTTACCAAAGTCAAACTTAGAGGGATATATACTAAATTAGGTTACCAAAAGTGAATAGTCCACCTTTTTTTTTTTTTTTTCTATAAAGAGCATCCTCCACCATCTTGCCATATGATTAAAAAAAATGAAGCGATATAGATTTGGAGCAGGAGATCACGTTGAGAGCATCGACATGGGCAAGGTGGTGATGCTCCTCTCTCAGGGCGGCGCCGCCGGTGTCATCGCCGTCGACGAGGGCGATTTCATCGCACACTATTCGACGACGACGACGTCGCCATCGCCTTCGTCAGGGGCGGCGCGGGTGTTCGAGTGCAAGACGTGCAGCCGGCGGTTCCCTTCGTTCCAGGCGCTGGGCGGCCACCGGGCGAGCCACAAGAAGGCGCGCCTGGCAGCCGGCGGAGGCTCCGCCGCCCACTGCCGCGAGGGCGGCGGCGTCGACAGCAGGCCGAGGGTGCACGAGTGCGCCGTCTGCGGTCACGAGTTCGCCGTCGGACAGGCCTTGGGCGGCCACATGAGGCGGCACCGGGTGGCCGGCACCGACCCCGACGCTGGGTTGGTGCCGCAGAAGAAAGCCGGCGAGGAGCATCGCCGGAGTGAGATGATGCTGGATTTGAACCTGTCGCCGATGGAGAATGATCTCAAGCTGGGAATGGACAAAATCTTATTCATGTGATAAAATTACTTCAATTTAATTATTTCATTAAATTGTTGGGGTTTTTTTTTAACAAAAACTTTCTGTCAGGTACCTTTGGAAGAAATACTTTTTTTTTGGCGAGTTCGGATCGTGTTGTTTCCTTGTAGATGATTCCACATAGTGTGCTTTGTGTGCCAAAATGCTCAACTCTTTTAGTTCATCGACCCACTTAGTCAGCTAAAACTATATCAAATACGCATAGCTAGTTGTAAACCTTTCAACCGAGTTGTGATTTGCTAACTAGATCTTTGGCGATCCTTTGTATAGATATACAATTATAACTTGACACAATCAATCACACAAGCATACACTGCTAATAATCCATTTACCTCTACTTTCGTGCGAGAATATTAATTCGAAGAGGCGCATTCACGGTCTCCCTCTATAGCCATACCATACGGGCTCATTATAGTAGGTCCTACCAATGCAACTCAATAACATTCATCTAACTGAAACATTATTCCAAGAACTAAAAATTAGTTTAAAATACCAGCACTTTGGAAGACGATCTTGTAGTTACAACTTAACAAGTCGATATCGTTCTCACACTGAGACATGACAGGATAGTGACAAAAGCTTACATTCTGATACAGGTTTCACAACAAAATAGCAACTGCAGGTTTTCAATCCCCAACGGCGAAAGAATTGTCAGATAAGTTCACCGGTCAATTATATCGATAGCATCAGTTGTTGCCGATAACATGCAAATTAGTTATCAACTACCATCAAATCCATACAAACTGGCCTAACCTGCATCTCAAGACCCACAGCACGCTGATCTTGTGGCTGCAGTACCCTCGGCGACTCCCTGGTCTGGTTTGTTGATCTTGATTGTCCGGTCCTGCAACAAATTCACGATTGATTAAGAGGCGTAGGAAGCGTATTGCGCTAGTTAAGTGTAAGGAAATTCCTTCCACCTCGGGTTTGTTATCAGTTTCAGAAAGCCTTTGCTTGATGTCTCTAGCTATTGAGAAGAAGACTTGTTCCACATTGAGATTTGTCTTGGCACTCTGCACAGCACAAAAACCAGCAATCAGATATCGAAACTACCTTTAAATCATAAAATTATTATTTTAAAAAAAAAAAAAAGAAATACAACTTACAGTCTCGAAGAACTTGATTCCATATTCATCAGCAAGTGCTTGTCCACTTGCAGTAGGCACAGCCTGCACAATTGCAAAGTTAAAGAACCTTGTCAGGAGCCTGAGTGACTATTGTAATTGGTAGGAAATAACACAGAATTATGTTATGTTACCGAGGAACGTACCCGTTTGCTTTCATCCATATCAGCCTTGTTACCAACGAGAATCTTGTTTACGTTGTCAGAAGCATGCTGTTCGATGTTCCGAATCCAATTCCTAATGTCTGTCAAGAGAAGCGTGCAATAAGTCATAAGGAGATAAAATAATGTCAGCAAATAGCTACACAAATTCTGTAAAAGTAATTACTGTTAAAAGATGACTCGTCGGTAACATCATAAACAAGCAAAATACCCATGGCACCTCGATAATAAGCTGGTAAAATGGAAAAGGTAGGGTGTCAGAATAACATACACTCTCAAAGCACTAGATTCATATATAAAAGAATATAAACCAACCGGTTGTTATAGTTCGGAAACGCTCTTGACCAGCTGTATCCCAAATTTGTAGTTTAATTCGCTTGCCATCCAATTCTATAGTTCTTATTTTAAAATCAATACTGTGCAAAAGTCAGGTAATTGTAGTCAGAACAACAAAATTGTCCAACACTAAAATCATTTAAAAAAAACTAACAGAGGATGAAGCTTAACCCACCCAATTGTAGTAATGAAACTTGTTGTGAAGGAGCCATCAGAAAAACGCAGGAGGAGACAACTCTTCCCAACACCTAAAGGAGAATATGTCAAAACAATAGAAAATTCACAGCATGGAAACTTGAAAAGAATAATATTTCTTCTATTTGTAAATTTAGTAGGGCCTGATGCATTTTGCTTTACACAACCTCATGCACTCTCCTTATATTACCTCACAACAATACTGTGTAGTGAGGATAGATTAACTGCACAAATCAATAAGGACTACACTACTCTACAGAAGTCACATGTCATTTACAATCATTCATAAAACAGTAACAATTAATTGATTAGGTCGAGTATAACATAAAGCTGAAATTTCAACAAAGCAATTAGATAAGGAACAAAAAGCAGATTATAAAACCACAAAACATTTGATAAAAGCTTAGATAATAGGAGATTCACCAACAAGACAATACTTGAGCAGTTGAACCTTATTCCTACAGATTTCCCTATGAAAATAGGGTGAATGTAGATTATTGCTAGCAAAATTTAAACAATAAAAAAAGATGGTTAGCTTCACGAAGAACCCAAGTCGCAGTTCTGAAAAAAGACACTAAAGAAAATGAGAAAGCTAGGGCCTAATCAATAATTTAGCAGATATCAAAGACAAGAAAGTTAATGCCCACCTCTAAAAGCAAATAGGCATGGCAAATCCTGGGTTCTGCATATGCATCAAGAAATCAGGTAACCATCTAGTTTTATCATTCAGCAATAGAAGCACGATGAACAACATTGCCATAGATTTTGGATAAGAATTTAATCAGTCAAAAAAATTACATAAAGTAAAGATTCTGTGGACCACCTACAGCAACTAATTGATTTTGTTTTGAAACCTTAATATGTATTATGTACTCTCACAAGTTCTATAGGTATAATCCAGATAAAAGCCTAGGGCTTACTGCTTTATCCCAGAGGATATGAACTAAAAAAATACATACTTGCTACAGACACAAATGTTCCAGGGACATTTATATTACATGGAAAGACTCTTGACATGAGGGATGGCATGCTAATCAAAAAACCAAGGGAGCCTTGCTAGTCTCTCTTGAAACTAACTCCATGATCTTGGTTGATGCTATTTCTAGAGCTAGACACCCTCCCTTGTTATCATATACTTGTAACAGAGTTATCAAACTCTCTATTCTCTCCTCCTTATAGGCTTTAGAATTTCTCATATAGAGAATTAAATGAAGAAGCAACCAACTAACCAATTTTTTAGATAATGAACATCCTTGTACAATCAGGAGAACTTCCAACAGAAATCTTTTAGGTGAAATATTTTGGGATATGGTTTGCATTTTTTTTAAAAAGTTTCCTTTTTCCATAGAATGCCAGAGAGCCAGGTCAAGTACCATAGTCTTCATTAAATAACAATATAGTCACTTTAAGGGGGAATGCCCGTATAAAACTTGACTCATGAGAGATTAATCCATGGAGATACAATATCTAATTATTGATAGTCTTCCAAGTCTTAAAACATCAAATCCTGAGATGGTTTAAGTCCATGGTATAAATTTCAAAAAAATGGGCAAATGTAAGTAGACAAAAAATCAGATATGTGTAAATGATCTCATTACACACTAAAAATAGGGGAAATTTTCAATAAGAAAAACACATACAAGAAACAAGAACTCAGAGTCATTGTATAATTCTAAAATCAAATGCACTTGGGGGGATCTGCTTAATTGAAGAGAAATCAAAGGAAATAAAATAGGAAAGATACAAAATTAGTTTTGTCCTTTTTATCAAGAAAACACTAGTTTTTGAATCCTCCCTACTCTTTTCATCTCTCACTACTCCAAGTAAACAGTTACTAAGGAGGCATGCTTCCATTCCCTTGTGTAAAGCAAATTTGCAAAGAACCTGTATACCCATGTGAATTTCCATATGACCTTCAAAAACCCTTAATTTAGGAGTAACAGGCCTTTGGTTTTAGGTTCCATTCATGAACAAATATAAAAAAAGAAGAGTAATTGAATTCCACCAACACTTAATTTTTTCACAAGTAGTCCACCATGAGATATCTCGATGGCTATGCGTGTATGTCAAGATCTCCAAGGTAGAATCAGAAAAACCATAGAATATCATAATCAAGTCATAGTCCCAACTATTTGAGGCTGACTACACATATGTTATCACAAGGAATATTAAAAATGACCAAATCATTTTTTTATTACGCCAAATAAAGTTTTCATGATCCCCCCCTTCTCTATTTGATTCAACTCTTCTAACTATATAACCAATTGTCTGCCTTAAACACGTCCATACAATCTCAACTTATTTTCTATAACCTTATCATCACATAAGATGCAGGGTAAGATTGAGAAAGATAGACCTAATGTGGTCCAACCCTTCACCAGGACCTCATGCACTTGGCTGCCCTTTCTCATCACATAATTCCAAATTCCATTAGGGTTGCCAAACTTATCAAAGTTAATCTGTCGCATAACACAATTACCCAGCCAGCCAATAGCATAACACAATTACCCGGCCAGACAATCAAAATTGCGAGATCTAACAAAAACCTAGCTCCAACATAAGCTTTGACGGGGCATAAAATCTTTATACAAATCAACAACCCATAATAGATCCCCAAATTTCAATATTTATGCAGATCTATCCAATCAATACCGAAACATCGTATCTGACATGGGCCAAATCACAAATGCGGCAGAAAGGGAAAAAAAAAGAAGAATAAAGACTGGACCTTTTAGATGAAAAGCGGATTAGAAGACACAGAAAACCATACCGCTGTCTCCGATCAGAAGAAGCTTGATCAGGTAATCGTAATCGGCCCGTGCCCTACCAGGTGGAGCAGCCATCGCGGTAGCCACCGATCAAGCAATCAACGATCCCCTCCCCTAAGCCGCCCCCACCGCAGATCCTCTTCCCTCCCTCCTGAGTAAGACGATCAAAATCCCCAACCGATCAACAACACAAGAGAAAAAAAAATGAGCAAAGAAAAAGGAGAACAGCTTACGAGACTCCCCGATCCGTGAAGAGGAGGAAGAAGGGGTGAAGAGCTCGAGAGGAGGAGGGATGGAAGAGCCGCCGCCTTCGCTCCCGAGGCCGTGCGTCGGCCGTCGAAACAGGAGCCGAAGAGAACAGCGCGACACGCTATTTATCGTTTCTATACTTTGTTTTATATACAGTGACAGCCACTAACTGCACCTGCTTTTGTAGTGGACGAATCACTGGGGCCGTCACATAATACCAAGTAATAGACGAAGTGAATCCTTGAGTAAAATATGTGCGTGCTGGTTGAAATAGGAAAAAAAATTATTAAGCCGGAGAACATGATTGGATTACAGATAATAAACAGTAATGAGGAATTTAATTAACAGTGACTAATTACCGGCTCGTACGTAATTATGATTCATAATTAAAGATTAATTTAAATTTAAAATTTCATGTGTAATCCATTAAAATTGACGTGTACAATCTGTTTACTCCATTCCATTACTCTGTAAAAATATTTTTTAATGAATTTTCTATTTTATAATATTTTTAAAAAGAATTAAATAGACAGGGTTAGACTCGGGTCCAATCCAATCTACGCATGTCTCAACTAGGCCCGGTGCCGTGCTAGACCGCCAATTATGGCACGATGGATCCCAACTATGAGAACGTGTTGATCGGTACATTAAGATCATTTTGACATTTCGGAGTTGGTTTTTAACTAAAATTGTTTTGATCTTATTGTTCAAAAAAGGACTAATCAAGTTAGACGTGATCATGTTGTACAAATATTTCTTTAATCGACTCATTATCACTCAAGTTAAGATAATAGTTCATGCTAAAAGGATCTCATTTGTAGAACTTTTATGGTAGGAGTTTTAAATATGTATAATTTGTGTTTTAAATTTATTCGAAAAATAAATGAAGAGGTAAAGTCATCTATTTTCAAAATTAATGAGGCGAAGTCTAAATATATAAATTATAAAAAAAATAATAAAAATCATCGTCTGGAATTTAGTATGTCAAAATTTTCTCATATCTTAATCTTTGACTCATCTAAAATTCCCATCTAAAGTTAAATAATATTCCTGTGAGATAATGATTAATAAATGCAATACGTTATAATTTAAACCTTTATTAAGGCATTGCTAAGACCGGTCATTAACATCGACAGTCTAATATCCCCGGGGCATGGGTGATTAGACCCCAAGGCTTGAATGCTAACTACGACGTGTTATATTATATTTTGAAAAAATTTACATGTAGTCTTTATTGATAAATATAATTTTGTATGTACTCTTCATTGGAAAAATTCTTTATTTTTACTCCCTAGTTTAATATACTTATCTAATTGCCCCTAATATTTTAAGTATAAAAAGTTTAAAAATGAGTATAAATCCTCTTAAATTTAGTACATTAAATTAGAATCTAGTATATTTTCTATCAAATTGAGTACGATTCTTTTTCCACCTCAATTGGATGAAAAATATACTAGATTTTCTTTAAATGGTACTGATGGAACATATACTAGATTTTCTTTAAATGATACTCAATTGGATAAAAAATATACTAGAGTTTTTTCAAATGGTACTAAATTTAGGATGAATTATATTAAATAGGAAAAAAATCGTACTCAATTAAATAGAAAATATATTCAATTCTAATTTAAAATGTTGAATTTAATAGGAATTATACTCATTTTTAGACTATTTATACCTAAAAAATATGAAGGACAATTTTAATAGAAAATATACTCGAATATACTAAATTTTATTTAAATGATACTCAATTGGATAAAAAAATATACTAGATTTTCTTTAAATGATACTTAATTGGATAGAAAATATACTAGATTTTCTTTTTACATGGTGCTGAATTTAAGAGCAATTATATTAAAACAGGAAAAAAAATATACTCAATTTAATAGAAAATATACTCGATTCTAATGTAAAGTGCTGAATTTAAGAGGAATTATACTAATTTTTGGACTTTTTGTACCTAAAAATTTGAAGGGTAATTAGGTCACAATATTTGCATGAGGGAGTTGAAGCAAATAAAACTTTGCATGCAGGGAGTGAAAACAAAGTTTTTTATGGATGAGAATTGCATGCAAAATTCAAGTTGTCATTGGAGAATTTTCTCTACTTTACTGTTATATTATTTTTCCTAAAAAATAAATTTAGGACGCTGGTCGCATACGAGGTCAGATCCCTTCGTCCAAAATAAATGGATTAAAGGATAAATTACTTATAATTATGATTAAATTAAGACCGAGATCGATCATTCTTTGAATTTATCGCCTTCTCATATTATAGTTTGAGATTAGAGATTGCCCGAAGGCCACTCCCAGCTCGGTGCTCGATAGTTTAGCCAATCGTCCGTGGCATCTAGACAATCTCCGATTATAATCCTGATCTAAACTATAATCTAAGGGATGGTAAACGCAAGGAGGAATCGTAATCAATTATGATCGAATCATGACCACAATTCATCTGACTGCAATTACAAGTGGTCCATTCCTTGTCTATTTTTTTTATTAGAGGATTTGATCTCTGGTCCATAAAAAAATGGATCAGTAATTGTAGTTGGATCGTGGCTATGATTTAGTCACAATTGATTACGATCATTCCCTAAATTTATCGTCCCCAGATTATAATTTGGATCGAGACGGATGACTGAGACTGGTAGTGATAAGCAAGTGACTAAACAGCCTGACGTTGAGCGGAAGGCAACCTCCGGATAGATTCTAATTATATGTTCCGATCTAAATTATAATATGAGAGATAGTAAAATCAAAAAATAGATCACAACTAATTATAATTGGATCATGATCATCATTCAATTATAATTATAAATGGCCCATTCTAATGATCCATTTTTTTTTTACCGAAAGATTTGGATTCAGCTGATGGACAAACAGAATATTTTTCGATTTATTTAGTAGGTGAAATATACGATAAGACCATCTAATCAATTTGTAACACGTGAATAACTGATATAAATAGAAAACAAATGGCCGGTAATTAATGTAAATTTTCTTTCCTTTTTAGCTGTAATATACCTCGTTAATCATTTTCCTTAATTTTATAGTGACTTATGATTTATAATATTTTTAAAAGAATAATTAAAAAACTTTTTTTTTAACTATGATACATCTCATTTTATTATAGTGATTTATATTTTATTTTAAGGAATAATAAAAAATATTTTAAATTATAAAATGATAGGGAAGGGCAGACGGCAGACGGCAGACGGCAGACGGCAGAGTGAACCGTCAAGAATCAAGATGAGCGAGCCTGACGACCTCGATCTCGTCCTCTCCCAGCAGCGGTGCGAGCTAATGGCTGCGACCTTCGCCGAGTCCGACCTTGATCTCGCCTTCCGCCTCCAGATGGAGGAAGCGATGGCAGCCTCCCTCGCTGGTCCCCCATCCAACGGCCTTTCTTCCTCTACTGCCGCCACTGCAGCCGCTTCCTCCTCTTCCTTTCCGCCTATCGTCGCCGATTCCGACCGAGGAGGCTTCTCTGACGCTATCATGTTCCAGTACCTCGAGGTCGAACGCTTGCAGGACGAGGTGAGGGACTTCGAGCGGTCCCGAGCCGTGGCTCGCCGCATGACCGATGACATCCGCCGCCGCGCCCACGACGAGCGCGTCGCTCGCGATATCGACGAGATGCCAGAGGACGAGTGGGAGGAGTTTGGAGACCATTTCGAGCGGCCTATTGAGAACGTTCAGGCCGTCGAGGAGCCTACCTTTCGCCTCTACTTCAAGGGCATGGTCAGCGAGCACTTATCGAATGGCCGTTTGGTCCATCTCGCCGCCATCGCAGCAGCCGTTTGCGATCCTAGCGGAAATCTGTTGCTCAAAATCCAGAAGCCTGTGCCGATCAAGGACGTTGGCACCTGCCGCGAGGTAGTGGAAACGGCGGCGCTGATCGAGGGGCTGAATGCGGTTATCTCGTTAGGCATCAAGAACATATCCGTGTTCTGCGACTACAAGGTTCTTTACAATCACGTGAGTACGTTATTTCCAGGAATTTCTTGGTTTTGCTTCTCAAGTTCCATCTCTTAGATTTCACTTTCCCATCGTAACTAAAAGATTCTTTACTACATGTTTTTTTTTTTTTGTCAATTTGGGTCTCTCATCAGTGCTGATCGTAGAATATTTGGGTATCATACGATCAAGATAGGATTGAATTTGGCGGTGCCAATTACCTGAACTCATAACTTTATGTTTGATATTTACTAGTGATTCTATCTTTGAACAACTGAGGCTCTCTTTGTGTATATCAACTACTACAATTATTAAGGCTTAGTTGAGAATTGTTTTTGCAACTGTGAGAACATATCAGATTAAAAATTGAATGTGAGAAAGTAGCTGAGGGACAATCGATAGTGTGTTTGGCTGTCCTACAATGGAAGTGAGGTTTCTCTATTTGAGATGCACAGTAAAATTATGATTAAATGTGGTAAGAGTACAAATGGCTATAAGGGTAGAGTTAAAAAAGAAATCAACTTTATACTATATAATTTTTTTCACAATATTATGTGAGGTTTGATTTATTTTTATATTGCCTAAAGCATACTAAATTGACTTTTAAAAGTAACTGTATGAATTGATTTATAGACTCATACTTCAATATTTGTGTTGATAAATTCATCTTGTTCTGGATTCAAAGAATATAACTCGATCTATTTGGAAGAGTCTACTAAGATGAAATAATAACTTATACAAATTAATGATTTAATATCAATTCATAAGGTTACAACTAAAGAAAGACAGTGGGATCTCAAATGAAAGGAACTAGGTTTAGGATATAAATATATATTTCTCAAAATGATGAAAAGGTAAATCTGTCTTTAAAAAATTTATAAGTAAAAGAGCCAAAAAATTATACAATTCCTTTCACTTTGAGTTTCCCTATTGTGATTTTTACAAACACTTTTCTTTGGCATAATTGTGAAGCAACTAGAACAATTGCCTTTGTGTAGAAGAAGAAACTTATAATGTGGAAACTTAGAGATAGTTAACGGTAAGGTCATAGTGGCAGAGTCAATACCATGTGGTTTGTCTCATTGTAACTAGGCTCTAATAGTGAGGGCGATCAGAAGGTTTGCCATTTCTAGGCGTTCTTCATCTTCCTCTTTTCAATGTTGTGCCATGGTGTTTTCTTCTTACTTTGTTTATTCACATGATGCCACATTATGGTTTGTCTCATTGAGACTAGGATTTTAGAGTGAGCTAAGCCAGAGACCCGGGGTTGACTATAAGTTTTTGTCATTTTTAAGCTTTCTTCATCTTCCTCTTTTCAATGTTGTGTTGTGGTTTTCTTGTCTTAGTTTCATTATTCGTATGATGCTACCAGGACTCAAATTATGGATTGTCTTATTATCAACATCATCAACATGATATGTTAATCTCATCTAGTTGAGTTGGCTGCATGGATCTTATCATCCATTGAACTCTATGCAAGCATATCGCTAGTAATGATAATCTCTTAAATCAATTTTAGTTGGATGGCTAACCCTTTTTTACATGGGTGAATGATAAGAAGAGAAAAGGAAGAAAAACACAAAATTACACATACATCACAGTTCACTTTTATACATTATGTTCCACTTTCTCTTTCTATCTCTTTTTTCTTCCTTATTATCTATCCAAGTAAAACATAGCTTAAAGATATTTAAACATGAGTTAACCAATGATGTAATAGGCTCATGTTGATTATTTTGACTATTGATAACTATGTTTCTCAGTTTGATGTCAAAACTATCAATGTTTGTGTTTTTATCTGTCATATAACTGTCTTGGTTATATGACAATTATGATCTGTGTTCATAGCTTGTTCAGATATCCTTGGTGGATAAATAAGAATTCATTGGGCTAATTTTTTTATTAGTAGAGAGGTATATGTGTAGCGCTACTTGAGTTTTTAACATTTTGTGAACTGTCCAAATTATGATTTGTGGAGAATAGCTTGAAAATGCTAAGTGGCTGCCTTGGTTGTTTTGCCAAGGGCGTGTGCTATGCCTAGTGGCTAGGCAACCCACTCCTTTAAAAAGTTGCACAGACAACCCACCTAGGCAGCTGGGCTAATCTCAATAGAAGATGCTTTTTTTTTTAAGTTGTTGATTCATTTAACATTAGGTGTCTTTTCTTTATTTTGATATTGTGGTATGACATTAATTATAAGCTAGCCATGTGGTTTCTTGCAATTTATATTTATAACAATACATTATTAATTTTATTTTTACTGTGATTTTTGTTTCTATTGTTATTTATAACTATACATTATTAAATTTTAATGTTAACATTTATTTATGATTGTAAATTTGTTTTGATTGATTAAGGATACAATTTTTATATATTTATATATACACATTAATATTGTCATTCTTAATTTAATTTATTTCTCTTTATTTTAATATTATTATACAATTGATTGCCTATTTGCCTAAGTATGAGGCAATGGGCCGGCTGCTCATCACCCTGAACCGCTTTTAATACCTTCATGTGGAGCAAGTATAAATGGGAAAAAAATTGATATAATTTTTTGGTATTGTTGCTAGTATAACATGGTCAAGGTAAGATAGGACAATGGAAGTTGCCGAAAACATACCATGATGTTGTGAGGTCTTGCATTGCTTGCTAGTTAAGAATAGACCCATAATGGTGGTTAGGTTAGTAGTGATGTTATTCTTATTTTTCAAATTGTAGTGTTGATTTTCATACTGATACTGAGATTTTTTCTAATTATGCTAACTAATGGCAGGATAATTATTACAGTAAAGGTTATATGAGTCTACTGATGTGCTGAACCACCAAATTTAATCAATACAGATATGGATTTTAGAAACATATTTGATTATATAGCTTCTCTAAAACTGATGGCAGTGAAAATTTTCCTATAAACTGATTTTCAAGTCCTCTAAACTAAACAATCTTTGTGGTTGTCACCATCTGGGTCTCCTTGTATGAATTACTCCAAGAGGTCAAGCTCAACCCATTAGATGGCATAAACTTCCAATATGCTCCATAAATCACCCATGGATACCAACATGCCCACCTTGTACAGGCTCTTGTAGAGTGGACACAAAAAAAAAGTGTCATTCTCCATTTGGAAGGCATGTCTCCTCTAGGCCAGTGCTTCATCTTATTAGATTTAACAATAATAGGGCTCACTGTTGCTCCCCATGCACATTTACACCATGGAATTCGGTTCCAGCTTGGCTAAATGCTTCATGCATGATCTATTTGTAAACATGATGCAAAACACCTGGCAAGGTAAAAATAGTTGTCATGCATCCTTGATCTGTCAAAGTTGGACTACTAGCGTGGCATCTACTTTATCATAACCATGAGGTTAACATGAAGGTGTATTCAAGGTGTATTGATTCAGGTTGCTAGTGATGTCGCAACTCAACATGAAGAGTCTTAAGGTCCTGACATATTCATGTATCTTCCAACTATTGGCAATTAATAGGGAAGGGAGATAATGAGAAAAATTCATGGAGATTTTACATTGAGGGCATCAACGTAGTAGAGAATGCTAGTGTGGTGGAAAGTTGGTTACTGACATTGAAGACACAATGGTTTCCCTCATATTGAAATTAAGCCTACAATGTAATGGGGTAGAACATATCCTTGGCAACAACTGTGATGAGTGGGTGATCGAATAAAGTTTAGGTTCAACTACTAGATAACTTCATTATAAAGTGTAGTCAAGAACTTTATTGCTCAACTTAGCGAATCCACTATCCTCACAACTAAAACTTGACACAAGCCTTATAAAGAATGTCCTACAATTTTAATCTTGTATCACCAATTTTTGAAAATATATTCAACACTAGATTCATGCATGTTCCAAATACTCGCATTAGATTTCTTGTCTCCTGAAGAATTCCCCCCCCTGCTGTTCACATACTAAGCATTATTATTGAGCATAATTGTAAAAATAATACTCTCTCAATTTGTGTAGTTGCATGGGTTACGTTCGATTGTTTTTTCTTTACATTAAAATGCCATATCCTCATGTTCTACTTTTTATCCACATTAAATTCCTGTTGATGTAGCATCATACATACAATCCTTTTCTTTTTAAGGAATAATCTCAATTACTTTACAGGTTAGAGGTATATGGGTCCCTAAAAGGACAAAAGTTGCCCAAGTGGTTAATCAGGTCAAGCAGCTGCGGATAAATTTCAAAAAATTTACAATATCTTTTTTGCCAAGATGGTCTGTCAAATTTGTGTTTACATTTGCAAGGGATGCTATAAACTCTCAGCTGTCAAAGGATGTTGTTGATGCAGTTGACCCAAAATTTTCAAGGGAGACTTGCATCATATGTTTGGAAGTTACAAATTCTTCAGATATGTTGATTGTCGATAACTGTTTACACCGGTTTTGCTTTTCCTGTATGAAACAGCACGTTGAAGCTAAATTGCATCATGGAATACTCCCAGGCTGTCCACATGATGGCTGCAAAGTTATCCTTGATTTAGAATCTGGTAGGAAGTATTTACCACCCAAACTACTTGAACTTTTGAGCCAGCGCCTAAAGGAGGCATCAATTCCTGATGAGCAGAAAGTTTACTGTCCATACCCCAGGTGCTCAGCTCTCATGTCGGCAAGTGATGTTAAGTTTCCTAGACTGGAGGAGTTAAGCAAATCTTCCGATAAGTCTGTTGTTGATTATTTAAGAAAATGTATCAAATGCAACGGCTCATTTTGCATCAATTGTAAGGTTCCTTGGCACGAGAAACTAACATGTTATCAGTTTAAGATGTTATCTCCGACAATCCTTCCTGAAGAAGCAAGGTTACAGGCCCTTGCAAAACAAAAGTTATGGCGCCAATGCGTTAAGTGCAACCACATGATTGAACTCTCAGAAGGCTGTTTCCATATGACTTGCAGGTAATCCTTTGCGCAAAATCTCTGTAAGTATGATCTCCTTGTTTTCTGTTTTGACTTTTTGATGTCTTGGACTGTGCTTGGCCTTTCTGAAATCTTGTTGCTGTTAACCCATGCCCCTCTACATGCAGTACAGGTTGCATTATTCACATGTATGGCTATGCCAACCTGGTCTTGCACTTTGATATGATAACCTCTTTGATGTCATTCCACTTTATCTTGCTTACTGGTTGAAACAAGATATGAATTTTCTTTTTCAATGAAACAAGGATATTGTGTTTCAAGAATTAGTTAGCAAGAGTATTTTGCTTAGGCAGCTTGTTGATTTATACACACTTGTCCACCAATCAAACTTGTCGACTTTCACCTCTTTAATGTCACCCCACTTTGTTGACTTATACACACTTACCATTCATTATTTACTTTGGAAGAAAACACAACATAGAAATGTTGCTAGCAAAGTATTCTAATGAAACAAGTAAATGCATACAACTAATTGTTTGGCACTGCAAGAAAACACTTAACATACCAATGTCGTTAATGACTAATTTGTCTATCACTTGCAGATAGAGTTCTTAAGCTAACACTTATTTGTGTTACATGCTACTATATTAAAAACATAGTTCGGTGCTCTCATTTTGTGATTACTCTGCGTTATATTAGGTTGTTCATCTACTCCATGAAGAAGTTGTCTAATCCTTTTTTCATATGAATCTCTAAAAATGTCCTTTTATTTTAATATTAATATAAATCAGGTTTCTCACTTAAAAATTGTTCTGGATAGGCTGCCTATTTACTCTTCATTACCCAAGAAACCGAGCTGATAGAATACAGAATCTTTTGTTTTCATTATCTAATAGGATAATGTTTATTCTAAGATAACTTTTAGAATCTTTAAGTAGCCAGTTGTCTGTGATTTATCCAGGAAGACTGAACAAAATCACATGACAGATGCTCACTGTTGAACTTTATATTGTCTTCATATTTGGCAAATTATCATATCACCTTCTATCCTGTATTTTGGTTTGCAAGTAAATTTGATGCTGGTTGTTACTTGACAATTATTTCTACAGTGGAAATCTCACAACTGTGAACTATATTCTTCACAATCAATTCGCAGGGTCAGCTGCTTTGCAATACATAGAATGACTCTAAACTCCTATGTTTATCTTTGAATTAACTTGAATAAGAGATGAGGAAATCTTTTGGACAAAAGACAGCAATAAATCATATCCTATGTTTTACATGTGCTGTTTTTTCTTAGACAATGTTTTCATCGCGAAACTTGGTGTATTCTTACATACTAATGCTGCTATTGTTTGTTGAGGTCAATTTACCCTTCAGCTTCATCATGCAGGTGTGGCTATGAATTTTGCTACACTTGCGGTGTCGAATGGGTGGACAAGAAACAGGCATGTAATTGCCCTTTATTCGAGTATGAAACTGAAGATGAATCAGAAATCTATGAAGAGGACGAGGATTACAGTGATGAAGACAGCTACTACGATTCTAATTATGGTGACTACGGGGAGGCGACTGTGGATTTTTTTATGCACTTAACATAACAATGTCGTCACCTCAGCCCCTGTTGCATCAGTTTCATTACCTCTTTCATCTGTTTAAAGTCTTAATTTACACACTACTTTGGGGATTTGCACTCCAAGACTCATGAACTGCGTAGGCATGTGAATATGGTAAGGTAGCAAACTGCTTTCGATAAAATGTGCATTTTGCTTCGTTAGCTGCTACTTTGTGTTCTCAGACTTATATCGTCATGTGTTCCACAATTTCTTCTCATCTATAAAAGATTCGCAGGATTGAAGCAATTTGCTAATGATTTATTTGCTTCATCTCTAGCTTTATTAAGAGCATCTGTTATGAGTTACTTCTCTACCTATTTGCTTGATTGTTATTTAACTCGGATGAGTCTAGTGGTTAGCATATAAAGTGTTACCATCACGAGGTCTGGGGTTCGAATCTCGACAAAGTCGAGGTAAATACCTCTCTTATGTACTAATCACTATTCCAAATGTTAGTAGTCGTTTGTGATTTACTTCCTCCGTGTTGGCCCTGGGACGGGTTGACGGGGGCGTTGGGACGAACGTATTCGTCTTTTTGCCACCTTGATTGTTATTTAACTCTTTAAAGCCCTTACATAGAGATGGAAAATATTTGTTTATTATTTGAATTCAAATATAATGAGACAAAATTTGTTTATAGGAGAATAAAGGGCTTGCTTTTCATATTTTTAATAAATAAGGGTACCTTTGTAATTTTTGCCATGATTGAAATTCAATTATTTAAAATATTTGAAATATATATAATAAAAAAACCTTTTAATTGTTGTCTTTCATTTTTTTTTTACTAACCAAGTTTATTACAGTATCGTACGATTAAAAAACAATATAAATATTATAGAAATGAGAAAATAAAAATAAAAATGTGTGATTATTACAAAAATAAAATGGGAAAATATAGGACTTCACACGTCCAGTCATTCCGCAACTCAAATACAAATAAAATGCAAATAGGTTAGAACTATTATTCATATGGCTTATAATGCGTATATACGAGCGATTTCAACACTATTCTGCTCTTCTGCTCTGTTATTTCATATTATATTATATATATAGTCAGTTTTTTTAATTTATCTATCGGATAAAATTAAAATATAATCTAAAAATATACAATATGCTCTTCTTTAATCTCGTTGCTGATACGAGTTCAAGAGTAGGGATTAATTGGATATTCATGAAGAGATGTGCTTTTCTCGGTAAATTTCACCCTGTCTGTACAGGTATTACCCCAACCTTTCACAATGAGATGGTGAGACCCACTACTTAAGTGTGGGTCCCACCATCCCAATGTGAGAGGTTGGGACAGTGCCTGTACAGACAGGATCGAATTAACCGCTTTTCCCACTCGTTTGACACTCTCCTGTTCCGGTCCCATTTATTTTTTTTTTACCCTTGTACCCTTTCCTATCCTCTTCCACGTTTTATTTTATTTTATTTTGTTTTGTTTTATTGATTTTTGTTTTTTTAATCAGTTTTTTTATCAATTTTATTCTTTTCAATAAATTTTTTATTATATATTTATAATCTTTTATTTATGCTTTAGGTAGATTTTCACATCCTCTTGTACACTCCCTTCCTAGCCCCTCGATTATTTACCTTTATACCATTTTTCTTATTTCATATTTTTTTGATTTTTTTATTAAGTATTTTCTTGACAAGAATGTTATGCTATTTTTTATATTTGTAATATGAGATCGGATCCTCTGTCACTAATTCTTTATCCTCATGTCTCACTCGTCACTCCAGTTTACTATCGACGTCCTCCCGTCGTCGCCTCGACTAAAACTATACCCTAGGGGAAAGGTGAACCCAGGGGGTCGCCATCGGCGCGATCGACGTCAGAATTAGGTCGAATTTGAGAAGGGACTCAGATCGACGGTGAAGGAAAGTCTGTTCAGATCCGGTCGGCGTTCATCTTCCCTTATGATATAGTTATAATCAGGATGGTGAACGAAGGCCACCGACGGTGGGCTGAGGCAACGAATAGGATATGAGGACATGTGATAGAGGATTCGATCTCTTGTAATTTTTTATTTTTTTAATAGTAGATTTTAGAGATTATTATTTGTAAAAAATTTAAAAGTAAAATATGGATAAAAAATAAAAAAATTTGATGAAAAAATAATAACTAAAATTTAATAAAAAAATTGTTATTAAAGAAAGAGATAAAAGGTCATTTAATAGGAGAGAGGAGGGGTACGGAAAAGCAATTAATAAATTTGTTATTTGACCAAGTAAGAATTTAAGCTTGTGAATAAATAAATAAATAAGCTGAAACAATTTATCAAATTAAATAAATAAATTTTACATATATATTTAATTGGTTAATATTTTGGATAATATTAGTGAATAATGGTCTTGAATGATATGTATTAATAAAATTATTATTACTAAATAAATAAATATATATATATTTTAAAAATAAATAAATAAATTTATATTATCAAATTTAATAATTAATTAAACTAACTTAAAATGATAAATTTTAAATAATTAAATAAGTTGGAATAATTTAAATAATCAGGCTCAAATAAAATTTAAATCAAACTCAAGTCAAATTTAAATAAAATTTAAATTTATAAAAATAAATTAAGTAGCCTGAATAAAAATTCGAGCGACAGTTGAGTCGGACTCGGATGATTGAGCTGCTGTCTGCTGAGTTGCTTTTTCAGTTTTTTGTTTGTTTGTTATTTATTTACCTATCTTGGGCATTCAAAAGGCGTAACTGAGAGACGTCGAGGTTTACCATTTTTAACCCCCAAAAAATTCAAAATTAGGGCAACGGCTTCTCAACCCGTCTCTATTGTCTTCCACCCAAATTTGGATCGACGTCCGGCCTCCGGAGCACTTCAAGTATGCCGTCGACTCGCAGCTGTCCTTGCCTAAACACCCACCTCTCGCCGCTGAAGAAGATATCTCTTTCTCGAACCGACTCACTCCTGCAGCCGGAGCTCGACCTTCTGTTTGCGCTCCCTAAAGTCCGCCCGACCTTGTGGCGCGCTGATCTAGTTGTGGTGCTTTCTGTGGTAGGTGAAATTTCAAATTGTGTTGGAAGTTCTGATCTCGCCAAGGATTTCTGCTTCTGCAAGCCTTTTGAACAATTTTTGATCTTTTTGGTTGAAGTTGTTTGCTTAATTGACGATCCTGGAAATTTAGGGTTTTGTCTGCAGACTTGAGCTTGCCAGGAACACAGAGAGAGAGAGAGTGGGAGATTGAGAAATGAGTTGCTTTCCTTGTTTCTTGAGGAAGAGGATCCCAAAGGAGGAACTATCTCGCATTGTAAGCGGCACAGATAAAAATGAGCTCAGGAAAAAGCCTGGTGAGTTCCCCTTCATTCCCCACCGTATATACCATTAGGTTGTTGAAACATTGTGAGTTTCCCCTGATTTACCATGATAAATACATACATTAATCGAGGAAGAGAAAGGTCAAAAATGACTTAATTAGCAACGATTAAACTGCATAACATTCAATTAAATATAGATGAGGATATAGTTGGGGATCGACTATGGTATAGGAAAATCCATATATTCTATCCCACTATGGTATATCATGTTCATTTTGTATTTTTCATGTCATTCGATTGTCCCTATGCTAAATGCATGGGAGAGTTTTGTTTTTCATTGGGCAGAGTATGTGGCACAAAAATCCACAGAAGCAACTCGAAAAGATGCTGGAAATGGTAATATTGCATCGCAGACTTCCACAGAAGCAACAACAAGAGATGCTGGAAATGGAAATATTGAAGCTCGAAATTTCACATTCCGTGAGCTGGCTGCGGCTACCAAGAATTTCCGGGCTGAATGTCTGTTGGGTGAAGGAGGGTTCGGCAGAGTTTATAAGGGTCACCTTGAGAACCTTGGACAGGTAAATGGGTAACTGACCATTCTTGCTGTTTCTTTGATCACTGTTAAATTGTGTAGAGGTTATTCACAATCGTCTAATACATTTGGGTTTTAGGTGGTGGCGGTTAAGCAGCTTGACAGGAATGGATTCCAAGGGAACAAAGAATTCATTGTCGAAGTGATGATGCTTAGTCTCCTCCATCATGAAAATCTAGTCAAGCTTATTGGCTATTGCGCTGATGGTGCTCAAAGACTTTTGGTATATGAATACATGTCCTTGGGCTCCTTAGAAGACCATCTCCTCGGTAATATTACCGTAAAAGTAGCTTATTTCATACCTTTGCCTAATATCGTTGGTTTGTTGAATCCATAACAACTATATTGTTCATCCAACCTTTTTTTCTATACTATTGTGTACTCTACTTTTAGATGGTCATAACCTGTTCTGAAGTTCGATGCTCCTCTTCCATTAGTCATTCCATATGTAGGAAAGTTTTGCTATAATCCTCCATTTTGCTATAATCCTCACGAGTAATCCAATTTGAGCATGATAAAATGTGGTGGACAGCTAAATGTAATTGTATTGATTCTTGTTCTATAGTCTTCTGAAGGTTAACTAGTTGTGATGATCCAATTTACTCTGTTTACAGATATATCGCCGGAGCAGAAACCTCTAAACTGGTACACTAGGATGAAAATAGCATATCATGCTGCTCAAGGTCTAGAGTATTTGCACGAGGAGGCCAACCCGCCAGTGATCTACCGTGACCTCAAATCATCCAATATCCTACTTGACGAAGATTTCAATGCAAAATTGTCTGATTTTGGTCTTGCGAAATTGGATCCCATGGGAGATGAAATTCATGTTTCTTCGAAGGTGATGGGCACTTATGGGTACTGTGCGCCTGAGTATGCTAGAACAGGTGAACTTACAGTGAAGGCAGATGTATACAGTTTCGGAGTTGTGTTGCTCGAGCTGATCACAGGGAGGAGTGCAATTAACACGTTGAAGCCAACAAGTGAACAGAATCTTGTCTCTTGGGTATGCAATCCTCAAACTGTTCTTAGTTTACAACCCTTGTCATTCGATCTAATTTTGTATTCCAATAGGCGATGCCAAAATTCAAAGATCAAAAGAGGTTCAAAGAACTAGTTGATCCACTCTTGAATGAAGATTATCCAGCAAATGGCTTGAGCCAAGCAGTTGCTGTTGCTGCATTATGCCTTCAAGAAGAGGCTACCTCTCGCCCATTTATGGCTGATGTGGTCACCGCACTACATGTTCTTGTAGACACTCCACGAGTGTAAACCATTCTCCATCATCAAGATCCAACTTTTAAGCATTGGATGTTATCATTTGTAGATGAGAAGAATGTCAGGGAACCAAATAGTTGAAAGTGGCTCTTCTAACATATCGTTGTTGTTGTCGGATGATGTTGTGCATTGAAAACATGTTAGGGGTTTTAGTTTATTGCCTTAACCTTCCTCTTACAACTCTGTAAGGTCGCTTATGTCACAAGTAAACATGATATGATTTTGAAAGGTAAACACTAGTTTTCAGTTTGTTGACTATGCATCTCAAATTTGGTGTCAATCCACATCAAGTTGGCACAAATGAGACCTTGGACCAACTAAAGTGGTTGCTGTTGTTAGCTACACTTTTTTCCAATCTTCTTCTACAAGAAAATGGAAAGCTGTTTTATGAAATTTATGTTTGGTAATTTATTTTTCCTTGCTATGAAAATTAGCTTTTATCTTTTAGGAAAGTATTTTACTGTATTTATATTTCGAAGTATTGTGGACAAGTGTTTTGTGGCAATTACATTCAAGTTGTGTTAACCCAAGTTGAGGTGGAAGGAGGAAAAAGAAGAATGAGGTAGAATTATGCTTTAGCTCGTCTTTAACATTGAACCTAATGACTTTGTTGATGCTTGAAGTCATCAGTAATGTTTCGATAACCTAAGCTTATCCAAGTGCTCGGTCATGCTCAACGGTCCTTCCCAAAGCTAAATAAGGGCTTGACCAAGTGCTTGTAAACAACTTGAGCTTGCTCTTGTGATAACTGAGGTTCATTCGTGAGCCCTTGTCATTAACTCTCACACTCCCAATCTTTTGTTGGTGGCTCTTGAACACTTGCTATTCATTTTCAAACCCTTCTTTAAAAAACTAGAAATTTCATTAAGAAATTCACATTCACCTAATTTTGAACGAACACATTTTGGGACAAAAAGCATTCTTTGAGAAGAATTTGATTCTTTATTGGTTTCGTGGAGTAAATAATGGAAAACTTATGTCTTGTGGGTTTAAGAATGTCTACTTTTGGATGAGAAGGATAAATATAAGTGCACATCACTTTGAATATTTATATGAGGACAATAGGCCAGAGTCACTTTAATATCATGGTCAACTTCACCGAAGGCCTTGAAAATGACTTCAACTTCGATTCCTCAAGCTCTCTAGCCCCGCAATTATTGCCCTTGAGTGCCATCGTTGATTCATGTTAGGTCATCCTTATCCTTCAATGTCATGCTCAAAAATGACCTTGCTAGTTGCTACCACCACGGATGTGATACAATAGTAAAGCATTCAGAGGAGCAATAATAGAACCATGATTCAAATATCAAATGAAATAAATATTCTAGAGGTCGACACTTTTGAGTGTCAATAGACTATGTTCTAAATTTATCTAGTAAGCGAATTAAGGAGGAAAGTCATTTAGCTAGTAAAAAAATACTTTTGCACCAAACATCAAGCTCTCTAACTCTACAACTCACCTTTGAATCCATCATAAGACAACATCAGGTGATTCTTAATTTTCTTATACTCTCACTATCTTCTTCATCCATATTGATGTCTAGGTCATCATTGATCATTCGGGACGATCTAGTAGTTAATATATGAGATATTGTCATCATGAGATCTGATGTTCGAATCTAGACATAATCGAGATAAATGTCCCTTAATGCGTCAGTCGCTATACCAAAGATTAATAATCATCCGTAATTTACTTCTTCAGTGTTAGCCCTAGGACGGATTGATAAGGGCACGGGGACAAGCAAAGTCATCTTTTACCATCATGTCTAAGTCGACATTGCTTCTAGCTTCACCTTCACCCCTCCCTCTCTCTCCATGCATTTTAATCATTTTCTTCCTCTTCTTTCCTTGCTAGTGATCTAAGTAAAAAAAGAGTTTTACCCATTCTTTCCCTCCTCTACTTCTCCCTTAAAGTAAACAAACTCCAACATTTCTACCCTTTGTGCATCTTACTCATTTTCGTCCTCTTTTTTCCTAGTGATCCAAGTAAAACAGCTTCTCCCTTTGTTTCCCTCCTCGCCTCTCCTCTCCTTCTCAGTAAGCAAACTCCAACGCTTCTATCCTCATCATCGCCCTCCTCTTTAGTCTTTATGCATCTTACTCATTTTTGTCCTCTTCTTTCATAGCGATCCAAGTAAAAGAGTTTCTCGTTTCCCTCTTCACCTTCTCCTTTAAGCTAAGCAAATTCTTTACGAGGGTGTAAATGCAAATAAATGTAATGTTACGAATGAATCCATAAAAGTATCAATTTAATTTTTGGTATAAAATTCCAAAAAAATGGGAGGGGCGAAATAAAATTACTCACTCGCTGTTCTTCCGTCCTTTCCCCTGTTCGTGTCATTTAAATTCATCGGAAGTACCAGCAGCCGTGCGTGGGAAGCTCAAATCCATGATCATCCCGAGATGATCGAGCTCCCAAGGCCGGATTTCCCCGGCGGAAACGTTGGCAGAGATCAATAGCCTACCCAGAGCAAGAATCGTGGCGCCGATCGAGCAACCAGACGAGATGAGCTGGAAATCCCTCTTCTGCTCGCCGTCGGAGTCATTGCTGGCGGCGGCCAGGCTCGCCGGATCCTACATCAGAAGAGGTGGCAAGCTCCCCGTCCTTGTCGTGGTCGTCGCCGTCTTCCTCTTCGCCGCCGTCATGTACGGCGAGGACATGCGGAGCTTGGCCGAGTACTCCTGGTGGCGCTACAGGGCCCTCTACCCCGCAGACTACATCGCCGACGACGTCTCCGTGCCGGCGACTTGCGATCTCTCCGATGGCGACTGGGTGTTCGACGATAGCTATCCCACGTACCAGGAGAGCAGCTGCGAGTTCCTCTCGAAGCAGGTCTCCTGTTTGCAGAACGGCCGGCCGGAGTCCAAGTACCAGAAATGGCGGTGGCAGCCCAAGAACTGCTCCTTGCCTAGGTAAAGATCAGATCGCATCTTCCGCCCTTCTTGGCTCGATTATAGCTTACTGAAACCCTCAGATTCGACGCGAGACGGATGCTGGAGTGGCTGCGGGGGAAGCGGATGCTCTTCGTCGGCGACTCGATTAACCGGAACCAGTGGGAGTCGATGGTGTGTCTGATGCAGACGGCGGTGCCGCGGGGGAGGAGAAGCCGCATCGTCGACGGATCTCTCCTTATTTTTCCGATCAAGGTACTCCCGCCGATTAGGTTTTTTTTCCAGATCTGAAACCCCCGATCCCTAATTTCTTGTCCGATCTGTAGGAGTACCGTACCTCGATCGAGTTCTACTGGGCGCCGTTCCTCGTGGCGTCGAACTCCGACGCGCCGGAGTTCCACAGCATCCCGGTGAGGATCATCGACCCCGACGCGGTGGAGAAGCACGCGGCGCACTGGAAGGGCGCCGACGTGCTCGTCTTCAACTCGTACATCTGGTGGATGAACGATCCCCAGATGAAAGTCCTGTGAGTTAGCTCCAGATTTGAGCTCTGCTTAGCTACTGTCACTCGCTCACCGTCGAAATCTCAATCTCGATGTCTGCGAACAGGCGGCCGGGAGCCGGGAACTGGACGGAGCATGACGAGATTGGGAGAGAAGAAGCTTACGAGAGAGCGTTGAGGACCGTGTTCCATTGGGTGGATCGAAGCTTGAACCCCAACAGCTCCGCCGTCTTCTTCATGAGCAGGTCCCCCGCCCATGATCGGTGATCATCCATCTCTTCGTCGGAATTCGTCGACTCAAGCTTCTCTGCAACTAATCTTCCTGGGTGCAGGAGCACGGACTGGGGCAAATCCGACGGGATCAAGTGTGCCAAGGAGACGGAGCCGATCCAGAACATGACCGGAGTGCCCATCGCGTCGAAGATGTGGGAAGTGGCGAGGAAGGTGGCAGGCTCGACTGCGCGCGTGCCGGTCACCTTCCTCGACATCACGGCCATGTCGGCGCGGCGCAAGGACGCCCATGCGTCGGTGTACACCATGCGGCAGGGGAAGTTGTTGTCGCCGGAGCAGAAAGCGGACCCGGCCAAGTTCGCGGATTGCATCCACTGGTGCGTGCCGGGCCTACCGGATACTTGGAACCAACTGCTCTACGCCCGGCTCCTCTCCCGCCGGCCGCCCCAATGACGGTAAAGGTTTTCCTCTTTCATCTGCGGCGACGGTGGTACACTGGTACCATATCCATTTTATCGGTTTTTGCGAAAACGGCTGTGGCTATTTTAAATGACCGGAGTTATTTTTCTTAGAGATTAATTTAACTTCGTAAAATAAATGTGGCTGTAGTTTAGTGGTTAGAATTCCACGTTGTGGCCGTGGAGACCTGGGCTCGAATCCCAGCAGCCACACTTTTTTCAAAATTTTATTTTCTATAATTTTTAGGCCACATTTCCTTCATTCTAAAAAATATGTATTTACTTATTTATTTTACACTGATTAATCTTAAACGCTGAGATAAATTTATTTATTTATTTTCCTTCAAATTTCTGTTATGCATAGCTAATAATAATTAGGAATCAGCTATCCACACCCATAGCTCACTAAATACATTCTATTTTTTTTCTCAAAAATATCCTTTGATAAAAAGTCTAAAATATCTTTTTTATAAAATTTATATCACACTCCCTTCTTTCTCCTTCCTCCCCTTTTTCTCCTTCCTCCGCCCCTCTCTTTTGCTCTCTTTTTTTCTCTTTATCTAAGCCCTAACAATCTAATATCTCCCAAAATTTTATTTTTGTAACAAATCAAACACGATGGACAATGAAGATCCAATTCGCACAAACAATGTAAATTTTTTTTTCCCATTTTTTTCGTGTATTATAATTGTATATTTGTATCATTGCGATTTGAACTGTAACAGTTTGAAAGTTATTCAAACGCACAGTGTTCGGTCATACCAAGCCAAACAGTTTGAGCAATGTTCATCTTTTGGAAACCGAACATAACGAAATATGTTCGGTTGATTGTTTCCGAATATAACTGAATACGTTCGGTATCTTAGTTCCAAACATGTGAGTCATGTTCATCCATTTGTAGCCAAACACTGAATGAACAATATTAATACGTATTTTTACATTTTATAAAGTTATATTTGTAATATTATAATATTTTCTAATTTTTATTAGGAATTAAATACACGTTCTACGAAGGATAGTGTCATTGGTCCTATGAATAATGAGATAGTGATGGATTATACAATGGTGTTCATTACAAATGAATGTTTTGAATCTCGTGATGCACTAGTTGCTTGGGCACATAAGGTGGCAAAGACGAATAGGATGGTTGTAGTGGTGAAAAGATCAGAAAGTGGAGATAGTAGGAGACGGACTTAGTTGTTTTTGGTATGTGAATGAAGTGGCCAATATCGTTAGCCCAAAGAGAAATTGGCTGAAAAAAGATATGAAAATGTGAAAGATGAAAAGAATGTGATATGAAAAGTGAGTAAGGAGAAACTTACTGGAACAAAGAAGTGCGGTTGTCCATTTTTAATTAAAGCTATGCAAATATCCATTGACATACCATGAGTTTTGAATGTTGTTTGCGGCGTGCATAATCATTCTTGCGCGTTGTATTTGGAAGGTCACTCATTTGCTAGATTCTTATCACGTGCTGAGGAGGAGTTGGTGGTTGACTTGTCAAAGAGCCACAGTTGATCGAAAGACATATTGAGCGTGTTAAAGGAGAGATTTTCTGAAAATAAGTCGACAATGGAGACTATTTACAATACACGCCAAAAGCATAAAATAATTGAGCATAGAGGTCGATCACAAATGCAATACCTTATGTCAAAGTTGAAGGAGTATAACTATTTCTACCATCACAGGCGGTGCGAGAAAACTGACACGGTGAAGGATATTTTCTTTGGTCACCCGAAGAGTATTGACATGTTGCGTACTTTTCCAAGTGTATTGTTGATGGATTGTACGCACAAGACAAATATATATAGGTTACCGCTATTTGAAATAGTTGGTGTGACGTCAACAGACTTGACATTTTCTGTTGTTTGTGTGTATTTGGAGTCTGAACATGAAGATAACTACTTATGGTCATTGCATATCTTGAGGTCATTGATGGACGACTCATCTTTACCCAACGTAATTATAACCGATCGAGAGGTTGCATTGGTGAACGCAATCGAAAGTACTTTTCCCACTTCAAAGCATTTATTGTGTCGGTGGCATATTAATAGGAATATATTGGTAAATTGCAAAAAGGGATTTCGCACCAAGGAGAAATGGGATTCATATATATTGATTGTCCAACAAGACACAAATCTCAATATATTAATTTGTTGCATTACTAATTATTCATTTTTCGTATATAGGTTTTTTTACGCGAGGGTCATCCATTACCTCCCATTGTTCACAAGTAGTATCGATGTCATGTTCCATGCACAGCAGGATGAGATATTGTATATATTCATCGACTTGCACTATATAATCATATGTTAGGAAATAGTAGCGTAGTTAATAACATAGACACTATTCATTTGGATGATTATTGAAATTGTTATTCATTTTGGATGATCACTGTTTGACTTGATAACCATTTGGATATTCATTGAGATTGTTATTTATTTGGATAGTCACTATTAAATTTAGAAAAAAAATAAGTTATTACGTGCTAAGTGTAAACTATTCATTATGGATGATCAAATCTCTTTCTTCTTTTCTTATTTTTTTTCTCAACCCTATTATAGGATATCAGGCCCACGTTGGGCCTGATATCTCTTCATATCAGGCCTAACGTGGGCCTGATATCTCTCTATATCAGGCCTAATGTGGGTCTGATATGGGGAGATATCAAGTCCAACAACAGAAAATTAAAAAAGAAACAAAGAAAAAAAGAAAGAGATTTATTTTTTCCAAAACCTTTGGACCATCATTAGGAATGTCAAAAATAACAATGGAGAGCATATTTAGATTTCTTGTAATTTTAGAAATCTACAGAACCTAAAATGGTTGAAATATGAGGTTTCTAGGTCGATCAATATGTTTCAGTCTCCATTGTTATTTTCGGCATTTCTAGTGATGATCCAAAGATTTTGGAAAAAATAAATTCTCTTTTTTCTTCTTTTTTTTTTCTCAACCCTATTATAGGAGATCAGGCCCACGTTGGTCATATCAGGTCCAATGTGGGTCTAATATCTCTCCATATTAGGCCCACATTACTGATATCTCTCCATATCATGCCTAATGTGGGTCTAACATGGAGAGATATCAGACCCAACAACAGAAAAAAGAAAGAAAAAAGGAAAAAAAGATAGATTTATTTTTTCAAAACCTTTGAACAACCACTAGAAATACCGAAAATAACAATGAAGAACATATTTAGACTTCTTGCAGTTTTAGAAATCTACAGAATCTAAAATGGTTGCAATCTGAGGTCTCTACTAGGGTTGTAAACAAGCCGAGCTGAGCCGAGCTTTGGGGTGTTCAAGCTTGTTTGATAAGGTAACTAAGTCAAGTCGAGCTGAGCTTAAAATGAACCAAGCTTTTGAAATGAGTGTTCAAGCTTGGCTTGGTTTATTTTTTATCAGCTTGAGCTTGTTTGAAGCTTGGCTTGAGCTTGGTTTATTTAGATGTTATCAAGCTCTCAATTCAAGCATGGCTTGAGCTTGGTTCGTTTAGATGTTATCAAGCTCTCAATTCAAGCTTGTTTGATTGTTTGAAACTTTTAGTTGTTTGATTGATTATTGAGCTTGATAATTTAAATTTATTTATTTATTTATTTTATTATTTATTTAGCATATTGAAAAGAATTTTATTAATGAATATGGTTCATAAACATTGTTCATGAACATTGTTCACGAACGTTAACGAGCTAAACACATATGTGTTCAAGCTTGTTTGTTTAGCTTAACGAGTTGTTCAAGCTTGTTTGTTTAATTAATCTAATGTATATTGAACGAACATAAACAAGCTCTTACCAAGCCGAACACCAAGCTTGTTCACGAACGCTTGGTTCATTTACAACCCTAAGTCTCTAGGTCGATCAGTGGGTTTCACATGTTGCAACCATTTTAGGTCTTGCAGATTTCTAAAATTGCAAGAAGTCTAAATATGCTCTCCAGTGTTATTTTTGGCATTACTAGTGGTGGTCCAAAGGTTTTGGAAAAAATAAATTCTCTTTTTCCTTCTTCTTTTTTTATTTTTTTTCTCAACCCTATTATAGGAGATCAGGCACACGTTGGGCCTGATATCTCTTCATATCAGGCCTAACAACAGAAAAGAAAAAAGAAAGAAAGAGATTTATTTTTTTTTCAAAACCTTTGAACAACACTATGAATGTCAAAAATAACAATGGAAAATATATTTAGAATTCTTATAATTTTAGAAATCCATAGGACCTGAAATGATTGTAATATGTGGTCTTTAGGTCGATTAGAGACCTCAGATTACAATCATTTCAGGTCCTATGAATTTATGAAATTGTAAGAATTCTAAATATGCTCTACATTGTTATTTTCGACATTCCTAGTGGTTGTTCAAAGGTTTTGAAAAAAAATAAATTCTTTTTTTTCTTCTTATTTTTTTTTCTTCTTCTTTTTTCTCAACTCTATTATACGAGATCAAGCCCATGTTGAACCTAATATCTCTTCATATCAGACCCAATGCGAGTCTGATATCTCTCTATAACAATAGAAAAAAAAAGAAAAAAAGAAAGGCAGAAAGAGAGCGCTCTGTTCGCACGAGTATGTTTCTCAATCGATTTGCTGATCGATTGGGAATTCAATTGATCAACTGATCGATTCGAGAGCGCTTTGTTCACACGAGTGTGCTTCTCAATCGATCAACTGATCAATTGAAAATCTAATCAATCAACTGATCAATTCGAGAGCACTTTGTTCACGCGAGTATGCTTTTCAATCGATTATCCAATCGATTGAACATTTTTCAATTAATTAGTCAATTGATTGATACATTCTTTTGCTCACAAGTCTTAGCTTTTAGCTCACCAATTGTTGACAAACTTACCAATCAATCTCGTCTGACAAACATATTCATATTTACAAACTCTAAATAATAATTCTTTCCAACAAACATACTTCATATCAAACTACTCCAAAAATATATTCTAAATAGTTATACATGCAAAATCACATCAAAATGTATCCAAGATAGTTATACATGCATTTTAAATCCCACAACAGTGATGGATCATGTGGACCACCTGAAAATGGTTCGCGTAATATTTCATCATCTTCATTGTTCCCTCCAACGGGATCGTGCTCTCCTTCACCCTCATTCATTCCTGAAGGTAATTTTCTTGTGGAGGTACCTCTTCATGTACATCTTCTTGTAGTGGTACTTGTGGTAGTACCTCTTCATGCACATCTTCTTGTTGTGGTACCTCTTCTTGGGGTACTTGTGATTATTGTACCTCTTCTTGTAATGATTGTACCTCTCGTGCAAGTCTCTCTTGTCAACGCTTTATGTCAAAAGTCGTTGGTCTATTCCTCCTTGAAAATGTTTTCAACATTTTTACTACACATAAGAAACAAGTGAATTAGATATACAACCAACATGTATTGAAAAGAAACAGAGATGTTCGGCCACTCAAAATGGAACAAAACACAATGTGTTCGGCAATACACAACCAAACAAATCTGTCAGTGTTCAGCTGCTGGAGGCCGAATGTTTAGTGTTTCGTTTAGCGTTCATTAATCGAATACATTGTGTCACATTCGATAGACCATGATCGAACAGATCCTGGTGCATTCGACAGATTATAGATGAACAATCGACAAACTAGGGAAGAACGACGCACGATTAAAATTCAAGAGATTTTCATGAACACTTGAAACCTAAACACAAAATCAAACAAAAACAATATAATGATTTGAACGAGCACTAACATTGTTTGATTCGGCTGGAAATCGAGTTGCCCAAGTGGAGAGATGAGAGGAAGAGACGACAAAAATGGTGAAGGCGACTGCGAAAATGGCACAGGTAGGAGCGACAACAAAAATTGCAAGTAGGAAGATGATGTTAAGGTTTTGTCTGATTTTTAGGGTTTTTAGAAAGGTAAATATAAGAATTTTATGGGGTGTATTTAGAAAGAATTATGATAAAATATTTTTTGATGAGTGTATTTAGAAAATTGGGTGTGTTTAGTAATCCATGGAGTGTGGATTGTAAGGAAATATGTTGCTAAACACGCAAACGTCAGCGAAAAAACCTATTTCCTCCAGAAGATTCATACGAAGGGAGAAGAAAAATATACTAAGTTTACATAGGAACATGAGAGATTATACCTTTGTAGCATGCTCAAGGACTCCCGACAACTCGGATCACAGCACGATCTCACGTCCGCGCCTCTACGGTATCCACACGAACAAGCGTTCATTTGTCTCACAAACTCACAAATGGAGATAGGTTGTGCTAGCAACCTTGAGAATGGATTTTCGGCCAAGAGGAGAGGAGCAATGAGAATGAAAAGAAAAAACACTTAAGTATTTTTCATCCAATGAAAACACTTAATTAGCATTAATAGCCTTAATGAGCATTTACACTCCATTAAGGACCACACACTTGTAACTCTTCATTTCAAATAACTCCTCATTTCAATTTCGAAAATTGAATCAAATGTATCATTGAATTTCGAAATTCAATGAATGTCTCATTAATCCTCACTTGAGTCTAACTCAAGTCTAATTCACTTGAGTCTAATTCAATCGAGTCTTACTCAATTAATCTCATACAATTCAAATTCAATGAATCACATTTCATTAATTTGAATTGACTCATTGAGTCTAGTTTAAATTGGACTTAATCCAACAATTAGATCCAATTGAATCTAACTCAATAAGTTCAATTCGAATAAGACTTAATCCAATGATTCATCATATGAACTCATCTTCAAATCTACTTGTTCTTTGTGTGTGACCCAATAGGTTATCGTAACGTTAGCAATATACCTAAATCAACATTTAGATACATAAGCAATGAGTGACATCTAGCAAGGCATCATTGCTACCCAAGTGACGAGTGTTGGTGCAACATCCCTTAGGTCAAGGTTGACCTGGTTGACCAAGCTGAGTCTTGGTTTGAGTTTAGATGTTTGACAATAAGAAATTGATTGAAGAAGAGTCAAGTAGGTCAAGGTTGACCGGATACTTGACTGGGAAGTCCTAACTGGGATGTTAGGTAGAATGGAAGTCCTGGTGAGTGAAGCCAGGCAGAAGGAAAGTCCTAGTGAGTGAAGCTAGGCAGATGGAAAACCCTAGTGAGTGAAGCTAGGTGAAAGCCCTGGTGAGTGAAGCCAGGCAAGGGAAAATCCAGATGGATCAAGGATGATCGGACATCTGGTCCAAGTAGGTCAAAGGATTGACTGGATACTTGGCACAAGGAAATACAGATAGGTTAAAGGGATTGACCAGACATCTGATGGAAGTCCAAGTAGGTCAAAGGGAGTGACCAGATACTTGGCATGAATAGAAAAGTCCAAGTGGGTCAAAGGGATTGACCAGACACTTGGTGGGAAGTCCTAGCAGGTCAAAGGAGTGACCAGATGCTAGGCATGATGTACCAACAGGTCAAGGTTGACCGGGTGTTGGTTTGGTAGGCTTGGGACTTGGTTTTGGGCAAAAACCAAGTACTGGATCGATCAGTTGATCGATCCAGGAGCTGGATCGATCAGTGGATCGATCCAGGCTTTTCCCAGCGAACATAAAGCCTCTGGATCGATCCGTGGATCGATCCAGATGTCCCAATTGATCAGTGGATCGATTGGGACGCGGCTGCTTCGCGCGATAAGCGCCGGATCGATCCAGCGTTCGAGCACGAGGCGCTCTGGATCGATCCGTGGATCGATCCAAAGCCTCCCCGATCGATTGGGAACATTCGAATCGATCGGGATCCGACCGTTGGCGTCGATAAAGGCCGCAGGCGCACGATTCCTTCGGCATCGCTTCACCGATTCACTCCAGATCTCTCGCCAACTCCTCCACAGCGCTCTTGAAGCTAAGATCGCCAGTTCTTGAAGGATCTTGGAGGTTTTCCAAGTCAAGAGGCGGATCAACAACAAGAAGAGAAGTTAGGGTTAGGGTTTTTACTGCACATCTTGTAAGCTTTTGCTTATCTTGTATTTCCCTTTCTTCTTCTTGTATTGAGAGTGCTGTAAGGCTTCTCCGCCTTTGGTAGTTACCATAAAGGAGTGTTATTCATAGTGGAGGGTGTGTGCGTGGTGTGGATCCTTGGATTAGTCACCTCCTTTGGAGGTGGATACCAAGTAAAATCCTAGTGTTAGCGTTGAGTGTTTTGTTTCTGTATTTTCCGCTGCATATTCTTGAAGAAACAATCAACGCCAAGCAACGTCGAGGAACGAGCGAGCGACGAGCTATTCACCCCCCCTCTAGCTACTTTTGGTCCTAACAAGTGGTATCAGAGCGAGGCCGCTCTTCACCGGAGTCATCGCCGGAAGGGTCAAGCATAACAAGAAAAGCTAGAGGGCGAAGAAGTAAGAGCAAATTCATCAAAGTCAAAGAAATCAAAAGGCTCAACTTCAAGATGCAATTCCAAGATGGACTTGGATTTGACACAAGGGTGGCTCCACCATACACTTCCACGAGCTTCGATTCTTGGAAATCAAGAATCGAAAACTTTCTTATGATGGAGATAGAGCAATGGTTTGCTCTAATGGAAGGATTTGAAGCTCCAACAAACTCGAAGGGCAAGCTTCTCAAGAAAAGCAAATGGAGCTCGGAGCAAGTCCAAAGGTGCGATGCAAATGACAAAGTGACCAAGCTTTTGGTCAATTTATTGCCAAGCACCATCCTTTGCAAAATTGGAGAATTTGAAGATGCAAAGGAATTATGGAGCAAATTGGTCAAGCTTCATGAAGAGATCCCCTCCACTGTACAAGAGCAAGAAGTATCCAGAGAGGGTGACTCTTTGGAGCAAGACCAAGAGGAGGACTCCGAGGTTGAGAGATGCTCAACCTCCGAAGAAGAGGAAATCCAAGAAGCTTCATCCTCAAGGGAATGCAACGAAGGGAACAAGGAGGGAGCATACTCCTTGTTTCATATTCAAGATGATGAAGCCTCCACCTCTAGGATTGAGGGGGAGCAATCCTTGGTGACGCCGGATCAAGAAGAAGGAGAAGCTTCTATATCCGGGTCAAGAGACAAAGAGGAGGAGGAAGATTCTACCTCCACAAGTCAAGAAAAATCAAATGGAGGAGAATCAAGGTCCGATCAAGAGGAAGCTTCTACCTCCGGATCCAAAGAAAATGCCACCCCTACAAGCAAAGGTATAAATATTTCAATTAAAAATAAAAATCATATTATATGTTTTGAGTGTAGGGAACATGGGCACTACAAAAGCAAGTGCCCTAAATTGGCCAAGAAGAAGGGCAAAGTGGCACCTAAGGGCAAGGTGAAGCCCAAGGAGACCACCCCCGGGACAAAGAAGAGCAAGGAGCACACTGTGTGCTTCTTGTGTCAACAAAAAGGGCATTACCGAAGTCAATGCCCTAAGGGGAAGAAGGTGGTCAAGGCTCATGGAGGAAGCTTAAGTCAAGGGGGAGCCTCCAAGGTAAAGAAGAAGGTAACATTTATTGAGTCTACCCCTTTACATTATGGTAAAAAGCATGATAGTTCAAAATTTTATCATTTTAATGCAATTTACCATAAGAATAGAAAGCATGAGGGCTTTAAGGAAAAGCATGTGGCCCTACATGCTAAAACTACCCAACCTAAGGTTAGGAAGGTAGAAGGACACTTGGGCAAGAACACTAAGGATAATAGATACATGCCCAAGAACAAAAATGCTCATGGATCAAATGAAAAATCAAATACTAAGGACTTAGTGAGAGAAAATCAAGTCTTGAGATCAAGACTTGATAAAATGGAAAAGACCCTAAAAAGGATGGAAAATATCCTATTAGGGCAAAATGAGCATAGCCTAGGTTTAGGGGTGCAAAAGTCATTCAATGGCCATAGAGGTTTGGGATACAAACCCAAAACTAAAAAGGATGTGCCAAGTTATCATAGGGTTCCGTATAGCTATGGAACAAACCCTAAATCTAGAGGTCAAGTCAAAGATACAAGGGAAGATATCCCTAGAAGTATTTTTGCAACCAAAGTGACTAAGACTTCTAAGAAGTCTAAGAAAGTCACTAACAAGGTCACAAGGGAGGCTATCCCTAGAGTTGACCTAGAAAATGTGACCAAGGCTTCTAAGAAGCCCAACCAGGTCACTAGGAAGGTATCTAGGGAAGTTATCCCTAGTGAGTACCTAGAGCATCCAAGGAGCACAAATAGGTGTTGGGTTCCTAAGAGCATCTTCTCTATCCCATAGATGGGTTGGAGAGTGTCAACTCCGATTAGAAGGGTAGTTAACCCAACTTTAAGGAAATTGACACTCAAGGAGCATTTTCAAGGTTTTTGTTAACCTTTGAAAATGAAATGGAATTATTATTTACTCCTTGAAAGAGTAAAATGTGCCTAATGGTGGAAGAATTGATTTTAATCTTAAATGGCACATATTGGGAAATTCATAAGAACTACCAAGTTGGGTTTTTGGTATGTTCTTAGGAAATTTAAGGCAATCCGGGCCTTAATTTAAAAGTGCTACTCTTGTGAAAAATGAAATATGCCAACATTTGAGGATATGCTTAATTTCAACTGGCATAAATTAATCAAGGGAATTAGAAATGCCAATTTAGGCTTTGGCATTTTCATGAAGCACTTTAGAGCAATCTAGGTTTAAGTTGTAAGTTTAGCTAAGTTTTTAAGGATACTTAGATAGTTGATCTAGGTATATTTTATTTATGTTAAATCTTGCCATGATTGTTTGCCCATCTTATGCCATGACATCATGTCTATTTTTGCATTCATGTTTTATTATGAAAAATCCAAAAATACCATGTCATGCCTTTCATACATCATGTAGTTATAGGATTCTTTCTTCTGAAAGTTATTTTATTTTGATGTATGCCATAACATTATCATGCACTAGTTTAATTCCTTGTAATTAAGGACAAATGACATTTAACAACATTTATTAACAAGTGACATCTTATGTGGATGTCTAATATCTTTAAAATGCCTAGATAGATATGCATGATCCCTAGATTAGGGCAAAACCAAAATCTACATCTCACAAAGACTATAAGGTGACTTGTATGTGCTTTAGTGCACATTAGATACAAGTGAGATGTTAGGATGATGAACAAAGCTCAAGATGTTGATTTAGTGCATTCCTTTGAGTTTTTAAGTTCATCAAAACACATAGTTATGTGTTTTCCCATCATTGGGAAAGCTAATGTACAAGTCATGTGCATTATGCCCAAGGAACATGATGGGATATTGGTTTTAAAAATGTTTTAAAAAATGCTTTTGGAAAACCATAGTGAAGGCGATCTTTTGATAGTAATCACCATTAAATAGTTAGACACAAACTTGAAGAAAACGTTAAAGTTTTAGCAAGTTTTCAATCTTGTGTCAATCTTTGAAAATATGATGTATTTTCATAGAAAACTATTTTTCCATGATTAGGTATGCCCTAAATAATGTCTACACGAAATTTCATGATTTTTGGATTTTTGTAGAATTTTCTAGGGGTTTCTGAAGTTGACTGAAATGGAATTTCAGCAACTATCAGAGCTTCGATCGATCCATGGATCGATTGGAGTGCCTGAATCGATCCGTGGATCGATTCAGAAGGCAAGTCCCCCGTGAGCAGAAGCTCGCTGGATCGATCAGCCGATCGATCCAGGTAGTCTGAATCGATCAGTAGATCGATTCAGAAAGGTTCAATCGATTGGAACTCAACTCCAATCGATCCAAGTTGCTGATTTTGGCTGGGAATGCCTAATTTCAGCATCTTTGAACCTCTTTGAGTCTAGGTAACCATTCCAAACCCCTAAAATACATGTGTATACATACAAAGGGTGTTTTCATGTGAAAACAAGGATGGATTGGTTAAGGAAGGCTTCATTGAAGTTTAGGTTGAGGTTTGTTTTAAATTTTGAGTATTTGAACCTCAAAACTTCTAAATTTGGGTTTCCTGAAGGTTTAGGGATTCCAAGTCATTGTTGGTGCAATGACAGAAGTTACCACCATGTCTTTAGGGGGAGGGACTCTTTAAAGACATGAAAAATTATTTTTCATGAACCTTGGAAGGTGGTTAACCTTCTGTAAAGAAAATACTCATGTATGAGCTTTTGAACTTGAAATGGGGAGTGGATATCCTCATTATTTCAAGTGGGAACTCAAGTGGTTAGAAAATGCTCAAGGTTGGGTATTTGTCTACATTGAGGGAGAAGTTAAGGATAAATGAAGGGTATGGGACCTTCATTATCGTGTTGATCACAACGAGTGATGTTGTGAACAACGATGAGCAACTCTTCAGGGGGAGAGTCGTCAACAAATGGATTTGTTGATGTATACCCAAAATTGGGGCATGGGTTGATGTGTGCCCAAAGATGGGTTGATGTGTGCCAATAGGGGAAGAATGAAAGGACCTGTGAATGGGTGTAAGTTAGGCTTTCATTACCTAGAGGGAGTGTGCCCTCTTAGGGGGAGAATGAAGAGCTTAAATTATGTGTTCATTGCCTAGTGACATGAAGATTGAGGCTATAGGATTAGCCTAACTTACATGTGGTATTGTAAGTGTTATTGTGGTATTGTCAAACATCAAAAAGGGGGAGATTGTTGGTGCAACATCCCTCAGGTCAAGGTTGACCTGGTTGACCAAGCTGAGTCTTGGTTTGAGTTTAGATGTTTGACAATAAGAAATTGATTGAAGAAGAGTCAAGTAGGTCAAGGTTGACCGGATACTTGACTGGGAAGTCCTAACTGGGATGTTAGGTAGAATGGAAGTCCTGGTGAGTGAAGCCAGGCAGAAGGAAAGTCCTAGTGAGTGAAGCTAGGCAGATGGAAAACCCTAGTGAGTGAAGCTAGGTGAAAGCCCTGGTGAGTGAAGCCAGGCAAGGGAAAATCCAGATGGATCAAGGATGATCGGACATCTGGTCCAAGTAGGTCAAAGGATTGACTGGATACTTGGCACAAGGAAATACAGATAGGTCAAAGGGATTGACCAGACATCTGATGGAAGTCCAAGTAGGTCAAAGGGAGTGACCAGATACTTGGCATGAATAGAAAAGTCCAAGTGGGTCAAAGGGATTGACCAGACACTTGGTGGGAAGTCCTAGCAGGTCAAAGGAGTGACCAGATGCTAGGCATGATGTACCAACAGGTCAAGGTTGACCGGGTGTTGGTTTGGTAGGCTTGGGACTTGGTTTTGGGCAAAAACCAAGTACTGGATCGATCAGTGGATCGATCCAAGCCTTTCCTAGCGAACAGAGAGCCTCTGGATCGATCCAGATGTCCCAATCGATCAGTGGATCGATTGGGACGCGGCTGCTTCGCGCGATAAGCGCTGGATCGATCCATGGATCGATCCAGGCGTTTTTCCCAGAGCACAGAGGCGCTCTGGATCGATCCGTGAATCGATCCAAAGCCTCCCCGATCGATTGGGAACATTCGAATCGATCGGGATCCGACCGTTGGCGTCGATAAAGGCCGCAGGCGCACGATTCCTTCGGCAGCTCTTCACCGATTCACTCCAGATCTCTCGCCAACTCCTCCACAGCGCTCTTGAAGCTAAGATCGCCAGTTCTTGAAGGATCTTGGAGGTTTTCCAAGTCAAGAGGCGGATCAACAACAAGAAGAGAAGTTAGGGTTAGGGTTTTTACTGCACATCTTGTAAGCTTTTGCTTATCTTGTATTTCCCTTTCTTCTTCTTGTATTGAGAGTGCTGTAAGGCTTCTCCGCCTTTGGTAGTTACCATAAAGGAGTGTTATTCATAGTGGAGGGTGTGTGCGTGGTGTGGATCCTTGGATTAGTCACCTCCTTTGGAGGTGGATACCAAGTAAAATCCTAGTGTTAGCGTTGAGTGTTTTGTTTCTGTATTTTCCGCTGCATATTCTTGAAGAAACAATCAACGCCAAGCAACGTCGAGGAACGAGCGAGCGACGAGCTATTCACCCCCCCTCTAGCTACTTTTGGTCCTAACAACGAGAAGGTCAAGATCCGACCTAACCTGTCCATGGCTATTATCTTGTATGACTTGGTCCCTCTATCCTTGATATCTAGATTGATCAATGAGGCATAGACCATGTCATCCTCTTATCAACCTTTGTGTTTCTTGATCTCTAAGTAGACACACTCAATCAAATAAGCTCAATATCTCATATTGACTCATTTGAGCATGGTCATGCTTTCTTTGTGTCCTACTAATCAATGGGGCCCACGGATATCGCTTCCATCATATGGAAGGGATAAATCTCATTTACATCACTCATATCCCTCCGCATAATTCATTGTATACCCAGTGATCGACTTTATTATCCACCTTGTTACAGGTGACGTTTGCCGATACCAAAGTACACAATTCCTTATGTAGGGAACCGTAGTGACTTCAGGTCTAAAGACTATTCATACCAATAGTCACATTAGAATGTTTATGACACTCATATAACGATTCATGAAATATTCTCATGGCGGGTCATTCAGTATATATTCTCTAATATATACTCATGTGTCAACCTGATATCTTATATCCATGACTTGTGAGATCAAGTCATCCGTCGACCTACATGCTAGTCTCAACGTATTAATATTGTCCTTGTATATTAATGCTTGACTAGGAATAGTTAAGAGTAGTGTTCTTTACAATATCTCACTATCAATTCAACCAATTGATATACTGTAGATAAGAATCTACTACCCAAGAACATTATTATACTTATTCAATTGGCACTGAACTGAAATAAATATAATAACCAACTTTGCCTTTTATTAATAATGATATATGATACAAAATGAGTCTTTTACAATCATCTCATAATTGGTACTAGGGCTAATACTAACATGGATAGTCACCCCCTAACAATTAATTAGCGAATCGACACCTAGTGATAATGTAATCAATTACTTGCCATGTGGCGCCGAGAGCGATGCAGAGGATGTCGGTCATCATCGCCTGCACTGCACCGACCACTGACAGCTTGATGAAGAAGCCCACAACGAGGTAGGTTCACATCAGCAAGTTGGTGGTTGCGTAGACGTGCATGTTGAGCACAGCTACGAAACGTCAGGATGTTGGCACCATAGGCGACGGTGAAGCGATGCCAGAGGGGAGATGGATGAATAACCCGCTGGAGTAGTCGACAATGCCCCAACGTGTTAAAGGAATCTGTCGCCCTAGATGGTGAATGATCTTGTTGTGGAAATGGTTGGCTGGGACGTGGAGCGTGGCTCTGTTGTTAACCAAACAAAGGCTCCATGTTGTCCTGTGTAAAATACACAAAGAGTGTTAGTACCAAACTAAAGAAGGGATCCCTGACGTTAGTCCTCTGACGTTCAAGTCAGTGATATAGTTGAGAAGAGAGAATACTAGACGAAAACTATAGCAACAGGGGTGCAAAATTATAGAGCATTGTATACCTCCTTTTTATATTGTCACTGTTATATCTATACACGCATCCCTAAGCATTACTAAGAAAGGAAAATGAGGTCGTAAATTTTCTGATTCGACAGGTTGGAAGCTTCAAACGTGTAATTTGTCTAAAAAATATTCTTTGTCCTTTATGGCATAAACTTCCAAAAGTGTACAGAGTCATTGGGAATTAGGCCCCACTATGAGCCAACTAGCCCTCATTCGAGAGGACCACTAGCTCGGCCTCGCCTAATGCAGTTAGTGAACTAGTGCGCATTCAACCATTCCACATGTTATGAAGGAGTAATCTATCCGATCAGCCTATAGTGTCGACTAGCTAAGGTAGTTGGTTGATTTACTTAATACATAGCGATGATGTTTGTCTACTTGGCTCAGGGTTGGGGCACAAATTCCCGCCAAGCGGACGGATCGGTCGGCCACTTGCGCCCGATCGACAGCTTCAGGCCAGATCGGCTGTGTGGCCAGTTTGAGCACGCCTTTGCTCTTGTTGGAGACTTTGCCCGCTTTTTGACTTTGACCACTACGCCAGCCGATCTTTTCTGCCTTAACCCAATTTGGAGGATCCACCTTTATCATTGTATCAGTGAATAACGACGTAGGAGAAAAAAGGAGACAAGGGGGGACGAAGAGCTGGTCTTGCCCTATAAGAGAAAAAGTTGGTCGTCGAAGGCTATGACCCACATGATGATCGTGGCAGAGAAGCCGTAGCACACCATGACTACCGAGTTCACCGTCCACATGCTACCGTAGAGCACCACCTGGTCGCTGCCACTGGCAGCTGCAACCCATTATCACCCCCGTTCAGCCACTCCGGTGTTGATGGCGAGATCACCTACAGCTGCCGCCATAGTTTGTAGAATCGCGATCCTACGTAGAATCGATTTAGGGTCAGGATCGGATCGGTCAGGATCGGATCGTAGAATCGTACGATCCTACCAAAAACCCTTAAAATCTTATCATACATGATTAATAATTAGAAAAAATACTTAAAAAACTCATTTACATATAAATAGATAACTAATTTTGCATATATATGCAATCATTTACACTCAACACCTTATATTACATTACTACATGTACAAATTTAAATTAACTAGTAATTTAACTATTATTCTCACATAGTAATAATATTTATATTTTCATATCATAAAATGAAAGAATATAAAATTTCTATTAACACAATAATAATAACACATTCAACGTCAAAAATATTTCCTTGGTTTATAAGATGATCCAATTTAAAGGCCAATAAAGCACATAACGTACATAACAAAAGTTATTGGATCCTTTGATTCAAATATGAACGTCGAAAATAATCTTCTAAAGATTGGTTGATGTCACACAATACTAGACAATAGACATCCAAAAATTCATCATTTTGGGAGGAAAATGACAGAATATTATTGATATAAAACTAACTCAAAAATAATTAAATATATGTTTAAATAATTTAAAACCCTAACAAGATGAAAAAATATAATAATAAAAAATAAAATCTTCTAGGCATCCGAAAAGGATTTAAATAATATTTTTTGGGTTTGAAATAGGGTGGTTAAGGATAAACTTTTAAATTTATTAAAGATCTCTGAACGAGCTTTGATTTGATATATTATAGGCCCCGTGGTTCAATCCGAGTCAAAAGTTATGACCTCTCAAAGCTTCCACCGATCCTGCTCCGATTCTGCTCCGATCCTGTTACGATCCTGTTCCGATCCTACCGATCCTACCGATCCTGCTGCGATCCTGCTGCAAAACTCGATTCTGCACGATCCTGGATCGATTTTGGGTCTTAGGATCGTAGGATCGTACGATCCTACGATCCGGATCGCGATTTTGCAAACTATGGCTGCCGCCATTACAAGATGTAAGACTAGTTCAAGTACCGAAACATTTGGTACGGTCTAAGGCTTTTTACTCAGCAAATTACCAAATTACCGAACCAAGTAGGTGAGGTTTCAAAACGTTGAAATTACATATTCAAAATTTAAAATTACCTAACCACATATCTTATACCTATTTTGTCCCTCCACATTTAACCCAATCAATTACACTCGATGACTATAGTATAGCAATCGATTCGGGAGACTGTTCATCAGCACAATAAAGTCCTGAATTGATTGATACAATATAGCAATCGGTAAAAAATTTAATTTATGTTAAAAAAATTTATTGCTCACTATAATATGTGAAGAACTAGATGACCACATAAGACATATTTTCATGTTATTTCAATCTCTCTAGGTCTATCAGCAGTTTCAGTCAAAATCGGTTGATGACCTAGAGAGCTTGGAATGACATGGAAGTAAGTTGCATGTGTTCGTCTAGTTCTCCTAATTATATCCATACCCTCAAATATCAATCTGACCCACTATATCTGGAATAATAATTTTGTTAACACGAATGTGTTCAAAAAAATCTGATTGTGGTTAAAAAATCACTCTTCTCAATATTAGTTTGTTAAATTGATGTTTCAGGGCATGAATATAATCAAGAGAACTAAACGAACACATAGGACATCCATATCATTCTGTGATCTTTAGGTTCATTAGTTGATTTTAATCCGTTTTAACCCAAATTTACTGATGACCTAGAGAGTTCAGAATGACATAAAATCATATTTTATATGTTCGTCTAGTTCTTTTGATTATATTCATATCCTTAAATATTAATTTGACTCGCTATGTTGAGCTAATAATTTATTGAACATGAATGCATTCAAAAAATCTGATTCATCTTCAAAAAATCACTGTTTTCAATATAATATGTTAAAATAATATTTGAGGATATAGATATAATTAGAAGAACTAGACGAATACATAAGAACTAGTTCCATGTCATTCCAAGATCTTTAGATCTATCAGTCAATAAACTGGTCAAAATTAACTGATGGACCTAAAGAGCTTAGAATGACATTGAACTGTTTGTTTAGTTTTACTGATTATATCTATACCCGCAAGTATCAATTTAACTCACTATATTGAAACAATAATTTTTTTAACATGGATTAGATTTTTTGGACATCATTGATCTTAATATAATGTGTCAAATTGACGTTTGAGAGCATGAATATAATTAGAAAAACTAGACGAACATAGAAGACCCGATTATATTAGTCAATTGCATTTAAATCACTATCGTTAACTATCCTACTATTTGGCTTCTATTGTGGAGCACCAACCCTAGCAAAAGAATCGAGAAATTTATCACTTGGGATTGTTATGTCCAAAAGAAATGAACATATTTCCACAATGATACGATATTGTCCACTTTAGGTCTAAACTCTCATGACTTTATTTTTGGACTCTACCCAAAATACTTCATATCAATGGAGATATCTTATATCTTTTTAAACTCATAATCTTTTCCATATATTTCCAATGTGGGCATTTGATTGTATTCCCAATAATCCTCCCCTCAAACGAATGACCACCATTACTCTCATGGTCTGGGCCTCCCCACGAGCATTTGATCACTCTTGATCTGCACCAGGCCTCCCCTCGAGCATCCGATCACCTTGACATACTTCGAGCTTTTTCCACAAGCATCCAATCACCTTGACCTACTCCGGACCTTCCGCGTGAGCATCTGGTCACTCTGACATGCTTTGGACCTCCCCCACAAGTATCTGGTTATCCTGACTTGCTTCAGGCCTCCTCGCGAGCATCCATTGTTGGTGCAATTTGCACTAATGATCTAATTCATGTTTTGATGAAGGACAAGGGGTCTAAAGTTAGAGTGTTTTGTTGTATAACCTTTCTACCAAATGTGCAGGAGTTGACTGATCTGAAAGACCTGACACCAAGCTGAAATCCAGCTAGGTCTGTGAGACCAATAGATGGTACGAAGTCCCGATAGGTCCGCGGAGCTCGATATCTAGCGGGAAGTATGGTTGGGTCCGCAGAACCTGACAACCGGTCGAAATTTAGTTGGGTATGTGGACCTGACAACTTGCGTGAAGACCTGGTGGGTCAGAGGCAAATTAAGTGACTGCGGTTGGTAAGTGAAGGTAAGCAACTGGAGGAGAAATCCAATGAGGGTGTGTTCCCCATTGAAGGAACTATAGACGTCAGTCCAGCTTAGGTCCATTTGGGAAACCTAAGCTGAGACCTTGACTAGATCCTAGTCTCAGGGTGACAGGATCTAACTGTAGGACCGTTGGGCCGGCTAGAAGGGGGGTTGAATAGCCCTGAATAAAACACAACCCTTTCTCGAACGATTAAGCTAACACTTGAAAAATAGATTAAGCAGAAAATAAAGCATAAAGACGAGCCACCGGATTTGACTTGGTTACAACCGGGGAGGTTGTTAATCCAAGGAAGATGGTCGCACTAAGAACTCCTTCAGGCGGAGAAGCCTCGTTTACAGTAGTGTAGGCACAGAAAGAGAGAAGCTAATCTAAGCAGTGGAAGCACACAAGTGTTGTAACAATTTCTTAACTGATGAAGAGCTTCTGGACCAAGGCTATATTTATAGCCTTGGTCGGGGCGCCTGGAAGGGTTCCGGGCGCCCTGGGAGGGATAAAACTTTATCCCCAACGTTCAGATCGCGTTTGATGCAATCTGGTCAACAAAACAGGTCCGGGCACCCGGAAGGGTTCCGGGCGCCTCGGGCTGCTCCGGGTGACCCGGAGCCGAAAGTCAACAGCAATTGACTTTTCCGTCCGGGACCTCTGCTCCGGTTCGGTTCAGCTCGGTCCGGGTCTTCTACTCTGGATCCATTCGCTTGGGTGATCTCTGCCATCCGGAAAAGGGCTCACCCGAACCCAACTTCCGGTCTTCTCGAGCGGGCTTCCCTCCGGCTTCTCGTCCCTCGGAATCGCCGCGTGTTCCCTTCTCGCCCGCCGGCGTACTCATCCGCAGTCTTCGTCCCTTGGACCCACCGTGTGCTGTCCTTCTCGCTAGCTGCGTCTCTTGCTCTTTGAGCAATCTTCCGCTCCGGCTTTCGTCCCTCGGAACCACTGCGCTTCCTTCTCGTCCGCCGGTGTACTCTTCCGCAGCACCTCATCCCTCGTACTGTCGTCCTTCTCGCTAGCTGCGTCTTCCGCTCGACTACCTGTGCTCCTAAGCTCCTGCACACTTAGACACAAGGTTAGAAATACACAGGACCTAACTTAACTTGTTGATCACACCAAAACAACCTTGGGGTTCCAACACTAACTATTCATATTTTATCATGTTGTGCTAACTCTATTTTGCAGGGTAAAAATATTTTTTATCGCCTGGACTAACCTTTTTTCTGCAGGGAGAAGTTGTTGAAGAAAAGGGGTCCGAGCGCCCGGAAGGGGTTCGGGCGCCCGGAAGGGGTTCGGGCGCCCAGAGCTAGTCTAGTCGCTCGAACAAGGCTCGCCCCAGGTGGGCAGTGGGTGCCCAGGCGGTCCGGGCGTCCGGACTCAGTCCAGGGGCTCGGACCCAAAAAATGATCCATAAGCTGATGTGGAGCGCACCGATTGGTCGAGCCACGTAGTCCAGGCCCCCGGAGGGGTTTCAGCCGCTTGGAATGGACCTATTTAAAGGCCTTCGACTAGGAGCTTCAAAACAACAACATCTACGACTTTCTCTTCTGCTCGGTGCTTCGAAAAACCTCCTGTGACGCTGTGAAACTCCTTCGACAACTGACGATCAAGATCCTTTTCTTTTGTTGTCAGTAACACTATTTTATAGTTATTGTACTTGAAATCTGTAACCATTTCGAACTATTAGTGGATTGCCCAATGAAAGCACTCGACGAGTACGGGCCTTAGAGTAGGAGTCGTCGAAGGCTCTGAACCAAGTAAAAACAACTTGTGTTAGCATTGTCTTTTTGCTTCTATTTTTCGCTGCGTAACTTAGTTTTAAATTAAATTTTTGACGATCGCTATTCAACCCCTCCTCTAGCGAATTTTCGATCTTACAACCACATCCGCATCCAGTCACTCCTAACTTGCTCCAGGCCTCCGCAAGTATCCGGTCATCCTAACCTGCTCCGGGTCTCACCACAAGCATCCGGCTACTCTTGACTGCTCCGGACCTCTCCGCGAATATCCGATCACCTTAACCTACTTCGGACCTCCCCATAAGCATCCGGTTACCCTGACCTACTTCGAACCTCCCGCAATTTTATTTATGGTCACCCCACATGGCATCTGATCTAGACCATTTGTTAGGATTGAAGGAATATATATATCTCCATAATGACATAATATTATCCACTTTTAACCTAAACTCTCATGACTTTATTCTTCATCTCTATTTAAAATATCTTATATCAATAAGAATATCTTACATTCTTTTAAACTCATAATTTTCTTCATATCATTTAATATAAAACTTCGATTGTACCCTAACTGGAATGAACCATAGGACTTCCATACGCTTCCACCTGCAAAGAGCACTCACTTCTCATCGGGGATACACGATATAGATTTCGACATAAATTTGATAGAATCAAAACAATTATAATTATTTATTAATGTATATTACCTGCATAATTCACGTAAACAAAATAATCAAAGGAGAGCACAAGCTTAGGCAGATGAGATGGAATTCATGATTATTGTTCTATAATTACGGAGGACGTGTCCAGTCCATAAATTTATTAATGAGCGGAAATAATACAATTTTTCCTTTCATAACCTTTTGTTTTCCCACATATTGTTGCCTTTGAGACGATAAACTTTTATTGAGATACGAGTCTTTGTTAGAATGTTGTACGAATAAATTGTGGTATATTTTATATTTGAAAATAAAATTGACTAACAAATATCATAAATAAAAAACATTTATGATCTATTAAAGGATTGGTTGATTATATTTAGATGTTAATTTAAAAGATAATAAATTTGACTAACATAATGATCATGTACTTATCTCCTCGGATGGATCTAGTGACTAGCGCATGAAGTATTGCTATCATAAGATCTGAGATTCAAATTTTGGTAAAACCGAGGTAAATACCTTCTTTATGTGCTAGTCACTATTCTAAAGGTTAGTAGCCGTCTGTGATTTACCTCCTCCGTGTTGACACTGGGACAGGTTGATAGAGGCGCTCCGTGTTAATCCTGGAACGAATTGACAGAGATATTAGGAACGAACGTATTCATTTTTTACTACCATGTTATCATTTTTATGAATTTTTAATGTTAGATTTCCTTGGACTTAAAAATACAGAGGTTGTTAACTTTTATATTCATTCAAAGCTTCATATTAATAATTATCTTTTGTTTGAGCACAACCTCAAATTCATCCGAAGCTTATCGGACAAGGGCAGCAAGTCCATATCGATCTATCGGCAGCACTATTGGGTCTATATAAGACTAAGGGAGTGCTTGGTTGGAGGGAATAAGAGTGAGGAATGGGAAAGGGATTGAAAGTTAGTGTTTGGAATATTAATGTTTGGAATGGGAATGATGGGGTCCACGGATTCAAACCCCCAAATATGGGATTTGACCATTACCAAGTAAAATGAGGGGAATGGGAATGGTGGGGTCCACGGATTCAAAACTCCTCATTCCCATTCTTACTTCAATGAATCTCATTCCTAATCCTATTCCCTTCCCCAAACCAAGCACCCCCTAAGCTACTCAATACTATTTACACTTCTAGTTATGATGGTATTATTTAATCCGTTTAAACTAAAATATAATTTTTTTAATAGATCTCTTAGAAATCTAATGGTACCTTAAATAATTACATGATGGTGTTTATTAAAAATAAATAAAATATTACATTAATTACAGATATTTTAAGAACGGAATTGGAAATTTGTGACCAATGTTTTTTTCTCGAAGAAGTCGTCGCCCTGCAGAAGGACTGTTTCTCTTCTCTTCCAAGCTATTAATTGTTGTTAGCCAGATCCACACCAAACAACTTCTGCATCCTTCATAGATCCGGAGCTATGGAAGGAGCTTTGGTAGCTGCCGCGGCTCGCCTCATGTTCGATAAGGTGACGGCTCTCCTCCAAGTCGACGAGAAACTCAAGACAATAACTGGTACCAAAAGGAAGATGGAGAAGCTCAAGGAGTTGTCCACGATCATTGACATGGTGATCCGAGACATCGAGTGCCGCCCTTTTATCGATGATGCTGTGAAGGACATGCTGAAGAAGCTCAAATACTTGGCCTATGACCTCGAGGATGTTGTGGATTACTATGACACCAAAGTCTTGCAGAAGAAGCAGAGATCAAAAACTTCTTTAAGGCCGGTGCGTGATTTCTTCTCTTTTGATAATCAAGTTGTGTTTAAGAGTAGGGTAGGTGGCATGATAAAAGCTATAACAGAAAGTCTGGATTCTATTTTGCTGCAAAAGTCCATTCTTCTCAATTTGCCCCAAAGCAGTATCCGCATGTCGGAACCAAGTCTCTGCAGAGAGACCCACTCCTGTAATAGCTTTGTTGTTATAGGGAGAGAACCAGAGAAGAATAAGATTGTCGACATGTTAACAAAGGATGATGATGATGAAAGCAACCATGGCACAGTGAAGGTCATCGCCATCGTTGGGATGGGTGGCCTAGGGAAGACTTCACTTGCTCAGCTTGTTTACAATGATGCGAGGGTGCAAAACCATTTCGCAAGTTTGACAATGTGGAAAGTTGTTGGGGCAGAATTTAATCCCACTAAGATAATGAAGTCTGTTTTAGAACTAGCTACTGGTGCATCAGTCAACATCTCAGAAATAGATTTAGTGAAACAGAAGCTAGAAAAAGCATTATCTAGGAAGAAATTTCTGCTCGTTCTTGATGATGTGTGGAACGAGGATGAGTTACAATGGGGTGTACTGAAAGCAGCCTTAACATGTGGGGCGAGAGGAAGCAAAATTTTGGTGACAACCCGTAGCCAACAAGTCTCTTTAATTATGGGCTCATCCAATACCACCCACCAAATACAACAGTTGTCCAGAGATGATTGTCTGTCCTTGTTTCAACAATTTGCATTTGGAGATCAAGCAGTCGATCAAAACTTGATGAAAATTGGTGCAAAGATTGTTGAGAAATGTGGCGGTGTTCCCTTAGCTGCCATATCTCTTGGTAGCATGCTTCGTAGCACTCGAGATGAAACTTACTGGTCCTCGGTATTGAATAGTGAAATATGGAGGCTGGGAAATCAGGAAGATAAAGTGTTAGCTGTATTAAAGTTGAGCTATGACACTCTCCATCCATGGTCAAAGAAGTGTTTTTCATTTGCTTCCCTAATCCCAAAAAATTATAGGATGGCAAAGGATTTACTGATAAAACTGTGGATAGCAAATGGTTTTGTGCGTTCAGAAGGAAATTTTGATGCTGAAACAAATGGCAACCATGTCTTTAATGATCTAGTAATGCGGTCATTCTTAATTCTCTTTACACCTTACTATGATTATTATTCTGATAGTCATGTAACCGAGTGCACAATGCATGATTTGATGCATGATCTAGCACGATCAGTATCTGCAGATGTATATTGGAATTCTGATGAAGACTCAGTGGAAGATATTGGAAAACGAATATATCATTTGCAAATATATGAAAGAAAGTTTCCAAACATGACTCGAGTGGTCTTAGACAAGAAACCATTGCACTTGCGCACCTTTATGTCCTTTACGCCCCCCCTATATATATTACGTTCGAGAAGGATCAATCAGCTTGAAGTCATCTCAGAATTGAAATTTTTGCGGGCATTAGATTTAAATAACGGTGGCATCAAGGAGGTGCCAACATCAATAGGAAATCTGATACATTTGAGGTACCTCAACTTATCCCGTAATTATATTGAAGTTCTACCCGACTCCATAACCCTTCTCCCCAATTTACAGTATCTAAATCTCAGTTTCAATTACACACTTCGAGAGCTACCAAAAGAGTTGGGGAATATTCAAAACCTTAGGGATCTCAGTATTTTGGAAAGTGATTCTGAATTGACACACATGCCCTGTGGATTATCTCGACTAACTAATCTTGGAAGTTTACCTCTCTTTATTGCCGGTGACAAAATTGGTGCATGCTCAATTATAGAGCTTGTGGATTTGAAGCTTTATGGAAAAATGAAAATTGAGTTTTCTAAAAATTTTAAGAATTATTCTTGTGGTGGAAGAAAAATCTTGAAGAATAAAGTTCTCAATGAACTATGCCTAGAGTTTAATGGTTCAGAAATATATGACAAGGACATGTTGGATGATCTTTGTCCCAATACGAGCTTAAAGAAGTTGAGCATATTTAATTATAGGAGCCCACAATTTCCAACATGGCTGATAGAGTTACAACTGCCAAATTTGGTTGAAGTTAGACTTGAAAACTGTCGTGATTGTGAGCATATTCCTCCGCTAGGAAATCTACAGAAGTTGCAGATGTACAATTGTCTGGAATTGAAATGTATGCCGAGGCTTCCTAGAATCCAAGAGCTTAGTATATCATACTGCAGCGGAAGCCTACTCTCATGTGTTGAAAGGCTAACTTCTCTTTCTGTTCTCAAAGTGGATGGTTTCAATGGCATGACATCTCTTCCAAGTGGTTGCATCAGAAACCTGACATCCTTGACGGAATTACAAATTTCAAACTGCGGACAACTCCAATCTCTTCCTGGGGATGAAATGCAGTACCTAAAAATGCTTCGTTCATTGACCATTCAAATGTGTGATAATTTGACATCCTTCCCGTCGGAAGTGGGGCGTCTCAGTTCTCTTTGTTTTCTACGAATCTCAGAATGTACAAATATAATATTGCAGCCAGAAGAACTCGCACAAATCTTGAATCCAGTGCATGAGTTCGATATAGAGATTTGTGGCAACAAAGTCAATTTACGTGGGCAACTGCAATACTTACACACGCTCCAAAACTTGTCTCTACATGGTTCACATGTTACCAATAATTACACGTTTGGGTGTGAAATCCGAAAATTAAGTATTTGTTGCTGTGATGAATTGGAGTCGTTGATGACAGTTGAACCTGCAAGCAGTACTGTGCTAGAACAACTATATATAGATGGAATTTCCAATCTCATGGCCTTGCCTGACTGGCTGCAACATCTCAATTCTCTTCGTTTTCTATTAATTGAAGACTGCCCACGGTTAGAAAGGGTGCCGAGGGGCTTGAAGAATCTACATATGTTGGAATATTTGAGGATTGTTGGTTGCCCACAGCTGGAAAGTAGATGCGAAAGGGAGACAGGCGAAGATTGGCCGATCATCTCACATGTTCCACATACGTGTTTATATTTAATAGACATCTCAGATTCCGGATATGGTTGGAAAGGTCAGTTAGAAAATCATTTTAGTTGAATAAAATAACATAAGATCATTATATGTATTTCTATAGTTGCATAGTTAAACTGCTTCTTTGTTGGGATAGAACATGATTTCTTTTTCTCTTCTAAAAGATGTTCAATCCTATCACATACTCATTTTCAAATTATATGATCACTACTAGAAAAAATACATAATACAATATATCTTAAATTATAAATTTAATGTCTCAAAATATTTTTGAGACATTGCTGAGACGGTAATATAACCATCTACAATACAAACGTCTAAAAAAAAATATTGAGACAATTATACTGTCTCAAATGCTATTTAAGACAGTGATAAAACGATTGTTCAATTGTATCAAAAGTATTTAAGACAATTTTTTTTTGTCTCAAATACTATATCTTATTTTGTGAAAAAACTAGAGATACTGAATAGAGATAGTAATGTGCCGTCTCAAATACAAGTGAAGACAGTAAATTACTGTCACTAATATTTTGACTTGTTAGATGCACCATTTGTGACTAAAATTAATAATCTTAAAAGAACATTTACTATAAAATTTCAAAACAAAAGGAAAAACTCTCTTTATAAATTAAAAGTGATATACATAATATAAAATTCTAATATATTTTAAAGTACAAGTCAAGATTTCATGCCAACATTCATCCAATAATAGAAATGTCTACATATCCATCATTAATTTGATAAGAAAAAAACTACTATTCACATGAAAGTTACATAAAAGAAAGCCTAAACAACTCCTTATGATCTGGAGATAACTTCTATAATCATTCTTCATCAAAATCCTGAACATAAAAAAAAACTCTTATTAGAGGTAAGGATGATTTATAATATATAATGTTCAGAAAAATCAATAAACAGAATTTTTCAATAAGAAATCTCATCATTTAACACATAATTCTCTTTTTTACAACTACGTATATAAACAACATAGACAACCTAAAGTTAAATTAATTTTTAAACGCCACAAACATCCCCAAGTTGAGATTACATGACTAAACATATATACTATTCAGAAAAATCAATAAACATAACTTTTCAATAAGAAATTTCATCATCTAACACATAACCTTTTTTCTTGCAACTATGTATATAAATAACACAAACATGCCCAAGTTAAACAAACTTCTTCATCTCATAATAAGAAATGATGGTTCATGTGTTTGTTAATATCTTTGTGTCTTTCAAGTTGTTGCACCTGTAAAATAGATTTATCTACAACATAAAAATATGTACACTACATCGCCAAAATTGTTAATAAAACCAAAAAAATTCTTCTAAAAACAACTACCAATGAACCTGTTGGTTACCCAATCCTTGTATATGTGAAAAGTATTATCTGCAACCTAAATAAAAAATAGTGTACGTATTACAAAACTATCAAAAATCATCATAAAAATCAACTATTTAAATAAAGTCAAGATACCTTTTAATTACTAAATTCACTGGATTCCATATGAAGATGAGTCAATGAAGATTCATGATTCTCTAACTTTGATTGAAGTGCATCTATTTGGGACTTTATTTGATTTAGAATAGGAGTCACTACTTTCATATACTCTGCTATAGCTTTCTCCGTAGCCATTTTAATTAACTCATTTGAATGTTCATTAGATAACAAGAGGTGAGTATGCATGTCAGAAGGACTAGGACCTAAACTCATAGTGCGAACATAACCATGACTTTCATTGGATAACAAGGGGTGAGTACGTTGATAACATTGCTTCAATCTAATAATATATTTCCAAAGATACATACATTTTGATGCATAAAAAGAACAATTCTAATAATTATAGTCAGATTTCTAGTTCTTCCATCATTTTTATTCAAAAAACAATGAGATATTCTGATAGTGCTGATTTATCTCTATTTGCTTATTGGATAATTCCCAATGGTATGGATAATGTGTCAAGGTGTCCTATGCAAAAGCTATTAATGTTTTCAAGTATTCAATATGCAAATAATAAATGGCAGTCTCGTTTAGAATGCTCAAGAAATGTACTAGTATCCAAAATGTAAGAAAAAAAATCTTTGATGTATGTTTTATAGTGTAGATCAATGTGTTAGAGAAGTGTGATTGAGGCTACCTACACTTTATAAACAAAATTCAAGAGGTCAGTTAAGATACCTTTATAAATTTCAGCATCACTTCAGCTTTGACATTAACTTCTCATATTCCGCATCTGGGCCATGCGTTGTCATTTGTTCTGCAGAGGAGACAGGCTTAGGTGACACGGTGCTAGTGGCCCATGGTACATTTCCAAGGCTCTGTGTGCGATTAAAACCGTGAGGTGGCACAGGTGGTGGAACAGGAGCATAATAAGGCGCATAGCCATAAGCTTCCGGAGCAAATGAAGGCGGCGGTGGCATAGGCAACGGTGGAAGCGGCGTCGGTGGTTTAGGGTTTAGGCACATGAGAAAACGAGACGACAAAGATGAGGATGTTAATAGAAATTTAGAACTTAAAACTTAGGGGGTGTTTGGTAGATGAATTTAGAAATGAGGTAATGAAATGATAGTAAAAGATAGTGTTTGGATTGTAGGTTCGAGAATGATAATTTGGGAATGATTTTTAAATTTATGAGAATCAACCAAACTCATATAACTAAGTGTGTTTCATTTACATTCACATTCCATCTTACTATCAAACCCATACTCATAGTCATTCTCATCATTTAACGAAATGCCACCTTAGTTTTTATAAAGATTTTTTAAAAAAAATATATAATCATTTAAAAAAATAATAAAAAATTATTTTAATTTTTTAAAAAAATTAAAAGAAACTCTATATGATCATATAAATTTATTTTCTTATTATATATATAATAAATTTATTATTTATTGTTTAGGCCTATCCTCAAAAGATTAGTACATCATTAAATATTTAATATATATTATTTTCATAATTCTTAAATTATCAATAGTCTAACACAAATTATAAATTAAAAACATTCATGAAATTAAATTAAATTTATAAATACATTTTTCTATGCTATTATTTTATGTGTATATATATACGTTTTATGACTGTTCCTTAAAATGATATTGGAACTAGAATGGTAGAATCCGTAACGGTTATCGCGATCGTTCTGACAAACCATATTTAAGATAATTTGAGACAAATACTTTTTTATCGTTTTATTTGAACGTCTTATATAATTATATTTTTAACCATCTTTATTATGTGTCTTAGTTGAATTTGAGACAACATCTAAAATATCGTATTAAATTCCATGTCAAATTTTGAGATATCTATTATTAATGTTTTAATTATTTAGTATTTGAGATGAATTTTATCACTGTTTAAAAATTTTTGTCTCAAAAATCTAATTTTATAGTAGTGGGACTAGAATATATATATATATATATAAGGGAAAATATATATAAGGGAAAATAGAGGGAAAATATATATAAGGGAAAATAGGGAGGAAAATAGAGGCACTCTGACTTGAGCAACAGAGTGCCTGCGCCAATATATATATATATATATATATATATATATATATATATATATATATATATAAGGGAAAATATATATAAGGGAAAATAGGGAGGAAAATAGAGGACTTGAGCAACAGAGTGCCTGCGCCACTGCTATTGATTGAAAGAAGACTTTTAACTAGAGGGAAAATAACTCCTTGACACCTTTTTCCTCCCTGTGCATACTAAAGAGAGAGCAAAGGGAACGTTAGAACTAGAATCAGGGAGTGAATCTCTGGCGCAGGCACTCTGTTGCTCAAGTCAGTCTGGTAGCCGAGCAAAAAATAAAAAAGATGAACAGTAGATGCCTCTGCGTGATGAAGTCTGTAAAAATATATAGCGTACCTCACCCATAGAGAAGACCTTTTTTTTATAATATCTCAAATAACCTTCGCAATAATGAGATAGCAAGAAATATTTATTGTCAAAGGATGTTGCATTACAAAAAATACAGTTTTCTGGGACGAATTCTGGGACGAATATATTAAAAAAATTCGTTGCAAAATTTTTTGGGATGAATTATGTGAGAAAAAGTTTTCGTCCCAAACCTCTTGTTGCCAACTTTTGGAACGAATATTTTTTTGTTGCAAAATTGGCAACGAATTTGGATATGAAATTGGCGACGAATAATATTTTTGTCCCCAAATTTGTCGCCAAATTTGCAATTAAAACTCTATTCGTGGCAATATTGTATACAATTTTGGAATGAATATTTGTTTTGTTGCAAACTTAGCAACGAATTTGGGGATGAATTCAATGATGAATTATTTTTTTTATTGCCAAGTTTGTCCCTAATTTGGCGACAAAATTTGGCAACGAATTAGATTTTCGTTGCCAAATTCGTCGCTAATTTTCATCAAACCTTTGCAACAAATATTATTCTTGTTGCAAAATTTGCGACGAATTTGGCAATGAAAATACTAATTTAATTTGCAACAAATAAATTTTTGTCCCATATTTCGTCCTAGATTCTGGGATGAATCTATGTATTCGTCCCAGAATCTGGGACGAATCTTGGATTCGTCCCAAAATCTGTGACGAAATTTGGAACGAAAATGATTTTGTCGCGAAATTATCGATGTACATTATTTACGATAAGTTGGTGACAAATTATTTTCGTTGTCAAATTTGTCCCTAAATCAAAAAAAATTTCCAGAAACAATTTATTTCTACAATTTAATCAATACATACATATATACAAGAAATTTAAATAACACATTATATACATTCAACACATCCTAATTAACATGATCACATCCTATTTCACATACATATATTAATAATTGAAATCAAATCATAATACAACAAATTCAAAGGTCTCAACAAGTCATACAAGATCTTTCTTTTTCAAGCTATTCCAAAATATTATACAAGCTCTATGGAGGCGCCTCGGGTACTGTTCATCCGAGGCAAAACTTGCTCTTTGGTCCCTGCAAGATACATTAGTCCACAAAATAATATCATATCCTGCAAAACAAAGTTAATACATTATAAACATGATAACTGAAGTATCTGACATTCTCCAGACTGTCCGGTTCTAACTTCAGATTTTTGACCGGAAACCCTAGCTCGAACCGACGCCTACTATTCCCTCAGCGGGGAACGCGTCCTCACTTACTCCACTTAGGAGAGTATACCTGTTGCCAGTCTGGTCCTCTAGATCGACTGGACTTTTGCTCAATGCCCGAGTCTTTCAGGTCTTTCTGTTGGATGCCCGCTCCACGACCCGCCCAGACTTTCCACCCGATTTGCGACACCGAGATTTTCACCTAGAGTTTCCGACTCTAGGACTTTTACCCAAAAATCTCGACCCGCCAAGGCTTTCCGCCTAGGGTTACCACCCCTAGGACCTAGGGTTACCACCCCCTAGGGTTTTCCCTTTGCCTAACCGCAACTAGGACTTTTCTTCACCTAGGGTTACCGCTCCCTAGGAGTTTTCACCTGCCTAACCACAGTTAGAGCTTTTGCCTAAGTACACTTAGGATTTTTCCTGCAAACTCATTCACACATGTTAGATAACAAGACAACTTAACTTTGAACCCTTTGACATAATTAAAACACAGGTTCGATCGTCGGATGCTTCCCGCACCAACAATCTCCCCCTTTTTGATTATGACAACACAGTTCAAGGTTAAGTAAAAATATAACAAACAATAAAGAAATTTTAAACACGAGCATGAATGTAACTTATGTTATGCTCCCCCTTTCATTTTGTTTAAATTCTTAATTTGCTTAACTTTAACGTTTCTCTCCCCCTTTGACATAAATCAAAAAGAAAGAGTAGAGACAAAAAATAGAAAAATACTCTATATAATTCTAAGCTCCTCCTGAAGAGTAGAACTTTAGCTAAATTTAGCTTTGAAAATACTTAGCTAATTTAAAAATGCTTTGAAAAGTATTTAATTTTTCCAACAAAAACTTAGATAAATATAAGTTTTGAAACTTTTATATCTTTTTTGAAAAACAAACTTAGCTCAATTTTCATCTTTAAAATAGTTGTGTTGATAAAACACCTTGTTAAATAGCTAAGTTTAGAAAATATTTTAATTAAATTTAATGTTTAATTTTAAAATTACTTAGTTAAAAACTTAGCTGAAAGGGAGTTTAATAAACACTTAATAAACACTAGGTAGGTGCCGCGTCTCGCTTCATGGTCGATAAGGTGGCAGATCTCCTCCAAGTCGACGAGAAACTCAAGACAATAACTGGTACCAAAAGGAAGATGGAGAAGCTCAAGGAGTTGTCCACGATCATTGACATGGTGATCCAAGACATCGAGTCCCGCCCTTTTATCCATGATGCTGTGAAGGACTTGCTGAAGAAGCTCAAATACTTGGCCTACGATCTCGAGGATGTTGTGGATTACTATGACACCAAAGTCTTCCAGAAGAAGCAGAGATCAAAAGCTTTTTTAAGGCCGGTGAGTGATTTCTTCTCTGCTGATAATCAAGTTGCGTTTAAGAGTAGGGTAGGTGGCATGATAAAAGCTATAACAGAAAGTCTGGATTCCATTTTGTTGCAAAAGTCCATTCTTTCCAATTTGCTACAAGGTACTATCCCCGCGTCGGAACCAAGTCCCTACAGAGACACCTTCTCCAGCAATAGTTTGGTTGTTATAGGGAGAGAATCAGAGAAGAATGAGATTGTCGACATGTTAACAAAGGATGATGATGATGATGATGAAAGCAACCATGGCACAGTGAAGGTCATCGCCATCGTTGGGATGGGTGGCATGGGGAAGACTGCACTTGCTCAGCTTGTTTACAATGATGCGAGGGTGCAAGACCATTTTGCAAGATCGAAAATGTACTGGAAAGTTGTTGGGACCGAATTTGATCCTGCAAAGATTATGAAGTCTGTTTTAGAACTGGCTACTGGTGCATCAGACAACATCTCAGAAATAGAGTTAGTGAAGCAGAAGCTGAAAAAAGAATTGTCTGGGAAGAGATTTCTGCTCGTGCTGGATGATGTATGGAATGATAATCAATCAAAGTGGAATGTACTGAAAGCAGCCTTAACATGTGGGGCGAGAGGAAGCAAAATTTTGGTGACAACCCGTAGCCAACAGGTCTCTTCAATTATGGGCTCATCCAATACTACCCACCAAATACAACAGCTGTCCAGAGATGATTGTCTGTCCTTGTTTCAACAATTTGCATTTGGAGATCAAGTAGTCGATCAAAACTTGATGGAAATTGGTGGAAAGATTGTTGAGAAATGTGGCGGCGTTCCCTTGGCTGCCATATCTCTTGGTAGCATGCTCCGTAGCACTCGAGAGGAAACTTACTGGTCCTCGGTATTGAACAGTGAAATATGGAAGCTGAGAAATGAGGAAGATAAAGTGTTAGCTGTATTAAAGTTGAGCTATGACACTCTCCATCCATGGTCAAAGAAGTGTTTTGCATTTACTTCCCTATTCCCAAAAAATGAAAGGATGGCAAAGGATGAACTGATAAAACTGTGGATAGCAAATGGTTTCGTACGTTCCCAAGGAAATTTTGATGCTGAAACAAATGGCAACTATGTCTTTGATGATCTAGTAATGGGGTCATTCTTAATTCTCTTAGCACCTTACAATGATTATCATTCTGATAGTCATGTAACCGAGTGCACGATGCATGATTTGATGCATGATCTAGCACGATCAGTATCTGCAGATGTATATTGGAATTCTGATGAAGACTCAGTGGAAGATATTGGAAAACGAACATATCATTTGCAAATATATGAAGGAAAGTTACCAAACATGACTCGGGTGGTCTTAGACAAGAAACCATTGTACTTGCGCACCTTTATGCCCCTATATGTATTTTCATCTTGGAGAAGGATCAATCTGTTTGAAGTCTTCTCGGAACTGAAATTTTTACGGGCGTTAGATTTAACTGGCGGTGGCATCAGCGAGGTGCCAACAGCAATAGGAAATCTGATACATTTGAGGTACCTCAACTTATCTAAGAACAATATTGAAATTCTACCTGAATCCATAACCCTTCTCTCCAATTTACAGTATCTCAATCTCAGTTTCAATAGCAGACTTCGAGAGCTACCAAAAGAGTTAGGGAATATGCAAAACCTTCGGGATCTTGATATTTTACCAAAGTATTCTATATTGACACACATGCCCTGTGGATCATCTCGACTGACTAATCTTCTAAGTTTACCTCTCTTTATTGCCAGTGACAAAGCTAGCACATGCTCAATTACAGAGCTTGAGAATTTGAAGCTTCGTGGGAAAATGATAATTAGATTTTCTGAAGATTTTAAGAAATATTCTTGTGGTGGAAGAAAAATCTTGAAGAATAAAAATCTTACTGAACTAGGGCTAATGTTTAATGGTTAAAAAAGATACGACAAAGACATGTTGGATGATCTTTGCCCCAACACGAGCTTAAAGTGTTGGTTGCTACTCGGAAAATCTAAATGTTCCACTGTACAAAATTTTGTACAAAGGTCTGAACCTTTTCCTAGCTACCATGTGTTCTTTTAAATTAAATTTTGGATCGCCTGCGGAACTTAACACGTTTGATCCAAAACTTAATCTATTTGTTCTTTTAAGTTATGACTTGGATCTCCTGCGGAACTTAACATGTTCGATCCAAATCACCTTAAGTTATTAATTCCATTAAATATTAATTTCCATAATTGGTTCCCAGTACTAACGTGGCGAGGCACACGACCTTCTTGGATATGGGAGCAACCACCACCGACTAGACAAAACCTTTTATAGAAATCTAATATTTAATTTCCTAAAATAACTTTACGTTAACCGAAAAGAACAATCAAATCACAAGGAAAAGAAAAAATAAAAGAACACAACATCGAAAAACATATTCAAAATTCTAGAACGTAAGCCTCTTGTATTTGGTATTATTTCCATAAATAACTAGCATGATGCGGAAAGAAAAATTACTAGTTATACCTTGTAGAAAAACCTCTTGATCTTCTATCGTATTCCTCTTCTAACCTCGGACGTTGTGTGGGCAACGATCTTCCGAGATGAGAAATCACCAACCACCTTCTTCTTCCTTACAAGTTTCGGCCATCAAAACTTCTCCTAGGATGAAGAGGTTCGGCCACCACCACTATGCTCCAAGGGATGCTAGAAAAGAGGCTTCTTTTCTCTCCTTCTTCTCCTTCTTAGATCCGGCCACCAAAGATATCTCCACCATGAGAAGCTTTCGGCCACACAAAGGAGAGGAGAGGAAAGAAAGGGCCGGCCACACCCAAGGAGAAAAGAGAGGAAAAATAGAATAGAGTCGTTCACCTTGAAGCCTCCTCTACCCCCTCTTTTATAATCCTTGGTCTTGGCAAATAAGGAAAATTTAATAAAAACTTCCTTAATTCTTTTGCCATTGAAAAGGAAAATTTATTTAATTAAAATAATTTTCTCTTTTCAAATTATAATGGCCGGCCACTCTTCTCCCCAAAACAAGGAGAGTTTTAATTAAAACAAAATTTAAACTTCCTAATTTGTTTCTAGAAATTTATAAAAATTTCTCCAATAATTTTAATCCCTTCATGATTGGTTAATAAAAGAAATTTTATAAATTAAAATCTTTCTTTTAAACATGTGGATAATTTCTAAAAAGGAAAGTTATCTCTAAAATTAAAATCTCCTTTCAATCTACAAATAAGGAAAGATATTAAATCTTTTCTTAATCTTTTGTAGAAACTAATAAAAGAGAATTTTTAATTTTTAAACTTTCCTTTAAATCATGAATATAATTAAAAGGAAAGTTTTTACCAAAATTAAAATCAACCTTTTAATCTACAAATAAGGAAAGAGATTTTAACTCTTCTCTTAATCTTTTGTAGAATCTTATAAAAGGAAGGATTTAAATTTTTAAACTCTCTTTTAAATTATATTATCCACATAAGAAAAATTTTAAAATTAAAATTCCGTTTTATTTTAAGAGGACCGGCCACATGAATTCACCCATGAACATACCCATGGCCGGCCCTAGCTTGGTCTCCAAGCTAGCTTGGCCGGCCCCTATAGGATGGGTAAGAAGGTGGGTATAGGTGGGTATAGTACTCTATAATTAAGAGGCTATGATAGGGACCGAGAGGAGGAATTGGTTTTGGTCTCCCGATAAAATTAAGCATCCCGTGTTCGCCCCGAACACACAACTTAATTTTATCAATAATAATTCATTCCACTAGAGAATTATTATTGAACTACCGCACCAATCCCAAATTACATTTTGGGCTCCTTCTTATCATGAGTGTGTTAGTCTCCGTGTTTAAGATAACAAATGTCCACTAATTAAGTAAGTTCTTGACAACTCACTTAATTAATATCTAGCTCCAAGAGTAGTACCACTCAACTTCATCGTCATGTCGGACTAAGTCCACCTGCAGGGTTTAACATGACAATCCTTATGAGCTCCTCTTGGGGACATTCTCAACCTAGATCACTAGGACACAGTTTCCTTCTATAATCAACAACACACACTATAAGTGATATCATTTCCCAACTTATCGGGCTTATTGATTCATCGAACTAAATCTCACCCATTGATAAATTAAAGAAATAAATATCAAATATATGTGCTTGTTATTATATTAGGATTAAGAGCACACACTTTCATAATAACTGAGGTCTTTGTTTCTTTATAAAGTCAGTATAAAAGAAACGACCTCTAATGGTCCTACTCAATACACTCTAAGTGTACTAGTATAATTATATAGTTAAGATAAACTAATACCTAATTACACTACGACCTTCCAATGATTTGTTCCTTTCCATTATGGTCGTGAGCTACTGTTTATAATTTTTAAGGTACTGATAACATGATCCTCTGTGTGTGACACCACACACCATGTTATCTACAATATAAATTAATTGAACAACTACATTTATCATAAATGTAAACATTTGACCAATGTGATTCTTATTTCTAGATAAATGTTTATACCAAAAGCTAGGCTTTTAGTATACACTCTAACATAAAGAAGTTAAAGATATGGAATTATGGGAGCCCACAATTTCCAACATGGTTGATAGAGTTACAACTGCCAAATTTGGTTGAAGTTAGCCTTGGCAGATGTCGTGATTGTAAGCATTTTCCTCAATTGGGAAATCTTCAGTTTCTTAAGAAGCTTGAGTTACAATTTATGGATGGCATTACACACCTGGGTACTGTGTTCCATGGTTACGGCGGCGTTCCTTCCCTTCAAGAACTCAGCTTGAATCATATGTATAATTTACAAGAATGGTCAGAGTCTAATGATGTCGATGAGTTGTTATCTTTACTGCAGAAATTGTCGATTGACAATTGTCCCAAATTGAAATATATACCAAGACTTCCTAGAATCCAAGAGCTGGAGATATCATGCTCTAGTGAGAGCATACTCTCATGTATTGGAGGGCTAACTTTTCTCTCTGTTCTCAAAGTGAAGGAGATGCACGACATGACATCTCTTCCAAATGGCTGTATCAGAAACCTCACATCCTTGACAGAATTACAAATTATACAATGCAGACAACTCCAATCTCTTCCTGCATCAGAAATGCTTCGTTCATTAACCATTAAAGAGTGTGATAATTTGGCATCCTTCCCATCGGAAGTGGAGCGCCTCACTTCTCTCTGTTTGCTACACCTCTCATATTGTCCAAGTATCATATTGCAGCTAGAAGAACGCATACAAATCTTGAATTCAATAGATGAGTTCCATATACAGATTTGTGGCAAAGAAATCATTTTACCTGGGCAATTGCAATACTTACACACGTTAAAAAATTTGTCTGGTGTTACCGAATCGAGCTCCGAATAGCTCGTGAACCGTTTGGTTCATTTACATCCCTATTTAAAGTTAGAGCATCTACATCAGTTATCCTATCCAAAGATTTTATTTTAAATTTTAGATAAGGTAGTTAAAAAATCTTTGCATCAGCTATCCTATCTATTCTCTACATTTAGATTTGATAAATAGTGATTTCCTAAATTTAGGGAATAAAACCTCTATCCTAAAAAGTAATAAAAAAAATTGAAGATAATGAAAATTTTAGGATAGTTGATGTAGTTATTAAGTTATTTTTTCTAAATTTTAGATATAGAGATAAGAAAACTGATGTGAAGTGGGTGCTATTTTGTTGAGATACAAGATGATTTCTTTTTCTTTTCTAAAAGAGTTTATTTTTTTATTTAATTTAGCTAATTATTGAAAAATGATAGTGTTCCAACTCATCCACTTTATACTAACCTTGATATGCTAATTTACAAGAGCAGGTTGTTCGGTCCCATCGTATACTCATTTTCAAAATGAAAAAATAATCACTTTAATTAGAATTCTTAATTACGAAATATATATATATATATATAGCACACCATATGCTTTGTTGGTAGCAATGGCTTATAAGCAACACAAATATATTTGTAATTCAAATGCCATAATACTGATTGGAGTATTTTTAAAATAACTGGTAAGATGATAAACATCAATTGAATTATATGTATAGTGTTGTTACCATCCTTTTTAATAACATTGAATTATTTTCCTTTAATCTCTTGATTGTAGGATGAAAGTCGAGGGAGGAGGCTGAGCATGAGATCATAATTGTTATTTAAAGTTGTATCTATCATGTCTTTTGAAGTTGTTCGCATATATGTGATTTATTGTATATCACACTACCATAAGTACCATTTATTTTGTTCTTGGATATATAATGATATGCAATAAATAAACAATTTGATATTGAGTGACAGTTGTAATATAAGCTTATCTTTAAATTTTTTTGTTATTGAGATTCTTGATACATCATGATGTACATCGAAAAATGAAAAAAAAATTATTTCATCTAAAATCTTAAAAATTTATTGGTTAATATATTTTAAAATAGTTGTATGTGAGTAATCTTTTAATTTTTGTTGAGTAGTTATGTTTTTTTAATTTTTTTTTTTCATGCTTATTATTATCCAACTGAAGTAGTACTTAAAATTTTATATTGAATGTTATGTTTAAAAGAACAGCCTATATCACTCTATTGTAACTAGCTCTTAGAATAATAAAACAAAGCTAAAATTTAAGCTCATTAATAATAATAGATGATTATATATATATTTTTAAAATCTAGTTTTTGTTATAAACTTATTTCATGAAATCTATCAAAATCAATCAATAGATTCAACTGCGGTTAGTCAACTTGAACTTGTCACTATAAGAAAATAAGACTATAAAATTTTAAGATAAAATTAAAATCTATTTTAAATTTTAATAAATTAGAGGCGGATTTATTATGAAATTAATAATATATTTCACTTAAAGAAAATATAATATATATAAAAAAATTGAGACGGAATTTAAAATAAAGTAGAGATAAATTTATAAATATATTTTTATAAATAAAAATATATATAGGATGGTCATCACCGACGATTTATTCACTCCAATTTTCTCTATCACTCAAATAGTTTTGAACATTAATAGTGAATAGTTAATGCAGATCGCTTTATAAAACATTACTTTAATTAGAATATAGTTGTGCAATGCAATTCAAAGTTTATCTTTGTAGGCTTTTTGTCTGTCATGTATTAAAAAAATAACGTATGTTTTTTTCATATTCAAAAATTCACTAGTGCTTTTTTAAAAATATAAAATATATCATTTTTAACAATTGAATTTTATATAAATAAACAATTAAATGTATGTGATCCACTAATGATATGGGGTCTTTGGTGAGTGAAAATAAGGAAGATCAGCTGACGTGGAAGATAAAGATAAGTGGGATAGCCTAATCCGTCGAACGGACTATGCAGTGGGGAGCGGACCATTTATGGCCGAACGAGCCGATTACAGCCGAGCGAATAGTGATAGCTACGTGGACAAGTAAGTCGGGCACTGGCCGGGTAAAATGGCTCTCTTATAACAAAGAGAAATAAGCAACAGCTGGTTTTGCCGATCAGGCTTTGCATCTGGTCTGAGCAAGATAATCGCAGACAGTCAAGAAGCAAAGAGAATGACAAGTCGGCAGGTTCTGAGGACACCGCCGAGCAGAGGCAGCTCAGCCGAGCGGATCTCAATCGGTTGCACATGACCCCATCAAGTATCTTTTCATATCCTTTTGGGAATTTGTGTCGCTGACAGCAGGGTATATCCAGCAGACATTCGCACGTTAGAAGCTTCCAGGCTGTCATATCAGAGATATACATGGCTGCTTAAGGTACGATGTCAAGGACACTTTTTGACTTGTCTCTTCCTAGGACACCTAGGAAGGTGTGTCTACGCCTTGAGACACTTGCACGAGCACCAAGTTTATTAGCTACTAGGAAATGTATACGCAACTTCGTCTTCTACATCTACTTGCTATAGTTCCCCATTTATTGAGATCATCGGACACTGACTTGAGCAACGGAAGACCAATGCCGAGAACCCCTTCCCGGCCCGACATTGACTTCTTTATCTTGCAAAGCTACATGGAGTCTTCGTCACGTCAACCGCACAACCATATTCCCAGTATGTCATCTTAGCTAGTTTCGGGCAGGGTCATATTTGGCGTCGTCTGTGGAAAGCTTACTTGAATTTGAAACACTAAGATGAAAGACGTTGGACGACTCACTACGGTGATGTTGACACAAGAGGAGTTCGACATGCTGGTGCAGGCGCGAGCAGCGAAAATGTTAGAGCGGCAGCAAGCAATAGCCGGTCGCCAAGTAAATGAACATGCGGCATCGGCGATAAGCCAACAGGCCAATTGTAGAGATTGAGCAGGAAACGTCGCCACTCGTCGACCGAACAACAAGGCAATCGGCACATTCGGAGATGCACCGGATGCGCCAATGCCCTATCATCAGGTGTTGTTCCACACCCTTTCAGAGAAATAAGGCCGAGTGGATAGGGCCCAAGGATCATTATCAAAGGAAGCACCTGCTTGGGACGAGCACAAGGGCAAAGCCCCAAGGCTCGATGACTCCCTCGAACGGATAAGCATACATTTCTCTCAGGAGATCCTGGACGATCGGTTGTCGTGACACTACGCTCCGCTAACCATCGGAGAATACACGAGGGCAACCAAACCCGAGGATCACCTCATCAAATTTGACAATATGGCTATGCTCTATCAATACTCCGATGAGGTCAAATGCAGAGTGTTTCTTACTACACTCTCCGGATTGGCTCAGAGGTGGTTCAGACGACTGCCGATCGGCCCTATATGTAGCTTTAAAGACTTCCGACCAACGTTCCTATAGCACTTCGAGAGTTTTCGTCGCCATCAAAAGATGAACGTTAATCTGTTCGCGGTCAAGCAGGGGCCCAAGGAGGCACTGCGGGTCTACATCATGAGATTTAATCAGGTAGCTATGAAAGTTCCTTCAACCACGTCGGAGATCCTTGTGAGTGCATTCTCACAAGGACTATTGGAGAGCAAGTTCTTCCGCTCGCTCATCCGGAGGCCTCCAAAGGACTTCAGTTATCTACTAGGACATGCTACCGAGTACATCAATGTAGAGGAGGCCCAAGCAGCTCAGAGGAGGGAACCGATCCCCAAGCAGCTCAAAGGAGGGGACCGATCCCCAAGCCGGCAACCATACAGGAACGTCGAACAACCGATTCAAACCCACTACCAAAAGGCCCCCGAGCGGGACCATCGCAACAAGAACCCCGTACATACGCGGTCAAATATGTGGAAGTCACACGGGGAAGATACAACGAAAGATGACCATGGACGTCACTCTTTTGCTCGATTCATCGGGTGGCGATACACAATACCAGAGATTTTTATAGTCTCAAGTTGAAGGCCCGACGAGCGGCCTTGCCAAGATCGCAACGCCAATCCCTGTCTCTTGACCGTCACCATCATAGGCGATCAAGAAGATGGTGGGAAGAGAGAAGGTCCCCAATCGAAGAACATCGACAACTGACGCAAAGCCAGAGAGTATCAGGTGAGCGGTCGCGAACCTGAACTCAGGAAGAGGAGAACTGCCACAACGCCGCTCGGGGCGACATAGGAATGATCGCAGGAGGCCTGACCGACGGTGACTCTAATCAAGTCCGTAAGTCACATGTTCGATGCCTGGAAATCCACGCCATCAGGTGCAGCAAAGCAGCAACAGCCGGGCCGGAGATCAGTTTCAGTCCTCAAGACTTAGAGGGAATAGAGGTCCCTCACGACAACACCCTGATCATCCAAGCGGTAATCGCTAACTACAGTATTCACCATACTTTCGTAGATACAGGTAGTCCGGTGAACATCATCTTCAAAAAGATATTCAAGCAACTACTCGATTGAAGCGAGTTGCAGCCAATGATGACTCCCTTATACGAGTTCACCGACAACAAAGCATTGTCGATCAGCCAATTTCAGCTAATAATATCTCTCGGAGAAGAGCCGCTCAAGAGGACAAGGACGATGAATTTCATCGTGGTGGACGCTCCATTCGCCTACAACGTTATACTTGGTCGGCCGGTATTGAATGAATTTCGGACGGTCGTCTCCACCTTTTGCAAGAAGATCAAGTTCCCCACTGAGAACTCGGTCGGAGAAGTGAAGGGTGATCAATTGGTCGCTCGGCGATGCTATGTTGAGATGGTCAAGACCTAGTTGAAAACCGCTCAAAAGACCCAGTGGCTTGAGGTAAATGCAATCATGGAGGAACCTTCCGCACTGGTGTACAACGAGAAGGAAAAAGTCCAAATTCATCCAGCCTGACTGGAGGCTACCACTTTCATAGTTGCCGACCTGGCTACCGAAAAGGAGCTAGTTGCCTATCTAAGGCAAAATCATGACGTGTTCACATGGACGACACACAGCTCCCGAGAATCTCGTCGACCATTGTGCAGCACGAACTACACGTCCGACCGGACGCTAAGCCAGTTAAACAAAAGAAAAGAGACTTCAGCTCAGAGCAAAATCAGATCATTCGAGCAGAAATAGACAAACTGTTGGAAGTCGGACACATACACAAACTGCAGTTCCCGAGCTGGCTAGTTAATGTGATACTAGTCTCCAAGCCAGGAAATAAATGGCAAGTATGCATCAACTTTCGAGATTTAAACAAGGTTTGCCTAAAGGATTACTACTCGTTGTTGCGCATTGATCAGATGGTGAACTCGACGGCAGACTGTGAGTTGATCTGTATGATGGATACGTATCAAGGATACCACCAGGTGTCACTCGCTAGAGAAGATCAAGAGAAGGTCAACTTTATAACGACTAACAGAACCTTCTGCTATAATGTGATGTCGTTGGGACTAAATAATGCTGAAACCACTTATCAGAGATTGATGAGCAAGGTGTTCCGACAGCAGATCGGCAGAAACATGGAGATATATGTCGACGACATTTTGATAAAATCTCTCCAAGCCACTGATCTCTGTGCAGATATTGAGGGGACTTGCCGAACGCTAAGAAGGTACATAATTAAGCTCAATCCAAATAAGTGTCTGTTCGGAGAAAGAAGTGGGCGTTATAGGATCATAAAGTCGCTAGAGGGGGTGAATAGCGATCGTCAAAAATCTCGATTCAAAAACAAGTTACACAGCGGAATAATAAAAAAGGAAGCTAGAATGAAGAAGACAAGCACGCTCTAATACAAGTGATTTTTTACTTGGTTCGGAACCTTCGACAACTCCTACTCCAGTGTTTGCACTCGTCGAATGCTTTTGTTGGACAATCATTATCAATTCGTAAAAGGATTACAATGATTAAGTATAAGAACTGAAAATGAAATTTGTTATCGACAAACAAAAAGGAAATGAAGTATTGTTTTCCTCGAACTTCGGAGCAGTCTTTCGGTGTTGTCGGAGCCTTTTCGGAACAACACTTGAATATAAAAGTTGTAGTCAATGTTGTTCTGAAACTGTTGATCGAAGACCCTTATATAAGCTCATTCTGGGCGCCTAGAACCCCTCCGAGCACCTGGACCATGTTAATGTGGCTCTGTCAGTTGACGTGCTTCAACTCAACTCCTAGATAATTTTTCTGGTCCGGGCATTTAGACCAATTTCGGACGCTTAGATCGCCCGGGCAAGCTGGTCCAGGCGCTCGGACTGCCCTTTTTCACAATTCTCCTTCCTTCAAAAAAGAGTTAATCTAGGCAAATAAAAATATGTTTATCCTGCAAAACAATGTTAGCACAATGTAGTAGTAGTAATTAGATCATGTCTCCTCGAGACCAAGATCTAGTAAAAGTCTTAACTTAGGTTTCCCAAATGGAATGAAGTTGGACCGACGCCAACAGTTCCCTCACCAAGAACGCGCCCTCACTGGATCTCTCCTCTAGTTGCTTACCTCCACTTGCCAACTGCAATTGCTTGACTTGCCTTTGACCCACCAGGTCTTCCCGCCAGTTGTCAGGTCCCGCGAATCCAACTGGACTTCGATCAGTTGTCAAGTCCCGCGGACCCAACCAGACTTCTCGCCAGATATCGGATCCCGTGGACTTATCTGGACTTCGCACCAGCTAACGGGTCCCGCGGACCTAGCTAGATTTTCCACCAGCTATTGGATCCTGCGGACCTAGCTGAATTTCAATCTGGTGTTAGGTTCACTAGATCTATCAACTCCTGCACACTTGATAAATCAATTAGATCACACAACACATCTAATTTTAACTTATTTGTCATACATCAAAACCTGATTATCAGTGCAATCTGCACCAACAATCTCCCTCTTTATGATGTAATGATAACCTAGGTTAAAGTTAGAAAAAGACATGCACATAAGCATTAAAATTTAAGTGAGTTGGATTTTTCTAATCTAACCCACTATCCTCCTCCTTTAGTTACATCAAAAATTAATATAACTCATTAAGCACAAATTTCAAAGTTGAGAAAAAAAGTTATAAATATTTCAACCAATTGTTTAACTTATGTTTGAAATTTTTTTGAACACCTTAAATAAGTTTTGACTTAAATAAAGTTTACAAAAGTAAAGTGTTTTGTTCAGAAAAAAATTAGATTTATTGTAGGGAGAAGTAAATGAAACAACCTTTCAACTTAATTTGCTTATTAAAATAGTTTTTAAAATATTTTACATAAAGACTAGATTTTTGAAAAAAAAAATCTTTCAAAAAATTACGAAGGAAAATTTGAAAAGAATTTCAAAATTTTACAAATATTTTTAAATGTTTACATTTTTAAAAATATTTTGTAAAGATAATTTTTATGAGGATTTTACCAGTAATTTATTAATAATTTTTTAAAAGTAATTTTAAGAAAAAAAATTCTAAAGTCATTTTAAAAAAAATCAAAGTAATTTATTAAAGAAAAATATTTTTCTAAGAAAGATTTTCAAAAGTTTTTAGGTAAACGGTCCAAAACTTTTGAGGTAAACGGTCCAAAAATATTTTAGTAAATATTTTGATAAAATAAAAGTAGTTTAGAAATATTTTCAAAATGATTTTAGGAGTACGGATTCAAAATAATTTTTCAAGTTTTAAAGATATGTTGTTCAACGTAACATAATTTTCAAAACAAAATAAAATTTTTTTAAAAAATATTTTAATTCTTTCTTCCCCTTAATTTAACACTCCTCTTTAATTCGTACTAGAGTTAGAATATGTTAAATTTCAAGCTTTAGCTCTGATTATTTTTGTTAGCTATAATAGTTCTACCTAAGTGTCTAGGAGATATAGTGTTAGTAACATTTATATTCAACAAATATATTATTTATATAAATATTTCTATGTACTTAGTATAATTGTTTATTTAAGTTTGATTAAAATAAAATTATTTAAATGGATCATTAATCAATTATTCTTGGATTAAGTTAAGAAATAATTTGTTACTAACTCAATAATAAATAATTTGTTACAAACTCAATTTAATAATTTAATATTTATTTAATTACAATAATTTAAATTTTGTATTAATTAATTAAGTTAATTGATAAATGAAAGTATTAGTTATAATTTAATTTTTCATTTACTTCATCCTCCAATTTTGATTAGATTTACCTTAAGTTAAATTAGGATTAACTGACTTTAGAATCCGTATTAATTTAGAGTTACATTTATTAAAGTTATTAAACATAATCCATCTAACTTTAACTTATTTGTCATACATCAAAACCTCATTATCAGTGCAACCTACACCAACAGACGCTTCCTCAGTGACATAGTGACCGAGCGGAGAATCGAAGTGAATCCCAGCAAAGTAAAAGCGTTTCAAAACATGCCACCGCCACGTAACCTGAAGAAAGCTCAGCGGTGGACTGGGCAAATTACTGTGTTATCCAAGTTCATCTCTAGATCCTCCGACCGAAGCCATCAGTTCTTCAAGGTTCTGCGTCGGGCTATAAAATTTTAATGGGGCATCGAATGCAACAAAGCGCTGGAGGAGATCAAGACTTATCTGTCTTCTTTACCTATATTGGTGAAGCCCATCGCTGGTGAGCCGCTCTGGATATACTTGTCATCAATAGAGTGAGCGGTTGGCTCAGCGATGGTGCGGCAGAACAGTACTGAACAACAGTCGACGTATTTTTTAAATCATATATTGAAAGATGTTGAATATCGCTACACCTGCCTCGAGAAACTGGCGAACAGACTGGTCCTAGCTGCTCGAAGGTTACGTCCCTACTTTTTGTCGCATCCAATCATCGTGTTGACTAATAACACTCTAGAGCGGTTTCTCCTCAACCCCGAAGCATCCGAGCGGCTAATTAAGTGGACTACAGAGTTAAGTGAATTTGACATCTAGTATCGGCCCTGAACGGCGATCAAGGCGCGAGTCTTGGCCGATTTCGTGACAGAAGTGCAGAACACTGAATCTAAAGTCACTTAGAGGATCTATGTGGAGGAGTTGTCCACTCAGTAAGGTAGCGACATGGGCATACTTCTGATATCACCACGTGAAGATCAAATGCAATTGTCCATTCAGCTAAACTACAAAGCCACGAACAACGAGGCAAAGTAAGAAGCGTTGATAGCCGGTCTGCAAGCAGCAAGGCATGTGGGAGCTACGCGAGTGCTGCTCCACTCCGACTCCCAATTGGCGGCGCAGCATCTCTTAGGGACTTTTGAAATAAATAATGTCAGGCTAAGGCTATATGCGGAAGCAGTCGAGAAATTGAAGGGTGGATTTCAAGAAGTCATTATTCAAAAGATCCCCCGAGAGGAGAATCAATACGCAGGCGAACTAGCAGAGTTAGCAAGTTCCTTGACTCCGATGGTGTTGGATAAGCCAATCGAGCAGGTGATGTTGGTGGCCCACATCAATAGCCAACCGTGGGAGCTACCGATGACTGGAGGATGACTCTAATTGAGTACCTCCGATCAAGGAACAAGCCGGCCGACCGGGAGCAAGCTCGGCTACTAAAAAAGATGATCGAACGGTTCACATTGTTTGGAGACCATCTGTACAAGAGAGCTTACTCAAGATTCCTTCTCAAGTGCATCAGATCGGATAACATTCAGTACATTCTGCAAAAAAGTTCACCAAAGCTCTTGCGGAAGTCATCCGAGCAGACGATCGTTGGCAAGAAAAATCCTATTAGTAGGATATTTTTGGCCCACCCTGCAAGCCGACGTCGCATGAATAGTGGCGACCTACATCTATTGCCAAAAATATCAAAACATACCACATATACCAACGGAGGTACTAAAGACATCCATGGTGTCATGTCTGTTTAACCAATAGGGCATGGACATTGTAGGGCCCTTCTCAATGGCGACCGAGCAAAGGAAGTTTCTCCTAGTAGTAGTGGACTACTTCTCCAAATGGGTGGAGGTTGAGCCGCTATCCAAAATAACCGAGTAGATGGTCATAAAATTTCTGTGGTAAAATATCATTTGTCAGTTCGGCGTGCCTCATAAGCTAATCTCCGATAATGGAAGACAGTTTCAATGAAGGAGACTCAGAGAGTGGTGCTCCTGCTACGATATTAAACAAGTCTTCACTTCGATGGCATACCCCCAAAGCAATGGTCAGGCGAAGGTCACCAATAGAGAAATCCTCCGCGGACTCAAGATCCGGCTCGACCACGCCGGGGGGAGCTAGGCGGATGAACTGTTGAGCATGTTGTAAGCCTACCGTACCACACTCCGAGAGGCGACCGACATTACTTCGTTCCACTTAATATACGATGGGGAAGCTGTAGTGCCTGATGGGAGTGGTGTCCAATCAGGTGTAACTCTACGACAAGAATAACGACGAGAGGCGACTCATGAAGTTAGAATTAATTGAAAAAATCAGAGACAAAGGTGTCGTTTGGATGACAGCGTGCAGGCAAAGGATGAAGCAAAATTATAACAGACGAGTGATGTCAAGATCATTCTAAGTCGGCGACTTTGTCTGGAAAAGAGTCAAGTCGGTCGGCGACGTCAGCAAATTGGAAGCCCCATGGGGAGGGCCCTACAAATTGATTCAGAAGCTCGGCTCGAGGTCCTATTATCTACAAGATGAGAACAGAAGGGAGCTTGACCAGCCATGGAGCGTGAATCATCTGCAACCCTATCGAGTTGGGTAGTAAGTTTGTAACTAGAATGATGTAACCTATAATACTGTTCATTCTATGGATGCAGGAAATTTTAAATGAAAAAATGCTAAGTGTCAAAGACTCTCGACCCGATCGGACGAGTTATAAGCGAGCATTACTCTCGCGCTTGAAGATAATAGCCACGAGATTCAGACCGGGAATGTCAAAGACTCTCGACCCGATCGAGCGAGTTATAAGCGAGCGTTACTCTCGCACTTGAAGATAATAGCCACGGGGTTCAGACCGAGTGCATCAAAGACTCTCGACCCGATCAGGCGAGTTATAAGTGAATGTTTCTCTCGCGCTTGAAGATAATAGACACGGGGTTCAGACCGGGCGCGTCAAAGACTCTCGACCCGATCGGGCGAGTTATAAGCGAGTGTTGCTCTCGCACTTGAAGATAATAGACACAGGGTTCAGACCGGGCACGCCAAAGACTCTCGACCCAATCAAGCGAGTTATAAGCGAGCGTTTCTCTCATGCTTGAAGATGATAGCCATGGGATTCAGACCAGGCGCGTCAAAGACTCTCGACCCAATCGGGTGAGTTATAAGCGAGCGTTGCTCTCCCGCTTGAAGAGAATAGCCACGAGGTTCAAACTGAGCACGTCAAAGACTCTCGAGTCGATCAGATGAGTTATAAGCGAGCATTGCTCTCACGCTTGAAGATAATAGCCATGGGGTTCAGCCAGGGCCCATCAAAGACTTTCGACCCGATCGGACGAGTATAAGCGAGCATTGCTCTCGCGCTTGAAGATAATAGCCATGGGGTTCAGACCGGGCGCATCAAAGACTTTCGACCCGATCGAATGAGTTATAAGCGATCGTTGCTCTCGCGCTTGAAGATAATAGTCGCGGGGTTCAGACCGGACACGTCAAAGATATTGGTGCGGGAAGCATCCAACGATCGAACCTGTATTTTAATTATGTCAAAGGGTCCAAAGTTAAGTTGTCTTGTTATCTAACAAGGTTCATTAAGCTTGCAAGAAAGTCCTAAGTTGTCTTAGGCAAAAGTCTTAGTGGATTCTAGGCAGGTGGAAAACCCTAGGGGGTAGTAACCCTAGGCGGTGGAAAGTCCTAGCTGCGGTTAGACAGGTGGAAAACCTTAGGGGGTGGTAACCCAAGGTCCTAGGGGGTGGTAACCCTAAGATGAAGAAAACCCAAGGGGCTGGTAATCCTAGGTCCTAGGGATAGTAACCTTAGGTTGAAGAAAATCCTAGGCGGTAAACTCTCCTGAGAGGAGTAGCTGAGGACACATTCCCCGTAGAGGAAACAGTAGACGTCGATTCGATCTAGGGTTTCTGGAGGAAATCTGAAGTCAGAACCGGACAGTCCGGAGACTGTCAAAATAACTTTCTATTTATCTTATTTTATTGTACTAACTTTGTTTTGCAAGGTATACTTTGTTGTAGACTAACATGCCTTGCAGGACGGAAATGACACAAGAAAAGCATAGGATGAACAGTTTCGAGGCGCCCTCCATGGAGCTTGGAGGTGCCTCGGGTGACTTGGTCGACCGCCTCGCAGCAAGGCGCGAGGGCGCCCTCCATGGAGCTTGGAGGCGCCCTCAGGTGGATAAGCAACAAAGATGCAGGAGCTTATCGACGCTGCAATTTCGACGGGCTTGGAGGTGTCGTCCATACGGTTGGAGGCGCCCTCAACGGGCTATTTAAGCCTGGTTCGAGCAACATCCAAGAACAACTAAGAACTTGTGATCCTTCTTTTGTGTGCTGCTCAAAGAACGATCCGACAAAGCTGCAACTCGACTCCGACGACCAGAAGCTGCAAGTTTACTGATCTTAATCGTTGGTATATTTTATTGCATTTAATTCACTGTACTTAAAGTTGTAATATTTCGAATTGATAGTGATTGCCCAAAGTAAACACTCAACGAGTGTGGGCCTTGGAGTAGGAGTCGCCACAGGCTCCAAACCAAGTAAAAATCTTGGTGTTAGTATTATTTTTATTTTTCCGCTGTGTATTACTCGATTGTTTTAAAAGGAATACAAAAGCCACAAGCGCTATTCACCCCCCCTCCCCCTTCTAGCGCTTTCGATCCTACAATTCGTATCAGAACGAGGTTGCTTCGAATCGGTGAAACCACCATTCAAGAATTTCTTTTTCGTGGTAATTTTTAATTTTCAGAGTCGATCGAAATTAGTAAAATTACCGCCTTCCGATCTGTTTTTATCGCAATTGAAATTTTCGCTCGAAGCTACTGCAACACCACTCAAGTTCGCGTATTTATTTTAATCCCGCACTACTAATCCAAAACCAGGTCTTGGAACAAAGTTTTCTTGTTTTTGTGTGTGCTAGATCTTTAATGGCCCACCAAGAAAGCTACAGCACAATCCGCTCGCCTCTTTTCTCCGACGAGGACTTTGGCTACTAGAAGAGTCGGATGGAATACCACCTGAAGACGCAAGTTGAGATGTGGATAATTATCCAAACCGATCTCGAGCTTCCGCGAGACGGCGCTGGAAAACTAGTATCCTGCGTGGATTGGGATGCTAGCTTAATGAAGAAAATTAAAGTTGACACCAAAGCAACTTGCACCCTTCAATGCGACCTAACCAAAGAAGAACTTAACCAAGTCGGCATGTTCTCAAGTGCAAAAGAGCTGTGGGAAAAACTGATCGAGCTGCACGAGGGCACTTCCGATACCAAGGTAAGCAAGCATGATTTGATCTTAAATAAACTGTATAACATAAAAGTGCAGGAAGGTGAGACGGCTAGCCAACTTCACGCACAGATTCAGGATCTACTGAACGGTCTCCATGGAATCGATCAAAAGGTAGAAAACCGCGACATAATCAGGTATACACTCAATGCCTTTCCGAGGAATACTTTGTGGGCATCCATGGTAGAAGGATCTTTCATCAATTAAGTTAAATGAATTATTTTCCGAATTTGAATTGCATGAACAGACTAATGCACGTCCAGCCGAGAAAGGTATTACTTTGATTGCAGGTACAAGTAGAACGAGAGAACAAAAAATCAAGCGCCGAACCGAACCCGAGTCCGAAGATGAATCTGACTCAAAAAATGACGAAATTACCGCCGAACTCATAAAATTGGTACGGAAAATGTGCAAAAAGAAGAAGGTGACTCAATCGAATCCGAAGGATAATTCTGAAGTTACATGCTACGACTGCAACCAGAAGGGACACTACAAGCCAGAGTGTCCGAACTAGAAGCAAAGAAGAAGGAAGGCCTTGAAAGCAACGTGGAATGAATCCTCTGAAGATTCCGATGAAGAACACGAGCAAGTAAGCTTCCTTGCTCTACCAGTATAAGCATATGTTGCTGAAACAGAGTCTGAATCAGAAATCGAACCCGAATCGAAAACTGAGTCCAAAAGAAGCCACGGATCCATATCCGTTTCCAAAGAGTCAAACAATGTTGTAAGTTCCCTAATTTTTGGTACTAAAATTGATGAATTACAAAATTTAGTTTCGTATTTATTAAGAAAGTTGGCCAAATCCAACGTCCAGGTTAAGTCACTCCAAAAGAAGATAACATCCCTTAAGGAAGTGACTAACTTGAGTTCTTTGACTGAGCAAGTTAAGGAAGATAATTCTAATTTAAAAACTCAAGTCAAAGAACTCAAGAACTCATTAGAACGGTTCACTTTGGGTTCCAAGAACCTTGACCTAATTCTTGAAAAACAAAGGGTCGTATACAACCGAACTGGACTTAGATACAAGGCCAAACAAAGATTTAGATCTTACTTATCATTAGTAAATCGATCAAATAGAAACTTAATCCAAGCATGGATCCCCAAGTCGAACTTGATTAATCAAGTTAGACTTGGTCAATATTGGATCCCTAAGGATCAAATCCATTATCTTGATAGACCTTATCGAGGCTATGATCCAGGGGGAGCCAATAAAAAGACCATTTTTATCATAAAATAGAATTGTCTGATGTTTGATTTATTGTTTTCGTTCTGCAAGCGTAGACTAGATTAGATAAGGACTTAGACGTGATTTACACTTGACTAGTTAGACCTAGGGGTTTCAAAAAGAAATTTAAATATCTAATTTCTTTGAAAGACTTTGTCTAGAAGTGGTGGATGATCTCATACCTAAGAAAGATTAGTGCATCGCCACAGCCTGGAAGTCAATCATTGAAATGAATATTTAATTGACTAGTTGAAAAACCTGAGTCTAACTCAAATGTAAATTAATCCTTAGATAAAAACCTAAATCAAAAATTAAATTAATCATCTCACAAAACTATTAAGGTTCCCTAATTGAAAATCTAGAAAAGGATGAGATTGTCCTATGTTTAAAATATAAAATAGTTAATCAAACCAAAATTAATTAAACTCAATTAAGTTAATTAAAATTAATTAAATTAAATTAACTTAATTAATTTTGAAATCTTAATTTTAAATTCTAATTAATCTCAAATTTAATCATAATGAATCTTAATTAAATCATAATTAATTTTAAAATGTCAATTATTTTCAAATCATAAATAATATCAATTATGTTCAAATCATAATTAAATTATAATTATTTTAAAATCATAATCATAATTAATCTCAAAATCATAATTCAAAATATGATTAATTTCAAAATCATCTTACTTAAATTCATAATTATTTACAAAAGCAAAATATTATTTACAAAATCATAATTAATTTCAACATCCTAATTTTAAAATAACAATTATTTTTAAAATCTTCAAAATTTTAGTTCTTGTCAAACTGATTGAAATTTCAACTTATATTTTAAAATCTCAATTTCAATATTTTTAAATATTAATAAAATTAAAATAAATTTAACTCCGTCTCACACAAGCTCATAAGTTGAAGATACTTGAATGAGATGGAAATCAGGAAAATAAATAATAATCTTTATGTTTTTTTATTTACATGTTTAGGACTCTAGGATTCCCAAACCAAAATTATTTAACTAAATTTTTTTTTTTTTGACATTTAAGAGGGAGTGAAAGAGGAAATTTATTTTTAAAATTATTTTTGAAAAGACAAAAACTAAGTATTTGGTAAAGCATTTTTCAAAGAAAACTTTTACTTAGCTAAGTTTTTTAAATATTTTTAAATGTTAAGTGTTTATCAAAATCTAAGTACTTAATTAAGTTTTGATCAAACTTTTTTAAAAAACTAAATTTTTATCAAAAATATTTTTAAAAATTCTGTTTAAAATTAAATGTTTTATCAGAATATTCTTAAAGCTGAAATTTTTATCATAATATTTTTAAAGCTAATATTTTTAAATCTAAAAGTATTTTTTATATCAAATTTTTTTAGAAAAAGCTAAGTACTTAGTTTTTAACAAATTTTTTAAACTAAACTTTAATCAAAATTCTTTTTAAGCTGAGTATTTTTAACTAAGTCTTTTTCAAAACCTTTATAAAGCTAAGTATTAAAGCTAAATTCTTATCAACTTCTTTTGAAAACTAAGTATTTGACAAACAATTTTTTTAAACGCTAAAAATTAACTAAGTTATTCTTTTGGAAAAAGCTAAGTATTTTCAAAATATTTCTAAATTTGCTAAATCTATTTAAAAATACTTATTTTCAAAAACTAAGTTTAGCTAAGTTTTTTTAAAATGCTGACTCACTTTCAAATGCTTAAAATTAGCTAAGTTTTTAAGTGCTACCATTTATGGGGAACTTAAAGTTAAAAGAATAAATATTTTTTCTATGTAAAACAAACTTCTCTTTACTTAGTATTATTTTTTATTTATGTCAAAGGAGAATAGAAAAGTCAAAGTTAAGAATTTAAACATAATTTTTATGAAAGGAATAATATAAGAAAGTTTTTTTTCAAGTCATTGTATTGATGCTCATGCTTAAATTCAATTATTATTTTATTATGTTTTTACTTAATTTTGAATCGTGTTGTCATAATCAAAAAGGGGGAGATTGTTGGTGCAGGAAGTATCTGACGATCGAACCTCTGTTTTGATTATGTCAAAAGGTCCAAAGTTAAGTTGTTTTGTTATCTAACAAGGTTTATTGAGTACGTTGTCTTAGGTAAAAGTCCTAGTGGATTCTAGGTAGGACGAAAATCCTAGGGGGTGGTAACCCTAGGTCCTAGAGGGTGGTAACCCTAGGTGGCGGAAAGTCCTAACTACGGTTAAGCAGGTAGAAAACCCTAGGGGGTGGTAACCCTAGGTTGAAGAAAACCCTAGGGGTGGTAACCCTAAGTCCTAGGGGGTGATAACCCTAGGTCCTAGGGGGTGGTAACCCTAGGCTGAGGAAAATCCTAGGGGGTGGTAACCCTATGTCCTAAGGGTGGTAACCCTAGGCAGAAAGTCTAGTCGGTCTGGAGGACCAATCTGGCAATAGATAAACTCTCCTGAGAGGAGTAAGTGAGAACGCGTTCCCCGTAGAGGGAACAGTAGGCGTCGGTTCGACCTAGGATTTTCGAAGGAAATTCGAAGTCAGAACCGAACAGTCCGGAGACTGTCAAAATAACTTTCTATATCTTATTTTATTGTACTAACTTTGTTTTGTAGGGTATACTTTGTTGTAGACTAACATGCCTTGCAGGACGAAAATGGCACAAGAAAAGCTTCGGATGAACAGTCTCGAGGCGCCCTCCATAGAGCTTGGAGGTGCCTCAGGTGACTTGGTCGACCGCCTCGCAACAAGGCGCGAGGGCGCCCTCCATGGAGTTTGAAGGCACCCTGAACGCTGGATGGAGGACACCCTCCATGGAACTTGGAGGCGCCCTCAGGCGGATAAGCAGCGAAGATGCAGGAGCTTATCGACGCTACGATTTCGGACCAATCAGACGAGTTATAAACGAGTGTTGCTCTCACGCTTGAAGATAATAGCCACGGGGTTCAGACCGGGCGCGTCAAAGACTCTCGACCCGATCAGGCGAGTTATAAGCGAGAGTTGCTCTCGCAATTGAAAGTAATTGCCACGGGTTCAAACCGGGCATGTGAAAGACTCTCGACCCAATTGGGCGAGTTATAAGCGAGTGTCGCTCTCGCGCTTGAAAGAAATTGTCATGGTGTTTAGACCGGACGTGTTAAAGACTCTCGATCCGATCAGAAGGGTTTTAAGCAAGTGTTACACGCCTAAAAACTCTGGACCCGAGCTGGTGATTTATAGGCAAACAGGTCGTTCGGCCTATGCTAAGACAATCAACCGGATGCCTTGTCAAATAATTATTTAGAGGAGCGGGAGTGCAAGGATTCACACTTGTGAGATTTTCACAAGGGTTGCGAGATTATAGAACGGGGAACCAAATAGCCATAAAGCACCGAGTGGGGATGCACGGAAGGACACTTAGAATATTTAACAAAACCCTATAATAAAAGCTGAAAACCATCGAATGGGCACACATTCATTGACACTTAAAAATTTTTACAAAGTGTCAGGGGAAGTACAAAAAGTTACTTAGAAATCTAAAGAGAGTACCAGTCGAGGTAGTCGAGAACGTCGTCCGAGAGCAACTTGGTGAGCTTCTCCCTGTTTATAATTTTGCTGGTCAGCTCTGAAGAGAGATAGTCGTCGTCCTTCAATTGCTGGAGGGTCCAAGGAGCCCGGTCAGTCTGCTTATCAGAATAGAGATAATTCACCTTGAAAACCTCCAACCGACTGGGTTCCTCCTCCTGGTACTTATCAAAAGCCGCTCGGGATGCCTCCAACTCAGCCTTTAATAAAGCCAACTCTGCGTCTTTTGCGTCAAGCTAGAGCTTGGTCGCCGCTTGCTCTACGGCTCAGCACGCTCGTTCGGCCTCTAGAGCAGCTTCTGCCTCCTTGAGATTTTGAGCCAGAACCCGAGCTTCCTTGTTTTTAATGTCCAGGTTTTTAATGGCTCAGAGTTTTCTAGCATTGACAGAGTTTATCTTCGACTCAAAAGAATGAGCCTGCTTGGTAAGCCGATCGAGTTGGAGGGTTTGCTCGTGATTTGTATTCTTCTCAGCACCGAGCACCCGTTCGGAGCCTAGCAGTTGCTCGGAACTCCGGTCCAAGTCTTCTTTCAGTTGAGCCACCTCCGCATTCAGTTGATCAACAAGGGCCTGGGAGGCTTTTGATCGCCCGGTCGAAGCGCGTAGTTGCTACCGCTCGTGCTCCAAAAAGACCAGCATCTAGCACATGGCTAGGCTTTCAACCCAGAACTACAGTAAGAACAGGTTAAAAGCGTCAATCAGGAAAAATAAAAGTGACACTTAGTAAAAATATGTACCCAATGGACTTCTAAGTGAAGCTGTCTGCGAGCTCCCCAGGCGAAATAGTCGCTGCGCAGGTCCTCGCGTCGGTCCAAACTTGGGCCAACGGTCCTTGAATCTTAATTTGGTGCTCTGGGGACCGCAACCCGGCGTTGTCAGAGTGATGCCACTCGTCTATCGATAGATGGATAATGGCCATTATATACCTGCGGCCGCTCAGATCCAACGACTCGGAAGTGACCGGACCCTTTGACTTGGATATCGGGGAGGAGCGGATGGTAGACACCTGGGCGGTCGGCTTGGATGGCTGAGGTGGTATGTACGCAACAGGTTGTGCACATATGACATATGGTTCCGGCCGATAACGCAGACAGTGAGGGTGTCCGATCAAACGATGATGGAGTGGGAACGACAGTCTCCCTCTCCAGGATAGTGGAAGATGAGGTCTCGCCCCGCTCGAAGTGCAAGTGCGGGGTGATAGGTGCAGATGTTTGTAGGGCGAAAGTAGTCGAACGGAAGGAAGCTTCCCCTCGGTGCCTCTTGTATCGTTGGATTAATGGCTCACTCAAGGTGGTCGACTCTGAAGGCACCATGATCGACGCCATGGACGGCCGCTCGTGGGGGAGTTCGCATGTGGCGGCCGTGGCATCGCTAGCCGCCGTCCGTCTAGCTTCCTCCTGCCTCACTAACCACCGCGTGGCTTCCCCCTACTTCACCGATCGGATCATCGGAATGTTCGACTGGTAATAAACCACAACTTTCCAACTCAACAACGCCCTTGGCGTTGATCTCTGCATCAAGGAGTCTGCTTTTGCCGCTCAACAGTGCCCTTAACTTGATTTGGGCTGTAAAAAATGAAGAGAAATCAGTTAGATTCAAAGATGGTGGGAAGAAAAAGGGCATACCTAAGGGAAGGGGAAGTCGCGTTCGGATCGGGCTTAATCCGAACACGTATAAGACAACCTCTAATAATAGCCGGTGTATGTGATACTTCTGACCGACTAAACTAGAGACGGCTTGGAGGTAGTCCGGTCGACTTTGATATCTTCCAAGCAAAGGAGGCTTCATCAATTTCATCTACCAACCGGTCGAAAGATGGGCAGGATGAGAAAGTGAACAAAAAAAATAATGCTTCCTCTAGTGCTTATTGGAGGACGACATTTTATCTAAAAAGATAACGCCCACTCCGGCTTGAAACAAAATAATACCCGACTCGGATAACTTGGGGTAATAAAAATAATGGAACATGCAAGGTACTAAGGGAATTCTGCACAGACAGAATAGCGCGACCACCCCACACAGCAACCTAAAGGAAATTCCGTACAAATGGAATAGTACTCCAGGGTGTAGCGCAGATGGTGGGTACATAGCACCTCTGGCGTAATGGTCAGGGGTCGATTCTCAAGAACTGACAACTTGGAGTTTGCTCCACCATGCACCTATGGCCTGTGTACCTGCATTTACCTCCCTCCATATCCGTGTGGCTGGCACTAAGGGGTCGCTAAGGTAGCGGATCTAATTTTTTCTAAAAGAGTTGGGCACTAGTTGGTTCAGAGGAATGTGGAAAATATCTATGCACTTCTAAGAAGGGAGGATGAACGGAAAATCGAAAACTGCGTAAAAGTAGTCCTTAAAGAAGGTGAGAAAGTCATCATGCGACAGATGAGAACGGTCATAAGCAGAAGGGATGGCAAGTTGGTAATCAGTGGGGAAACAATAGGTAAGCTTCATTTGGTCGATTTTACTGTCGTTGAATTTGGAGGCTGTGGAGGTATACCAAAGCCCAGGGATGGGTAGAGGAGGATGAGGAGACTCAGCCATGAAGAACAGAGGGAGAAGAAGATCAAAAGATTCGAAGAAGGAAAGGCAGAGAAGCTTATTGCAGAAGAAATCGCTGACGGTGGGAGCAAGGAAAATGGTGCAAGGAATGGAAAAAATTGGTGGCTTAGAAACGTGGAGAACGACCGTTCTCAGTCGTTCAATCAAGGGCTTTGGAAAAGAAGAGTTTATCGCTACCGTTGATTTCAAAAAAGACAACAGTCACATCATTCCCAAACCGTCGCCTGTCACATCACATCTGCGACAGCATGCAAGCATATCACGTGACATTCTTCTACAGGAAGCATTAATGGTAAAACTGAGAGCATGATTATGAGGCATGGCTAAGCACTGCTCAGTATTAATGGAAGAAGATTTGAGAGGCTTTTGAGAAATTAAAATGACATCAAGGGCAATTAAAAATCACTATTGTTGGGAGCAAAGCTCAATGGTGAATCAAAAAATTGGCTAAGTGTCGTCGCTTTAGCGATCGAACAACGGCTTTAAAATCGAAAGTCTTCGCCATCAACAGTCGAACGACGGATATAAAATCGAATGTGTTCGTCATCAACAGCCAGAAGGTAGCTTAATACCGAATGTCTTCGCTATCAGCAGCCGAATGGCGGTTATAAAATTGAATGTCTTCGTTTCAGCAGCTGAATGACGGCTATAAAATCGAATGTCTTCGCTATCAGCAGTCGAACGACGACTATAAAATCGAATGTCTTCGCTATCAGTAGTCAAACAGTGGTTATAAAACCTAAGGTATTCGCCATCAACAGCTAGATGATGACTTAATACCGAATGTGTTCACCATCAGCAGCCGAACAACGACTAAAACACCCTGGAAAGACATCCGCAAAGTCTATAGGGGCCCCGAGTGGCAGGACGCATGATCGGGTAGAGAGGCTCACGAGCATACTAATGGTCCAGTTAGTCAGATTTGCAATCTCCTTCGATCAAATTTGAGGGGGAGGCTTGTGATCCGGTAATAATATGGGGTCCCACCAAAGGTTTGTCAAAATAGGGAAGACCGACTGACGTGAAATATAAAGGTAAGCGAGATAGCCTAGTCCGCCGAGAGGACCATGCAGTGAAGAGCGGCCCATTTATGGTCGAACAGGCCGATTATGGCTGAACGGATGGTGATAGTTACATGGACAAGTAAGTCGGGCTTTTTCCTGGCCGGGTAAAATGGCTCTCCAATAGCAAAGAGAAATAAGCAGCAGCTGGTCTCACCGGCCAAGCTTTACATCTGGTCTGAGCAGGATAATCACAGACAGTCAGGAAGCAAGGAGAATGACAAGTCCGCAAATCTTGAGGACACAACCGAGTGGAGGCAGCCCAGCCGAACAGATCCCGATCAACTGGGCATGACCCCATCAAGTATCTAATCATAGTCTTTTGAGAGTTTGTGTCGTTGACAACAAGACATGTCCAACAGACATTTGTACATTAGAAGCTTCCAGGCTGTCACATCAAAAGATTACATAGCTACTTAACGTATGATGTCAGAAACACTTTTTGACCTGTCTCTTCTTATGACACCTAGGAAAATGTCTCTACACCTTGAGACACGTGCACGAACACCATATTGAAATTATAAAAGAAGAGTTTTAACTACAGAGAAAGGTATGCACAACTTCATCTTCTACATCTACCTGTTACAGTTTTCATTTCTTGATATCACGCCAAGAATCCCTTCCTGACCCAACACTAATATTTTTTATCTTATAGAGCTACATAGAATCTTCGTTGCGTTAATCACACAACCACATCCTTAACTTATCATCTTAACTGATTTCGGACATAATAAGAATGCATAAATATTATTCATGAAATTCGTGAACGTTAACAAAAACAAACTCACTAGTATTCAAACTTATTTATTTTATATATTCCTTTATGATTAAATAAATATAAACAAACTTTATCAAATAAAATACTAAATTTGTTTACGAATATCAAATTCATTTACCGCCCTAATCTTAGACGAAATAATTAATTGGATTTAAAGTGACATTTAATTTAATTCTACTAGTATTTTCCGCACCCCAAATGTCAGTTTTCATAGACTCAATATATTGTTTTTTAAATTTCTTTTTATGACAAATGAATAACAGCAAATTAACCGACTCTTAAATTATCATAAACAAGAAACTTATTTAGAAAATGAATGATAAAATGTAACCCATTTAAAATGAAACTCACCGATTATTAACAAACTCATTGTCATCCTCAGGTTTAGGACGAAAAGGAGCTCCAAATTGGAATGACCACAACTCCACGAGCAGAGAGAGCTCTTGTATCTAAAATATGTCAGCTAATCAGCGGCAAGTTTACCACCATTGAAATACAATTATGAAGTTTCCATGTTCAAAGGGGAAAATAATAATACTAAGATTAATGATAATTAACAATAAACAACGAGATTTGCTAATTTGGAGGCATACAGATTGCACATAAGGAACCAACTTGGCTGATTAGCCTTAAAATACTTAAATGAGTAACTCGATCATGGCCTATGGTCCTGCAATACAAAAGATACAATAAGGATGTCACTCGATCATTAACCACATACCGACACAATTAACGTAACAAATTGAGAAAAGTGAAATGCAAACATGTCATAGCAAGTTGTTTTGAAAATGTGGGTATCATGTTCATCGACAAAGTGCTTATCAAACTTTTAAAATGAATAAATAAACTTATAATATTAAACTCACTAACTGACCAAACAAAATTTTAAATGTAAAAATTTCAAACTTTTTAACTGATGCTTGCAGCATTAGTTAAAAAGCCAAGACAAATGAATTTTTTAGTATGTTTAGTGTATGCTGTAGGCAATGGGGTGGGTCGCAGCTGAGACATACCAATGGCAAACCATTAAACAAATACATAGATAAATAAATAAATATATAAATAAATAACAACTACATTGATTTTAGCAATTACATTTAGGCATGCAGCTGGTGAATGTAATAGTGTACATACAAACATATTACCTCACAATCACATAGACTGACGAGATTTAACAAAGATTTTATCTATCAAAATGCATGAATTGGATGTTGTATTGACCATAGTTGTCAGAATCAATCATGTGATTCACAATTTGGATCTTATAATACAATTCACACATAGAACGGTTCACAAAAAACAAAACAGCTCTTACATATGAATCAGAAGTGAACAAAACTGGGATGATTTGTTTCAATTCAAATATGATTCGATACAAACCTTATTTTAGACAATTCTAAAATAAGAAAAAATTTAAACACTCAACATAGTAAACTAATTGCCTTAAGCAATTCATGATCCTACATAAAACTATTTTTTATATGAATCTAAGTAATTTATTACATAAAGTATCAACATATAGTCATACATGCATATTTACAAATCTTAAGCAATTGATATAAATGAAACTTCTGCATTTGATCAAGCAATTCATAGAATAATTTATTTTTGGTTTATATAGATATATTGGATTTAATCAGCGCTGTACTGAGTTGGAATTTAAGAAACTAGGGAAAAACGAGCCTATGCAATCAAACGAGCAGCAAGTGAGGCCACATCTTAGCGCAATGAAAGTAGATATAAGAATAATACCTTGAGCGCATTGGGTAAGATTTTGCGAGCATAGTTTGCATTTATCTGTGAGCATGCATCTGTTGTATGCCATATTGACTAAGAGGAGCAGCTGCAGATCCAAACTGGGAGGTGCCATCAGCCGTTGGCTAAGCAACAAATGACACATGTTAGTCTTACATTGTAATAAATGACAACTGCAAAATAAACTTGCCAAGGCTATCATATGGTATTAGAATTAGATTACAATTTCACAGGATGAAAATACAAACTTTTGACAACAAAAGATATTATAGATCATAAGGTTAAACATAAATATTATGATATACATCTACATTGACACAAGTTAAGCAAACGAAAAGATAAACCTGATAGAAAGAATAAGCTCCTGCATATGAAGTTGTTTGGTACGCAATCTGAGGAGTTTCTCCTGCATGTGAAGTTGTTTGGTACGCAATCTGAGGAGTTTCATAAGCTCCAGCATATCCAAGACCTGAAAAACATCCCATGAATACCTGCTAAAGTCCCTACAATTTGACTTACTAGTACAAAGTGAAGACCAATTTCAAGCATAAGAAATTAGAAGCGAGTAGAAGAGTAGAAGAAATGGAAGAAAGATATTGATGGATGAAAGAATATGAAATTTAAGCAAAATGTCTACTGAAAAAGATTAATCATGTAGAAGTACCTGAGTTAGCTGCAGCTGCATCTGCTCGTGCTCTCTTCTCTATGTTTGCAAGTTCAGCACGTAATTTTTCAACTTCACGAGTCATTAAAAGCATATTGTTCTCCATTATCTGACTCTGTTCAAGGTTATCAGCATGTGCCTTCTTCTCAAACTCTACTGCAGCCCTATGCAGAATCAAAAGCTAGATAAGAGAATCAGCAAATCTAAATTTAAAATGATAGATATTCAAATGGCATTTGGCTATAGTTGTTCAACATTATCTTGAAGTCTGATTGGGTTAGCCTCCCATGCATCCACATAAGCCTATGCAGTAGGGATTGCATTGCACCAGTGAAGTATTATGTGGGCAAGACCAATCACTAGTTTGTTAAAGTTCTTTAATGTCCAAGTTATATTGATTTAAACAAGCCATATTTAGCTATATAAACAAATAAGAAGCTTATTATGTAAGTTGCTTGAGCAAATCTGATATCATATATTACTGTTACTATAATTGATGTTATTTGAAAAAAACAATATTGCATATACACTCATATTTGCACCTCAGATACCACATTTGCATTATGGATATTCAGCTGCATACCTGTTGCATATCCTTTTCAAAATTTCACAAAAAAAAATGTTATAAGGAGTAAAAAACAAAGGAAAATAACAAATTATGACAAGTGCACAATCCTAGCCCTACTATAAACTAAAATGGCAGAAAGGAGGAAAAAGTGAAAAATGAAGATAGCAAATTTGGATGAATAGACAATCCTAGCCCCAAGTAATGTAGTAGCACAATAAGCTATACTATGGCATCGCAAAGGGATCTTGGTCTCAGTCTCCAAGATATATTTGACTAATTATAATGATTTTCTCCATGTATTATATAGCCCATATGTTGCTTCTTGCCATGAAGGGGAGCCTTGGCGCAACGGTAAAGTCGTTGTCATGTGACTAAAAGGTCACGGATTCAAATCCTGGAAACAGCCTCTTGCAAAAAGCAGGGTAAAACTGCGTACAATGGATCCTTCCCCTGGACCCCGCATGACGGGAGCTTTGTGCACCGGACTGCCCTTTATTTTTTTTTTATATTGCTTCTTGCCATCTGTCTGTTCTGATGATTAATATTGTTGATCAACCTATAATAGTTGATGTGGTTGCTAAATCATAAAAAAAAAACTATGTACCATTTCAAATTTTGATCCATATCAAGCAAACAACACAGCCTGAAAACATCAGCTCATTCAACAGGAATTAAACAGTTTATCTTCTGGCAATGAGCACATCATATTTTCTTTGCAGGAATTTGAGACATCAGTCTGCCAAATAAAAAATCTAGAAGAGACAAAAAGTCAAATGCTAGTATTATTTTCTGGAAACATATATTTTACAATCATGGTTTTAAAAACCTCAGTTTGGACTGTGTATGCTGCCACCTAAATGAATTTTGAAAGGGACTGTATATGGCATAAGTGGTTTGCATATGCAGTTTAAAAAAAAAAAAACCTTATTTGGTTCATTTGAACCCATTAGATTTAAGACTAAACCAAATTGGTTTGAAATCCTAAACAACTATATTTGCCAGTTTGTAACTTGTAGCAGTAGATGGAGATATTAGTATCACCAGTAATCTGACATCATATTATCAGGTTAATATGTATGATACATATCAATCTGGTATCATATATCAAATTAGTTTGAATAATAAGCATCATATTTAAATAATCAGATTACATATTATCAAGTTAGTATGTATGATATATTTTAGAATGCTATCAATCATTAACGATTAAATATAACTAGTATTGTTATTGTTTCTAATACTACTTGTGCAAATAATTTGATCACTTTTGTTATAATTTATAATAAATAATAATTAAATCAACAATTATAGAACTCATGATACTAGTAATAAATAATAATTAATATAATTTATAAATATTTATGATATCATTATTTAGAATATTATAATTTATTAATTATTCTACTATTAATCAATTTTATGTTATTATCTATATCATCAAATTTCTTAATAGTTAATATTAAATTTCTTGTGCATTAGTAATCTAGCTAAAAAAATCTACTACATATTAATTAATTAATTAATTAATTAAATGTATAATATACCTAATATAATTAATATACAAGTACTTAGCCCATAGTTATCAAAAGCGCGAGGCGCAAAAAAGCGCTCAAGGGTCTTGGGGCTTAAAGCGCAAAGCGCAAGGCGAAGCGCGGGCTTTACGGAAAAAAGCGTAATAAACAATAGGACTCTTATATTTATTAAAAATCTTTCAAAATGTCTTTGAAAATCCAAATAACCATAAACAAATATTCTTTGATGAAGTTGTAGATTATTGAAAATCACAAGTCTTTTAAATATATTTTTAATAATTTTTAAATCTGATTTATATTAAGTAATAAAAATTATTAGTTTTTTTTTATTTAAATATAATTTTATATATTTTATTGGGAAAATTTAATTAGGCTTTATAAAACCTATTCGAAATACCCTATTTAAGTGAGGAGTTCTTTAATTTAATTAAATGCAAAAAAAAAAAAAATTGACGCTGCGCTACAGGGCTCACGCCCGACCGCGACACCGTCGCGGCACCGGAACCGTCGCAAGACGCTGCCGGAGGCGTCCGGCGACGATGCCGGAGCCGTCGGAGGAGTCCGACGATGCTTCCGGCGCCGCCGGAGGCGTCCAGAGCCACCGAAGGCATCGCGGGTCGCTGCCGCTGGTGCCGCTGGAATCGTCCCGCGGTGCTGGAAGCTTCGCCGGATGCCTCTGATGGCGCCGGAAGCATCGCCGGACGCCGGAGAAGCTTCCGACGGCAGGATTTCACCGAAGAAGCTTTTAATTTTCACAGGAAGAAACAAAGCAAGGAAAAGACGACGAAGCTTACCTGGAAGGGACGATTGCGACGTGAGGAAGACGAAGAGGCAGCAGCGATTTGAAGAAGAATAGCAGATGAACATTAATGAGGTTGTTTAGGGCTTTAAACTTATAAACAAAACAAATCAAAAAAAAAAAAAAAGGAAAGTAGAGAAAGTCTCGCGACGCGCAGGGAAGCACCGCGACGCGCAACGAAGCGCACGCTTCTTGGAAGGCTTGCGCTTCCGAGTTCACAGAAGCGAGCCACCTTCGCCTCGCTGCGCCTCGCGCTTAAGCGAGTGAAGCGACCGCTTTTTACAACTATGACTTAGCCTTACTAATGTTATCATCTTATCAATTGTTGTTTAAGCATAATTATCCTTGCATATCAAATAACCTAAACTTATTACAGCAATATGGTATTTTACCAATCAACCATTAATGATTACGACTTTACTTGCTCACGACAACTTCCTCATTATGAGTGATTGCTTCCCTTCCAAAGGAAACCTCTGTTCTCCCTTGTCGCTTCCTCTTCTGTAAAAGCAAGTCTCATCTTCTTGCTCTCCGACACAAGGAAGTGAGGCTAGCAGCATCTCTCAAGCAGCCTATCAGCTTGCTGACTATACCAAGGAGAATAGTAGAGGCCATCTCTCATGGAATTGCTATTTACAGTTTACTTTCCATGTTCTCTTCTGAAGACCTCACACATTTAGATATAGGCTAGGCTTTAAGAGAGATTGACCGATTTGAAGATTTTTTTTTTTAATTTTATATATATATATATATACACACACACACATTATTATCAATCTAAATATATTTAGAAAGCCAGCCACATAGGCCTCTACATACTTCATAGTCACCCACATACATCCTGCATATGCTTTTTAAAAGCCTCTTTATAACATAGACAAACAACTTTATCTCTATGAATAGTGTAATAGATGAACAAATTGTTAATATTGATTGTGATCAATGTCAAATTTTGCATTGTGTTTGGTCTCAAAAAATAGTAGGAATTTCTATTGATACCTTGAATTTTTTATAGAGAAGTTCATAGGCCAAGAAGGAAAATGTTCCTATTAAGTATGTCATATTTTTACAAGGTTTAGAAAAGTATATGCAGGCGTATTTAGCACTTGCAAAACAACCACATAAGTTAACACTTACAAGTTACAATCCAGTAAATGGGGCAGCTTAGAGTTTTAAATCAATTTGATTAAGTTTAAATTAGTTTAAAACAATAAAACAATTTGCATGTAAAGGAATTGAGTTAGCTGCAGTAATATCTTGGAGAAAACAAATGAAGCTGTCAGAATTAACGGACCTTCCCTTCTGGATTTCCTTGCGCATGACCTCGACCTCAGCTTCGGTGGTCGCGGCTTCTTTATGGTCCGATCGAGCCCTAACCAGCTCTCCCTTGAGCGATTGCAGCTTCTGGGTGAGCTCTTCGTTCTCAGCACTGAACGTCCGGACATCGGACTGAACCTGAGCCATATCGGCGCGCATCCTCTCGATCAACCGCACCTCCGACTCCGCCTTGCACGAGCGCTCGAATATTTCACGGGCCTCGGCATCCGCCTTGGCCTTGGACTCCGCAGCAGAGGCCGCGACGACGCGGAGCTCGTGTTGGGACGCGTCGAGGTCCCGCTTCAGCGCGACATGGGAGGCCGCGAGCTCCTCGTTATCATTAAGGAGAATATGGATCTCCCTGAGCTGCGACGCGAGCCGCTCCTCGAGGGAGATCACGGCGTGGCGACGGGCGACGAGGGCGTCTTCGGCGGCTCGAAAGAGCGGAGCAGACGGAGGGACGCGTGCCAGCAGAGGCGGAGGAGGGTCGTGGAGCGGAAGGATGTGGGCAGGGCGACCCCTTCCGGCCATTGCACGACGGAGTGAGAATGATCCCGCTAGGGTTTCGGGGGAGGTACGGGAAGAGAAGACGACGCGAGATTAGATTAACATTGAATAATATAAATAATATAGCATTTAATTATTGAAATATATGAAGATTAATTAAATATTTTTATAAATGTTATTGAATGACTCATTTAAAAGCTAACGATAGAGCAAGAAAAATCCTAAAATTTTACCTCTAAATCAAAAAATAATAAAAAATTTATAGGCATCAAATTAAATTCTTTTAGTTAATTATTATTTTAATACTATCAAAAATAATAAACGATTTTATAATAGGATAATTGTCAATAATGGTATGTTAAAGATATTAAAATCATGTTTATATCTCTAGATCAAAACTCAATTTTAATTATATTGGACTAATTTTGATTAAATTAGAAGAGTTTTAATGATATTTAAGTAATTTTGATCCATGTAAAAATAATTATAACACTAATTACTTAGTAATTTTAAATATATTAGATTAGTTTTAGTTAAAATACAATACTATGTATAAAGTATTTTTTATATTAAAAATTCTTTATACTCAGTCAAAACTATAAAAACTTAATCAAAATTATTTATTATAGTAACTATTAATAATTACTATAATATTTTCATGATATTATTTTTTGATGAAATATGTGAAAAAGTAAATACTAAATTTGAATTTTGATGAAAAATATTAGAAGTAAAAGGTTTTTAATATAAGATATGAATTTTAAGTTTAGTAATATTAGATACAGTAAAAAATTGTTAATAAAGAAGATGACGAGTTATTTATACTTGAATGTTTTACTTATTTATGATTGTTTTTATAAAAGGATAGAGAAGTTGAGAAGGATGTTTTACAAAAAAACACAAATAGTATAGTTGAGATGGGGTTAAAAGGAATTAAACATACTATATATGTATGAAATTAAATAATATGTTATGACCGGTAGAAAATTAGAGTTGCATAAATGAGATTATTAAAGTGGATATGTGGGCATATAAGGAGTCAAAGATTAACAAGATAAAAAACAAAAAGATTATAAAGAAAGTCAAAATTGCATTTATTGAGTTGAAATTTTGAGGGACGCATTTAAAATGATACAAATATGTACTTAAATGACTAATAAATGTTCTAATTAAGTGATATAAAATTATAACAAATATACACATTAAAATGAGGAGGAAGATCAATGAAAACTTGATTAACAATAATAAGATAAGATCAGATAAAAATTATTTAAATATAGATAGTAATATAACAGGTGATAGAACCCAATAGTATAAGAGGATCCATATAGTTGGTCTCTCTTAATGAGATAAAACTAGATGGTTGTTATTATTTTATGAGATCGGATCATCTTTCCCAGACAAAAAAAAAAAACCTTTGTCCCCATGTCCCATTCAATTGTTTTTTATTTTTTAAGTTACCTTTAACACTTAGGGGTTGGTTATAATATTAATCACATACAAATTTTCAAATCAATTTTTTTTATATGTATGAGTATACGACTTAAGGTTATTAAGGTATTATTTTTCATACGAAAATTTTTTTTTATTTGAACATTTTTATGTGATTAATATTATAAACCAACTTTTAAATCCTAAAGGTAAAATCTCATTAGCACAATCGAAAGTTTAAAAAAAAATTCAAAGAAAAAAAAACTAAATGGGACAAGGGAATAAGATTTATTGGGACAAAGGATTTGATCTCTTATTATATAACATTATAGTAACTACTCAAGAGTTGTTATGACTGTTGGTGCAACCTTAGGTCAAAGTTGACCTGGTTGACCAGACTCGAGTTGACTTGACTCGAGTTATGTTTTGATGTTTGACGAGTTATGTTTGACGATGTTTGACGTGAAGAGAAAAGTCCAAGCAGGGAGTTTGGCATGGTGAAAAGTCCAAACAGGGAGCTTGGCACGGGAAAAGTCCAAGTATGGAGACTTGGCACGGAGAAGTCCAAGTATGGAAGCTTGGCACATGGGAAGTCGGAGAGGGCTCGGTAGCTCGTTCTCCGAACTGTGGTCAGAGAGGGCTCGGTAGCTCGCTCTCTGGACCAGATGTGGAAAGTCCTGGTGAGTGAAGCCAGGCAGACGGATAAGTCCTGGTGAGTGAAATCAGGCAGTGTGAAAGTCCTGGTGAGTGAAGCCAGGCAGTGGGAAAGTCCTGGTGAGTGAAGCCAAGCAGTTGGAAAGTCCTGGTGAGTGAAGCCGGGCAGATTGGAAATCCTGGTGAGTGAAGCCAGGTGAAAACCCTAGTAAGTGAAGCTAGGTGAAAGACCTGGTGAGTGAAGCCAGGCAGTTGGGAAGTCCTAGTGAATGAAGCCGGGCAAGGGAAAATCCAGATGGATCAAAGGTGATCGGACATCTGGTGTTGAGAAGGTCAAGGGAGTGACCGGATACTTGACACGAAGAGAAAAGTCCAAGTGGGTCAAAGGGATTGACCGGACACTTGGTGGGGAGTCTTAGCAGGTTAAGGGAGTGACCGGATGCTAAGCATGATGTACCAACAGGTCAAGGTTGACCGGATGTTGGTTTGGGAGACTTGGGACTTGGTTTGGGCAAAAACCAAGCTCTGGATCGGTCTGCAGACCGATCCAGCGATACGTTTGTGTATCTGATCGATCTGGTGACCGATCAGATAACAAACAGAAGGGTTCTGTAAGACATCTGATCGGTCTGGAGACCGATCAGAAGAGTTGAGCAGAGACACAGCCACCTCTCGTACAGAGAGGTGGGATCGGTCCGGGGACCGATCAGACTGGGGCCTGATCGGTCCCCATGACCGATCGATCGGCCGGGACCGATCAGCACAGGGCCTGATCGGTCCCCACGACCGATCAGGCAAGGCCCAGACCGATCAGGGTGAAGCCTGATCGGTCTAGATCTAGCCGTTGTGAGTAACAACGGCTAGGTTCTGCGTCTTCTGTCTTCGTTGCAGGTTATTCGCAGGCACAGGTAATATAAAGAGGTCGAGGGCTACAGGGTTGTCAATCTCTTCTTGCTCTGCTTCTTCTTCCTTGGATTGAAGCTTCTGCTTCTGTGCTCTGAGGTTCTGAGCTTTGTTGAGCTCGCTTCCAAAGCTTCGCGTGAGCTTCCAGTCGTCGATCAGCTGCTGTAGTTGAGTTGTGAAGTTGCTGCTTCATCGCCTCCGGTCGACAGAGAAGGCAAGGGAGTGTTGCATTCATATTGTTATTTGTATTTGCTTCTTGCTTTCCTTGTACTCCTTTCTTGTTGTTACAAGTATTGTGGCGAGGTTTCTCCACCCACAAGGAGCATTTATTAGCCGGTTCTCCGGGGACTCATCCACCGACGGATTGATAGGCTTCGTCCACCTTACGGACACGCCGAGGAGTAGGAGTTTATCTCCGAACCTCGTTACATCGGTTTGTTTGAGGTTTGTCTTCTTTCCCTTTCGTTTCTGTGTTTATTTTTCGCTGCGCTAACACATTTTGTAGAAAGAAACGACGATTTGGGGTCGGCTATTCACACCCCCCCTCTCTAGCCTCCGTACGAAGGATCCTAACAATGACGTTTGTAGCAATTATTTAATAGTTGATATAACATTGTAGCTATTAATAGTTACAATAATTTTGTAGCAGTTATTCAATAATTAGAATAGTTACTCCAATAGTGTAATAACTATTAAAATAGTTTTGATCAAGTTTAAAATATTTTAAACTATTTTGAAGTAATTTTTATTAAGTTTAAACAAAATTAACCAAGTTGATAGTGAATTTTTTTATATAAAAATATTTTTTATGTAATATTTGTTACAAAGTTAAACTAAAAGAAAAATAATTATTTTAAATCAGCTACGTTGTAGTTGTTGTAAGGCCATCCGCAATACTATCTCGTTATGACACCCATCACCTCATCAAAAAATATGGGGCCCACTGCCACTTACTCATTATAACAACCTCATTCTTTCACCCACATTCCTTTTAACATTCACACTTATTATTTATGGGTCCCACAATCCACTCAATCATTTTAAAATTATATCATATTAAATAAATATATTTTAAATATATTTTAAAATATTTAAATTATTATTATTATTAATCTTACTTTTAAAAATATAATTTTATAGTTTTTCAAAAATAATATTAATTTTTTAATATATTTATTAAATAAAATAGATGTTTATTATAATTTACATTTTTAAAAAAAATTAAAAAAAATTATACACATGGGTGGACCAGCCCTGGCCCACCCCATGCATGCTTGAACGTGTTCAAGACCTTGAACGCGTTCAAGCGGATGAACGCAGAGTTGGCATTTGTAACGCGGTGTTAAATGAACAGTGTCGTTATAATGTGACATTAACGCCGCGTTACAGATGTCCTAAGTTGTAGTGGTTACTTTGAATCTACTACAACAACGTAAGAATAAGAGTATTTCAAAATAAAAAAATATAATAGCGTGTTATTTGGACCTTTTTTTAAATGACTTTCTAACGAAAGTATAGGGTAAAAATTAAAATGACGCCTCTAATTATTTGAATCATCTAAAGGGTATGCCTTTTTATTATTATTTTTAAAAAGTCAAAACATTGTCCCACCATATTTCTCATTTATAAAATATTCTTATCCAGTGCTATTGTGTTCATGGAAAAAGTATTAGATAATTGAATTTAATTTTAATATTGGCAAAGATTTTAAAGTTAAATTTTGTTATGATAAAATTAGATTAACTAATTATGCAGGTAATAAATTGGAAAGTCCTAATATGTCAAGTTGACTGGATACTAGGCAGGATAAAAGTCCTAGTGGATACTAAGTAAGACAAAATCCTAGTAAGTCTGTTGAACTGGATACTAGGTAGAAGACTTGGCAGATCAAATAGACTAGGCGAGCAATCTAGACAGGTCTAGAGAACTGAACTGTTGGTGCAATCGACCCAAGTTTGATCTATACCATCATGGTTTTGATGTGTGCGTCAAAGAGTTTAAGTTAAGTTTTCATATGTATTTGATATGTGTGTTTGAGTCTTGCAGGACTTGGTGGAACACACATGAGGAGCTTGGTGCAGCTAAGCTTGGGAAGCTCATCCTAGGGCTCGGATCCGTGAGTTGGTGAAGGATGATGTGGAAGACATCCGAGGGACCGCCGGACAAGAAGCAACGGAGTGGAGCCGAGGGAAACGGACTTCAAGGCAACGTGAAGGATGGCACGGAGAGGAGCCGCGGGCTCGGGTGCATCTAAGGGACGAAGGCCAAGGGAAGAGGGCTTCAAAGGCGACTCCGGAGAGGATGAGTGTGAGTGTGTATGGACCAGTCGACTGGTGCAGTCAACTGGTGCATTCGACTGGTGCAGTCGACTGGGAGCGAACAGAAGCATTCTATTCGCTCAGCCAGCAGCTACCAGTCGACTGGTAAATGACCGTTGGCAAACCATTGGTGCTGCGAAGTAGTCATTGGCTACCTCCAACGGTAGCACCAGTCGACTAGTGTCGAGATGAGTTGATATGTTGATCAACTCTCTCCTCTTATTTAAGGGAAGCTTTGGGGTATGAGGGAGGTTATTCAAGCTTGTTGAATAACTCCTAAGTCATTACCCAAAGCTTCCAAGTCATCCTCTTCTTCCTATTCTTAATCTCCATCTTGTAAAAGAAGAAGAGTGATTTGTGAGAGGTTGTACTCCACCGAGAAGGAGTAAGCTCTAGCCGGAGATTGTCGGGGATGTTAGGACCAAAAGTAGCTAGAGGGGGGGTGAATAGCTCGTTGCGTTCGCTCGGTGCGCTTCGTTGCTTGGCGTTGCTTGTTTCTTCTTGGATGTGCAGCGGAAAATACAGAAACAAACACAAAACGCTAACACTAGGATTTTACTTGGTATCCACCTCACAAGAGGTGACTAATCCAAGGATCCACACCAACGCACACACCCTCCACTATGAATAACACTCCTTTATGGTAACTACCAAAGGCGGAGAAGCCCTACAACACTCTCAATACAAGAAGAAGAAAGGGAAATACAAGTTAAAGCTTACAAGATGTGCAGTAAAAACCCTAACCCTAACTTCTTCCTCTTGCAATAGATCCGCCTCTTGACTTGGAAAGCCTCCAAGAACCTTCAAGAACTGGCGATCACGTGCTTGTAGAGAGCTGTGGAGGAGCTGGAATGAATCTGAGAAGAGCTCGTGAAGCGATGCCGAAGACCACGCTCGCCTGCGGCTTTAAACCCGACGCAACGGTCGGATCCCGATCGATTCGAATGTTCCGAATCGATCGGGGAGGCTTTGGATCGATCCACGGATCGATCCAGAGCGCCTCTGTGCTCAGGGAACGCGCCTGGATCGATCCACGGATCGATCCAGCGCTTATCGCGAGAAGCAGCATCGTCCCGATCGATCGGCTGATCGATCGGGACCTCTGGATCGATCCACGGATCGATCCAGAAGCTTTCTGTTCGCTGGGAAGAATCTGGATCGATCCACTGATCGATCCAGCACTTGGTTTTTGCCCAAAACCAAGTCCCAAACCTCCCTAACCAACATCCGGTCAACCTTGACCTGTTGGTACATCATGCCTCGCATTTGGTCACTCCCTTGACCTGCCAGGACTCCCCACCAAGTGTCCGGTCAATCCCTTTGACCCACTTGGACTTTTACTCGTCGTGCCAAGTATCCGGTCACTCCATTGACCTACTTGGACTTCCACCAGATGTCTGGTCAACCTTGACCCATCTGGACTTCCTTCCTTGCCAAGTATCCAGTCAATCCTTTGACCTACTTGGACTTCCCAACACCAGATGTCCGATCATTCTTGATCCATCTGGATTTCCTTCCTTGCCTGGCTTCACTCACCAGGACTTTCACCTAGCTTCACTCACTAGGGTTTTCCATCTGCCTAGCTTCACTCACTAGGACTTTCACCTAGCTTCACTCACTAGGGTTTTCCATCTGCCTAGCTTCACTCACTAGGACTTTCACCTGGCTTCACTCACCAGGATTTCCTTCTGCCTAGCTTCACTCACTAGGACTTTCACCTGGCTTCACTCACCAGGATTTTCACCTGCCTAACATGCCAGTTAGGACTTCCCAGTTAAGTATCCGGTCAACCTTGACCTACTTGACTCTTCTTCGATCAATATCTTATTGTCAAACATCTAAACCCAAACCAAGACTCAGCTTGGTTAACCAGGTCAACCTTGACCTGAGGGATGTTGCACCAACAATCTCCCCCTTTTTGATGTTTGACAATACCACAATAACACTTACAATCCCACATGTAAGTTAGGCTAATCCTATAGCCTCCTTCTTCATGCCACTAGGTAATGAACCCATAAATTAAGCTTTTCATTCTCCCCCTAAGAGGGCAAACTCCCTCTAGGTAATGAAAACCTAACTTACTTCCTTTCATTCTCCCCCTATTGGCACACATCAACCTCCTACTAATAAACCACATCAACCCGTCTTTGGACACACATCAACCTATGCTCCAATTTTGGGCACACTTCAACAACTCCATTTGTTGAAGACTCTCCCCCTGAAGATTTGCTCATCGTGATCACAATTTCACTCATTGTGATCAACTCAATATTGAAGGTCCCATACCCTTCATTATCCTTAACTTCTCCCTCAATGTTGACAAATACCCAACCTTGAGCATTTTCAACCTCTTGAGTTGCCACTTGAAATGATGAGGATATCCACTCCCCATTTATCCCCATTTCAAGTTTAAATGCTCAACCTTGAGCAAGTTCACAACAGAAGGTTAACCACCTTCCAAGGTTCATGAAAAATAATTTTTCATGTCTTTAAAGAGTCCCTCCCCCTAAAGACATGGTGGTAACTTCTGTCATTGCACCAACAATGACTTGGAATCCCTAAACTTTTAGGAAACCCAGATTTTGAAGTTTTGAGGTTCAAATGTTTAAAATTTGAAACAAACCTCAACCTAAACTTCAATGAAGTCTTCCTTAACCATTCCATCCTTGTTTTCATCACGAAAATACCCTTTTTATTGTATACAAATGTATTTTATGGGTTTGGAATGGTTACCTAGACTAAAATAGGTTCAAAGTGCTGAAATCAGGCTTTCCCAGCCAAAATCAGCAACTTGGATCGATTGGAGTTGGGTTCCAATCGATTGAACCTTTCTGAATCGATCCACTGATCGATTCAGACTACCTGGATCGATCGGCTGATCGATCCAGCGAGCTACTGCTCGCGAGATTTACCTTCTGAATCGATCCATGGATCGATTCAGGCACTCCAATCGATCCATGGATCGATCGGAGCTCTGATAGTTGCTGAAATTCCATTTCAGTCAACTTCAGAAACCCCTAGAAAATTCTACAAAAATCCAAAAATTATGAAATTTCGTGTAGACAATGTTTAGGGCATATATTATCAAGGAAAAATAGTTTTCTATGAAAATACATCATATTTTCAAAGATTGACACAAACTTGAAAACTTGCAAAAACTTTAGTGTTTTCTTCAAGTTTGTGTCTAACTATTCAATGGTGATTACTATCAAAAGATAGCCTTCACCAAGGTTTTCCAAAAACATTTTAAAAACATTTTCAAAACCAATATCCCATCATGTTCCTTGGGCATAGTGCACATGACTTGTACATTAGCTTTCCCAATGATGGGAAAACACATAACTATGTGTTTTGATGAACCTAAAACTCAAAAGAATGCACTAAATCAACATTTTGAGTTTTGTTCATCTTCCTAACATCTCATTTGTATCTAATGTGCACTAAAACACATACAAGTCATCTTATAGTCCTTGTGAAATGTAAGATTTTGGTTTTGCCCTATTCTAGGGATCATGCATATCTATCTAGGCATTTTAGATATATACTAGACATCCACCAAGGATGTCACTTGTTAATAATTGTTGTTAAATGCCTTTTGTCCTTAATTACAAGGAATTAAACTAAATGCATGATAATGTTATGGCATACATCAAAAGGAAATAATTTTCAAAAGAAAATATCCTATAACTACATGATGTATGTATGTCATGACATGGTATTTTTGTATTTTTCATGATAAGTCATGAATGCAAAAGTAGACATGATGTCATGGCATATGATGGGCAAACAATCATGGCAAGATTTAGCATAAATAAAATATACCTAGATTAGCTATCTAAGTATCCTTAAAACCTTAGCTAAACTTACAACTTAAACCTAGATTGCCCTTAAGTGCGTCAAGAAAACGCCAAAACCTAAATTGGCATTTCTAATTCCCTTGATTAATTTATGCCAATTGAAATTAAACATATTCCTCAGATGTTGGCATATTTCATTTTTCCACAAGAGTAGCACTTTAAAGTTAAGGCCCGGATTGCCTTAAATTTCCTAAGAACATACCAAAATCCCAACTTGGTAGCTCTTATGAATTTCCCAATATGTGCCTTTTAAGATTAAAATCAAATTTTCACCACTAGGCATATTTTACTCTTTCAAGGAGTAAATAATAGTTCCATTTCATTTTCAAAAGTTAACAAAAACCTTGAAAATGCTCCTTGAGTGTCAATTTCCTCAAAGTTGGGTTAACTACCCTTCTAATTGGAGTTGACACTCTCTAACCCATTTATGGGGTAGAGAAGATGCTCCTAGGAACCCAACACCTATTGGTGCTCCTTGGATGCTCTAGGTACTCACTAGGGATAACTTCCCTAGATACCTTCCTAGTGACCTTGTTGGGCTTCTTAGAAGCCTTGGTCACATTTTCTAGGTCAACCCTAGGGATAGCCTCCCTTGTGACCTTGTTAGTGACTTTCTTAGACTTCTTAGAAGTCTTAGTCACTTTGGTTGCAAAAATACTCTTAGGGATGACTTCCCTAGTATTCTTGACTTGACCATTAAACCTAGGGTTTGTTCCATAACTATATGGAACCCTATGATAACTAGGCACATCCTTCTTAGCCTTTGGTTTGTATCCCAAACCTCTATGACTATTTGATGGCTTTGACTTTCCTAGCCCTAGGTTTTGCTCATTTTGCCCTTTTAGGATATTTTCCATCCTTTTTAGGGTCTTTTCCATTTTATCAAGTCTTGATCTCAAGACTTGATTTTCTATCATTAAATCCTTAGAATTTGGTTTTTCATTAAGTCCATGAGCATGTTGGTTTTTAGGCTTGTATCTAAAATCCTTAGAGTTATTGCCTAGACTTTTACCTACATTCCTAACCCTAGGAGTGATAGTCTTAGCATGTAGGGCCACATGCTTTTCCTTAAAGCCCTCATGCTTTCTATTCTTATGGTAAATTGCATTAAAATGATAAAAATTTGAACTATCATGCTTTTTACCATTTTGCAAAGGAATAGGCTCAATGAAAGTTACCTTCCTTTTTACCTTGGAGGCTCCCCCTTGACTAGTGCCTCCTTGAGCCTTGACTTTCTTCTTCCCCTTGGGGCATTGACTACGATAATGCCCCTTTTGATTGCAAGAGAAGCATATAATATGCTCCTTGCTCTTCTTTGTGTTGGGGATGGTCTCCTTGGGCTTCACCTTGCCCTTTTGTGCCACTTGGCCCTTCTTCTTGGCTAATTTAGGGCACTTGCTCTTGTAGTGCCCATGTTCCCTACATTCAAAGCATATAATATGATTTTTGTTATTAATTGAAATATTTATACCTTTGCTTGTAGGGGTGGCATCTTTTTCTTTGGATCCGGAGGTAGAAGCTTCCTCTTGATCGGACCTTGATTCTCCTCCATTTGATTTTTCTTGACTTGTGGAGGTAGAAGCTTCTTCCTCCTCTTCTTCTCTTGACCCGGATGTAGAGGCTTCTCCTTCTTCTTGATCCGGTGTCACCAAGGATTGCTCCCCCTCAATCCTAGAGGTGGAGGCTTCATCATCTTGAATATGAAACAAGGAATATGCTCCCTCCTTGTTCCCTTCGTTGCATTCCCTTGAGGATGAAGCTTCTTGGATTTCCTCTTCTTCGGAGGTTGAGCATCTCTCAACCTCGGAATCCTCCTCTTGGTCTTGCTCCAAAGAGTCTCCCTCTCTGGATTCTTCTTGATCTCGTACAGTGGAGGGGATCTCTTCATGAAGCTTGGCCAATTTGCTCCAAAGCTCCTTGGCATCTTCGAATTCTCCAACTTGAGCCAAGATGTGGCTAGGCAATAAGTTGACCAAAAGCTTGGTCACTTTGTCATTTGCCTCGCCCCTTTGAATTTGCTCCGAGCTCCATCTGCTTTTCTTTAGAAGCTTGCCCTTGGAGTTCGTTGGAGCTTTGAAGCCTTCCATTAGAGCAAACCATTGCTCTATCTCCATCATAAGAAAGTTTTCGATTCTTGATCTCCAAGAATCAAAACTTGTAGAAGTGTATGGTGGAGCCACCCTTGTGTCAAATCCAAGTCCATCTTGGAATTGCATCTTGAAGTTGAGCTTGATAAAATCTTGAACTTGAAGAATTTGCTCCAACTTCTTCACCCTCTAGCTTTTCTTGATATGCTTGACCCTTCCGGCGATGATTCCGGTGAAGAGCGGCCTCGCTCTGATACCACTTGTTAGGACCAAAAGTAGCTAGAGGGGGGGGTGAATAGCTCGTCGCGTTCGCTCGGTGCGCTTCGTTGCTTGGCGTTGCTTGTTTCTTCTTGGATGTGCAGCGGAAAATACAGAAACAAACACAAAACGCTAACACTAGGATTTTACTTGGTATCCACCTCACAAGAGGTGACTAATCCAAGGATCCACACCAACGCACACACCCTCCACTATGAATAACACTCCTTTATGGTAACTACCAAAGGCGGAGAAGCCCTACAACACTCTCAATACAAGAAGAAGAAAGGGAAATACAAGTTAAGCAAAAGCTTACAAGATGTGCAGTAAAAACCCTAACCCTAACTTCTTCCTCTTGCAATAGATCCGCCTCTTGACTTGGAAAGCCTCCAAGAACCTTCAAGAACTGGCGATCACGTGCTTGTAGAGAGCTGTGGAGGAGCTGGAATGAATCTGAGAAGAGCTCGTGAAGAGATGCCGAAGACCACGCTCGCCTGCGGCTTTAAACCCGACGCAACGGTCGGATCCCGATCGATTCGAATGTTCCGAATCGATCGGGAGGCTGGATCGATCCACGGATCGATCCGGAGCACCTCTGTTAAGCGCTGGATCGATCCACGGATCGATCCAGCCGCTGCTCGCAGCAATCGCTCCGATCGATCGGCCGATCGATCGGGACCTCTGATCGATCCACGGATCGATCCGACACGGCTCGATTGGAAGAATCGGATCGATCCACCGATCGATCCACTGGATCGATCCACGGATCGATCCAGACTTGGTTTTTGCCCAAAACCAAGTCCCAAACCTCCTAACCAACATCCGGTCAACCTTGACTGTTGGTACATCATGCCTCGCATCTAGTCACTCCCTTGACCGGCCAGACTCCCACCAAGTGTCCGGTCAATCCCTTTGACCCACTTGGACTTTTACTCATCGTGCCAAGTATCCGGTCACTCCATTGACCTACTTGGACTTCCACCAGATGTCTGGTCAACCTTGACCCATCTGGACTTCCTTCCTTGCCAAGTATCCAGTCAATCCTTTGACCTACTTGGACTTCCCAACACCAGATGTCCGATCATTCTTGATCCATCTGGATTTCCTTCCTTGCCTGGCTTCACTCACCAGGACTTTCACCTAGCTTCACTCACTAGGGTTTTCCATCTGCCTAGCTTCACTCACTAGGACTTTCACCTAGCTTCACTCACTAGGGTTTTCCATCTGCCTAGCTTCACTCACTAGGACTTTCACCTGGCTTCACTCACCAGGATTTCCTTCTGCCTAGCTTCACTCACTAGGACTTTCACCTGGCTTCACTCACCAGGATTTTCACCTGCCTAACATGCCAGTTAGGACTTCCCAGTCAAGTATCCGGTCAACCTTGACCTACTTGACTCTTCTTCGATCAATATCTTATTGTCAAACATCTAAACCCAAACCAAGACTCAGCTTGGTTAACCAGGTCAACCTTGACCTGAGGGATGTTGCACCAACAGGGGATTGATCCACCGAAGGATCAAGGGTTCGTCCACCTCAAGGACACGCCGTGGAGTAGGAGCAAGCAATCTCCGAACCACGTAAAGGAATTGTGTTAGTGTTTGTATTCTTGCTTTACTTTCATTGTTTTAGTTTTAGTATATTCCGCTTGCGCACTAACCTTGTAGAGAAAAAATCGATTTGGGGGTGACCTAGCTATCCAACCCCCCTTCTAGCCGGCCACTGATCCCTTACACGAACATCTAGTAGGTCGATAGGTCTGGAGGATCGGACATCGAGAGGAAGTTATGGGGGTCAGATGATCATATGCCAAGCAGGAAGTCCAAACAAATCTAGAGGATCGGATGTTTTTTAAGTCAGGTAAACTCTCTTGAAAGGAGTAGGTGAGGACACATTCCCTTGAAGGGAACAGTAGACGTCGATCTGACGTAGAGTTTCACTATAAATCCAAAAGTCATGACCAGACAGTTCCAAGACTATCATAATTATTTTGCGTATGCTTCTATACTTGTGTTATGCTAACTTTGTAATGCAAGCACATAAACCAGAGGCAACCAAAGCAAATGGCTTGGACAAAGTTCCAGACGCTTGGAAAAATTTTCAAGTGACTGGATCATATCTAGGTGCCCTGATGCCTTCTAGGCACCTGGACTAAAAGGTTTATCACGATAGGAGAAAGCACGATCGTATCGAATTGGATGAGGTTGAATCTAGGCGCACTGAGCAAATCCAAACGCTTGGAATTGATGGTCCCCTGGCGGTCGACTAAAGGGGGGTGAATAACCCTAAAAATAAAAAAATACCCTTTCTCGATTTTTGGACTAAGGTGTTTGGCTAAACTTATTTAAAATAGCTTATAAGTTGTACGAGCTTATAAGTTGTTTTAGGAGCTTATAAGTTGTTAGATCTTATTTTAAAAATAAGTTGTTAAAGTGTTTGGGTGAACTTATTACAATCAACTTAAAGGTATTGATGTGTTAGGTATTATAAGATCTTTTTATTAATAAAATTATCAAAAAGGGTATAATACTATTAATAGAGGATTTTTGAGATTTTTATTAATAGAGGATTTGGGGCGAATTTTTGCACCGGGGGAGAGAAAATTAGAAAGAGACATTGGCCGAGAAGATAACACAGCGTTGGAAGAAAAGTCGACGGAGATAAAAAGATATTAGGCTTATAAAAATTTATGGAGGATAAGATGAGGATTTATGAAATTATATAAGGATATTTTAGAGGAAAAAATTATTAAAATAAGATCTTTTTTAAAAAAGTAGGGTCTTCTATACTTTTTTAAAAACAACTTATAAGCTCCAAAACAAGTTATTTTGACAGTTTATAAGTTGTTTGAAAACAATTTTACCAAACAAATTTAAAGAGCTTATAAGCTCCAAAACAGCTTATAAGTTGTTTTAGAGAGCTTATAAGCTCAACCAAACACCCTCGAAGTTAGGCAAACACTTGTATAATAACAGAAAATAAATTCATAAAATAAAGACAGAGGTAAGAAAGATTTACTTGGTTTACAATCAGAGGATTGCTAATCCAAGGCAAGTGAAGCTCACTATGAAGATCTCCTTTCGGCAGAGTAACTTTTTATATTATTGACAACTCACATAGTAGTAGAACAAAAAGAAAACTCATTTACAAGTGTAATATCTAACTACTAAAATCAGTGTTGTATTTATAAATTTGATCGGGGCGCCTGGAAGAGTTTCAAGCGTCTAGGTGTGGATAAAATTTTATTCACGATGTAACAAATCGCAACAGCATAGCGCAGATAGAGTTTTCTGGTCCGAGGGCCTGGACCAAGTCCGGGCGCCCGAACCGAGCTGAACCAGCCCTCGATCAGGGTGCGAGCCCAAGCACCCTAGTTGCCCCTGAGGGTCCAAGCGCTTGAACTCGGTCAAGGCACCCTAACCAGGCTGGACAGACAATTATCTGTTGAGTACCCGATTTCTCCCCGTTCTGGCTCCGCTCACTTAAGTGATTTTTGACATCCGAAATTGGGTTCAACCAAACTCATCTTCCGGCCTTCTCCTCGAGTAATCTTCCGCTCCGGTTTTTCGTCCCTCGAAAACGCCACACGCTCCCTTCTCGCCCACCAGCGTACTCTTTCGCAGCACCTCGTTCCTCAGATGTCGAGCTCGTCGACTCTCTCCCGTGTCATCCTTCTCGCTAGCTGCATCTTTCGCTCAACTTCCTATATTCCTAAGTTCTTGCACACTTAGACACAAGATATCAAAAGACAACATGACTTAACTTGGGTTTATTGATCACATTAAACCTCCACGGGGTACTTACAATCTCCCCTTTTTGATGTGGATCAACACAAATTAAGTTAGAATAAAATAAGACATTAAATTAAATAGATATGCAAGTTTAATACATTAGATATGCAATATTTGGAAACAAATGTACCTCACCCTTAATTTTGAACTTAACTTCTAACTCTCCCCCTTTAATCATATTAAAAATAAAGATTTTACTAAATTAAATTGAAATTAAAGTCCAAGTAATATACGAACGGTGACTAACACTTAAAGAAAAAAAATTAGAATTTATTCTCAAGATTTTGATTTTTTTGATTAAAAAGTAAATTTCAATAAAAATTATTTTAAAAATTATTTTATTTGTTGACAATTTTGAAAAATGTTTATAAAGGTTAAGCAGACATATCTAAAGTAGTAATAAATTTTTTATGAAAAAATAAAATCAATTTTAGTAATAAATTATTTACTACATATAGATGAATTTTTCTTAAAAATAATTTTGAGGTTTGAAAAATCTTGAAAAAATTTCTAAGATGGTAATAGAGTAAATATTTTTGCAAAAAAATTAAATATTTTAAAATTAACGGTTCAAGAATTGTTAATATTAAAAAATAGTATTTGTATAAATAATTCATAGAAAATTAAATATTGGTAAAAAAATTGTAAATATATTTTATTGGATAGAGAATATTATAAGTTTTTACCTAAAAATAAATTTTGTAAAAATAACTCTACGAAATATTTTTAAATTAAAAAATATAATATTAGTAAAAAAATCATAAAAATAATGACGGTCACAAAATTTTGAAAAATTTTCTACATATAGGAAATGAAATCCTCTTTTTCGAAAAAATTAATACCTAATTAATTTTGAAGAAATTGTACAAATAAATTTATTTTATCACATTAGGCAATTAAAAGGCAAATATTAAACCAAATTAAAATTAGAAATATACACAATTTAAACTAAGTATGATTTTAGAACCCAATATAGATTATGTATGTTTTTATTACTTTTATGATTTGACCCTTGTCAAATCTATAATACCAATTTAGTCCTTGATAATATCTAAAATTTGAGCATGCAGAATTTTTTAAAATTTTCTATTTGTTCCTTTAAATTAGTATTTTCAATTTCCAATTTTTCAAGATCCTCTATTAAGCAAGATTTTGTCAAGGTTCTTTTTATTTCTAAATTTTCTTTTTTTAAAAAAAATTTTATTTTTAGTTTTTAATTTAGACATTATTTAGACATTGATTTAATATCATAATACAGTTGATCTGGAGATAAGAGACATACCTCACTTATCATGTCAGATCTGAAGCTTTATTCTCCCCCTTCTTCGCTGCATTCATCTGATGTTGCTCCCCTTCATCAATGTTAACTTCTGAGATACTTTGTTCTTCGTGGCTAGCCATTAAAGTTAGTCCGGCGTATGCTTCTATTTCTGACTCGGATGATGAGCTTTCATCCCAAGTGGTCTTGAGATTCTTATGCTTGTTTTGCTTGGGTCCTTTATCTTTTTCCTTTTTGAGGTTTGGGCAGTCCTCCTTTATGTGTCTTTCTTTTTGACACTGGTAGTATCGAATCTTTCTTCTATTTCTTGGATTTTTTCTGTTCTGCATTTCTTTAAATTTATTAGGTTTAAAAAAATTTTAAACTTCCTTACCATATAAGCTTCTTAGTCTTCTTCGAGATATGAGTCTGACTCGAGTTCGTCCTTCTTGGTAACTCTTAGTGCCAAATTTTGGCTTCACTCTTTTGTTGTACCTGCACATCTAGTTTCATGTAATTCTAAAGTCAAAAAAAGTTTATCTAGGGTACTTACCTCCAGGTATTTCGAGATATAGTAGACATCTACATTCTGAAGTTCTGGGAAAAGCGTTGAGTGGGTATAGCGTACCGTGTTCCGGTGGATTACCGTTTAGCCGAGGTTGACCAGTCTGGTGATCAACTCTTTGATCTTCGCGTGTAGTTGAGCTACCAAAGCACCCGGACCGGGCTGGACAGTCAATCGCCCATTGACTGTCTGGTTTCTTCCCGTTCCGGCTTCGTTCGCTTGGATGATTTCTGACATCCGGAATTGGGCTCACCGGAACTCATCTCCTGGCCTTCTCCTCAAGCAATCTTCCGCACCGACTTCTCATCCCTCGGAAATGTCGCGCGCTCCCTTCTCGTTCGCAAGTGTACTCTTCCGCAGTACCTCGTCCCTCGGACGCACCGAGCTTGTCACCTCTCTCTCATGCCGTAATTCTCACTAGCTACATCTTTCGCTTGAATTCTTGTGTTCCTAAATTCCTACATACTTATACACAAAGTATCAAAAGACAACAAAACCTAACTTGACTTGGTTGATCACATCAAAACCTCCACAGATACAAGAATGACTTATAAAAAAACCTTCGACCAGAAGCTTAATAAAAAAATTCTATCATACTTCCAAATGCTCCAACCGTTGTCTCGCTCCCGAAACACTAACGCTATTCCGATACGCTGAGCTACTACTCCGACAAACATACACAAGTCCACATCTTACGATCGTCATTATACTAAGTGCATCCTTTGATTCGTCTTACTCATACTTTGTTTTATAAAGACCGTAAATTTGTTACCGATCTTAACTTTTTGTAAACGATAAATTAATAGTAAATTATTCATCGAAAGTGATCAATGATTATAATTTTGGACTAGTAATCGTTAAACTGTCGACTAGTAATCGTTAAGCTGAAACTTGTCTTTCTATACTTGTTTTTATTTTCTTTTGCCGTGTTCTTTTTGAAAGTCATGAAAAAGTAAAATATGCAATTCACCCCCTAGCATTTCTTTAATCCTACGTATTATAGTAGACAGATTTTAACTTACCCTCTATTTTTACCTTTAGTGGACCTAGTATTTTCTCCAATTGCAATGATTTTTTTATTTCTTATTATCGAAAAAAAATAAAATTGTAAATCTTATCAAATATTTTAACAAATTACACTTGATATTTATTTCATGTAATATAGTAGGATATGTGGCTTTTGCCAGATATATAATTTTTATACAGATATATAATATCAGTATAAATGCATGTATAAGCAGGAATAGTTGGTTCGAAATGAATTAGTTAATATAAAAAAAACCGGACGTATAAAAAAAAAATTATATGCCACTTAATTGACAGCTACATTATTATAGTAGCTAATAATTGTCGGGACAGCAATGGTATGGTAATTTTAACCATGTTAAATAGTTTTAATTAAGTTTAAATAATTTTAACTTAATTAATAAAAAAATTAATATAAAGTATTTTTTATATAATATTTCAATCGAATTAAATTGATTTATTTTTACCCATAGTAAATAAATAATAATAAGCCGCTCTTTTACCTTTTTTTTTTTTATAAAAAAAACACTCTTTTAATAATTAAAAACATCCTTTTAATTTTTATCCAGAACATCAAATATTAGATCTCGAGCGGAATTAAATATTGGAGCTGCCTCCTCAAGTCAGCAGTTACATCTGTCTGATTCTGTTGGAGGAATGCACGTATTTCCACACTCTGTTCGGTGCACCAACTGATTTGGTCCAACAACAACAATTTTTTTTTAAAAAAAAAATATTCTCTTTTTCATCTAACAACATACAAATTAAATTTATGTACGTATGTAGTAAAAGCATGCAATTTTTTTTAATATAAATTAATTCCCCTCTTCCTATTTATCGCGTACAAAATCTGTGACAAAGATTAATTCGATCTCGAGCGAATCCAACGTAGATTCCATGGGCAGCCGTAGATTCACTCTCTCTGATTGGCTCAACAAGCTCAAACACATCGCCCACGGCGCGAGAAAGAAGACGGCCTCATCGCCGGCGGCCACCGAGCAGTCGCCTTCACCGGGCCGCAAGCTCGCCGCCGAGGAGCCGCCGAGGAAGGCCGAGAGGGCGGTCGTCGCCTCCCCCGTTGACGTCGGGTGCGGAAGAAGGGTTCGAAGGAGGTGCAAGCCCGCTCCGGTGCGGCTGAGAAAGAAGGCGGCGCGGTGGCAGGGGAAGGGCGTGCTGGCGGGGAGCTCGGCGGTGGTGAAGGCTTCTGCGGACCCGCAGAGGGACTTCCGGGAGTCCATGGTCGAGATGATCGTTGAGAACGGCATAACCGGCTCCGGTGACTTGGCTGAGCTCCTCGCCGTCTACCTGTCGCTCAACTCCGGCGAGTTCCACGGCCTCATCGTCAATGTGTTCAAGCAAATTCTGTTCGATCTTATTTTTTCCCAAAAACAAAAATTAGAAATTTGAATTTCAGTTTACCCCGCAACACTTTAACTACCTTTACGAAATGCCCCTCGTAATTTTATTATTATCGTTTTACTCCCACTTTGATTTTCGCAAAGTGTTATTGACTTATTGTAGTACTTGTGAAAGTGTGAGGATAAATAAAACAATGCGAGTAAACTATCGGATTGAGTTACTAATAGTAGAAAGTAGAATAATGATAAATTTACTTTGAAGGTTGAATTTTGGGCATAAAATTTCCTAAGAAAGTGGTATGTGCTTAACTCAAATAAAACGAGATTATGTTATTTCACATTATTATTACTTTAGGTATAGGAGACAATTGGATTCAATCGCCCGTGACCCAGACTTAATCGACCTAGTTTGGGTCAAGCTCGAAACTATCCAATGAGAATAACAATATTTTTAAAAATCAAATTTCACCCAAAAAAATTAAAAAAAACATTAAGACTTTCAATACCATAGTGCCAAGCAATCAATAAAAAAACAACATTTATTTATTTATGATCCACTGTTCAAATTTGCAATCCAAGAATACATCGTGAAGCAGTGTCAATCCAAATTTATAAATGAACAAAACAATAAACAAGTTCTTGGGAAGGAACCATCCTCCAGATGACCATTTCCCAGATGAAAAAAGGAAAAAAAAAAAAATACACTTATCCAACATTGCCTCAAATTCTTCTCCAGGATCACATAAACATGTAAATTATGGCCTGGGGGGGCACTTGAAGGCCATTCAAACCTACAAGAAATCATGACTAACCGATCGAGGTTGCGAAAACAAGAGAGCTGTAGAGGCTCAAACATGCATACCGTTCCTGCTTGTTCATATAAACACAACTACAGGCCATCTTTGAGCATCATAAGAGGAAGAAGCATCAGTTATCTTCTTCTGAAAAGTCCGCCACAAGAACGATGTGGTCTAGGAGGAAAAACAGAAACAGAGATTGTATAAGAAAACAAGGAAAAGGACCGCCAGCAACTGATCGGTTAAAGAGATTGTTTTTGTTTCATGATCAAGTTCATGAGACAAAACTAGAGGAGAACACATGTATTCGAGTGAGAATGAGGTAAATGAATCATCTACTGGCTGGTAAAGTGCTTCAGCTGAGACACTCTTTAGTTCGCCATTGCACCATTCCTGCCTCACGTTGGAAAGCCAAATTCAATAAGCAATGGTTCATGCTTCCCTAATGAGAAATTATATTGCTTATCAAAGAATTACCTGGAGAGTTTTACCGATTGTAACTAGAATGTCCCCCGCTCGCAGCATGGTAATTATAGAGCCTTCTGGATGACGGACACAGAATTCATGATGATCCCCACAAATGTGGAGACTCAAAGCCTCAGGATACAGTGACGTGGCATCGATGTAATCCATCGTGGTATTTCTGCTATAAGGTGAATCTTGCTTCCTCAGATGAAGGGTTGACTGAACCTTGCTGAGTCTTTTGGAGGGTGTTTGATTTGTCACATATTTAGAAAGAATTTTGGCAATGCACTCTGCGACAGTATCCAGCCTTGAAGCAACAGACTCCATTTTGTCCCTGAAAAGAAAAGTATAACTACAGTGTAAAAAATAAAATAAAATTTTGGATTCACATCAAGGAGGGATTAGATTGTTGGTATTTCTTTTCTCAGTGATATTTCTTTTCCTTATTTGTTCCGAGGTTTTTTTTCTTTGCGAAATGAATTGGTTCCCAGGGGACAAGCAAAGAAAGCAGAACTAAGTTCTACAATACTTCCAAAGAAATGTTAGGACAAATGTGCTATTGGAAACTGAGAGCACTGAATCATATTCATTGAAGCTTGAACCATTATAGCTTTGTTTATTTGATATTTATGTCAACATGGGCATGTGAAATGACTCAAATAAATTCAACTCATCAATGGGAATGTGCAGACATAAAATTTACATGTTAATGCTAAATAGAAAAAAGGGTAGGGCAGAGACTTGATTAGAGTAATAATTTATGATTACTTGGCTTACAAATTATGTTCGGGCAAGTTCTTGGGACAATATGGAAATCTCCATGTCATACATGTTAGCATTTTCTTGCTAAACATAAATCTCAGTAAGTGATGACCGGGAGTAAACACAACGCAAAATGCCATATGGTTGTTTAAAAGATGAGGCAAAGAACAGGACTTCACTCACAAACTTAGTGAGAATGAGGACAATGTAAAATTGCTACAACAAAGAACCTAGTTTAAAACCATTGCAAATGCAATGAAATATCATACTGAGCAAGAAACAACGACCAAGAAAGATTGATACTAAATACTGCAGGACAGAAGCCACAAACACTAAATCTGTTCAAATATCCAATTTAAAGAGCTACCTGGCATGCTCGGATATACCTACAATGCTGATGACTAGAATTGGACAACAGAAGTTATTGGAGTATCTGATTCTCCAGCAACAACTTGTCATTTGAAGAGCGTAATAGGGCTATCATTTGAAATTAAAGATGAGGTCTATATAGGACATGATCTCAATTGTTTGATGCATCATCAAATAGTCACTGTATTATTCTAGGATGCTTCTTCTAGTACTGAATACTAGATTCAAACCGCTCACATCATATGACACAAGCTTGCCCAAATCCTTAGTCATTCAATTCAAATTTAGCACTGACCTATAGAAACTTTGGAAATCAAATTTGCAGGCACAAACAAAAAATGATGAGTTGATTTCAAAAGTGACAAGATTTTTTATGATTTAAGGTCACAGAACACAACATAGAATAAAGAATATCATGAATAAGTAATCGATAAAAGAAAACTTGTGAAGTTCGTGTTAAAACTCATATTAAAGAAGGCCTTTGGGTTCGTTATTAGTCAACCGAACGGCGAGGCAAACATTTCTATGTTGATAATCGCAAAAAGGAAGAAAAGGTAAGCATTTTGAGATAAGGGGGAGGCAAAAGTTTCTTTGATCGGAACATACCTAAGGGCAGGATACGATTCAGGCCAGGTTCGCTGGAGAAGCCGCTCCGTCTCTGGGCTTCGCAACCGATACCAAACGAACTCCTGAACGACTCCATCCCTCCGTGCGAACCGCCGATTCTCAACATCCGTATTTGGCCTCTCCCCCTCCGGCTTCAAGATCACCTTTCCCGCCTCAATCGCGGCCCTGACCTCCTCCGCTAATGCCTTGCCTCCGCCGACCACGCGAATCGCCCCGACCTCCGAGGCTGCGGAAAGCACACAGCGTGCCGAGGACTCATCGCCAGATACCATCGAACACAGATCGATCTCCGGGGGAACCTTTATCACCGACTTCATGGAGAAGAAGGACTGCGGGAGCGAAAGATCGGGGACGCGCAGCGAGACGTCGAGGAACTCGGAGAACACGCGATCGTCGACGGCAGCTGATCGTCTGCCATTTCCGGTGGCAACCGGTGAGGGAGGCGGCGCGCGAAATCGCTGGCTGCTCACGCGCGGAATCGCCAAGGTCGTCGCCGTCGCCGTCGCCATCGCGAGCTCCAGAGGAGCGAGAGAGGCGACCAAATTCGAAACGGTCCATTATAAGGCATCAAATCGCAGCATTCTGATTTTGTGATGGACGGCGGAGATGGATTTGACTTAAAAGGCTTACAAATATAACACAAAATTATTGCTAATAATAAATGAAAAATGAAAGCCAATTAAAATAATTAATATTTTTTTAGTTTAAGGACAAATTATGTAATTATCAAACTATTAAAATTGCAAGAAAATGTTTATACGTAACTATTAATATAAACATGTATGGAAGAGAAGACAAAAGATACTTGATAATATTTATTTTTAACAAATATATTAAAAAAAGTGTTTATCAAACTTAATTTAAATTTTTAGAGGTAACAACTGTGAAGGTTGTTTTCGCTTAATACTTCCTAGGTGTCATTTAACTGACCTGATCTGAGAGATCGACACCTTAGCCCAAGGTTTTTGAATATGATAACCACATGCTATCATATAATAGAATAAGAGTCTTTTAATTCCCAGGACGTAGCATAGACGGTGGGCGCATGATATTTCTGACGTAATGATCAGAGGTCGATTCTCAGGAACTGACGACCTGGGATTTACCCCGTCATGTGCCTATGACCTGTGTACCTGCATGAACCTCCCTCCATATCCGTGGGAACGATACTAAGGGGGCCGCTAAGGTAGCGGATCTACCTTTATAGAATAAGAGTCTTTTAATTGTAAATCATTCCTTTTATTAAATTTAAATAATTATTTTTATTACATATTATATTAATTATCTTAAAATTTTTATTTATTTAATTTTTTTTATTATTTTCTATTTTTTTATTATTTTCTCTCTCTAATTAAATGATATTTTAATATTTTAAAAATATAATTCATTGTCTAAATTTTGAGAAGTAAAATTTAGAAAATTATTAAAATAGTTACTTAAAATATAAAATTTAAGATAAATTATGTATTTAAAAAAACTAAAGTCGATGTTCTAAAATCAAATAATAGGCATATTATACTGACTTAAAATGGAGACTAATATTGACGATGTTATTGGAATCAATTTTCAACGGTGCAAAATAATATCTGATCTTTCTTGTATAAAAGATCGTTGTGTTAAGATAAAATATTTCTATAATTTATGTAAGTGTATTTTAAAGTGAGATCAATCATATTAAACTAAGATAAATGATATTATATTTTACTCTAATATTGACGGGATCATTAAAATATCAGAATATCTATGAACATTTTCATTTCGCTATATAAATTAATTCATCTTAATCAAAATCAATAGCCCATTCTAATTAAAGCCTCTAAATTAAAAGTCTCCCATTCTATTTTTTTCATTTTAAACACTATGGCAGCTATTACAGCTTAATTAAAATATAAAAAACAATTTCAAGATAAAAGATATAATAAAATACTATTTTATTTTTAAAATATACTATACTGCCATTTTTACCCTATATTTAATATTAACCAAAATTATACAGCCATTTTACAATTAAAATTACTTAAAACAGATTTAATAAAATTTTAAATAATATTAACCAAAATTACTTATTAAATATTTTTTAAAAATATAAAATGTTTTTTAATATTTTTTAAAAATAAACCCAAAAACACTATTTCAATTCTTATCCTGAAAATAATAATTATATCATACACACTAAATGAGATGATAATTTATTAAAATTAAATTGCATAATAGATTTGACCCGGTCTCCTAACTTCAGAGTGTTCACCCTTTAATAGAGGTGTAAATGAGTCAAGCCGTTCGTAAATTATTCGGGTCTCGATTCGAAAAAAAGTTCGTTTGAGTTCGTTCGATTAAGTTAACGAGTTGAGCTCGATTTCGAGCTCGAGTTTAATAGTATTTGGTTTGTGTGCTCGTGAACATGTTGTTAAGAGGCTCGCGAACATGTTCGTTAAGAGACTCGTTTATATATATATAGTGACATGTAATAAATTATATGATAAAAAAATTAGGCTCATTTATCCTATTAATCTATTATATAATTATGTTAATATAATGTGTTAATATACTATATACTTCTTTTAAAAAAACACAAAAAAAATTAAAAGGGCAGTTCTCAAAGTCCAAAAACAAAAATAAATTATCCCTGATCCAACGGCTGAGATGGTTCTGATCAAATGAAAAAAAAGGCCAAAAGACATCCTTCATTCCTTCTCAGTCTCTCGTAAACCCTATCCCTAGTTCCTTACCCCTTCGTCTCGCCGCTTCGCTCACCATGACCGCCTACCTTACGAGTTTCATGCGGTGACCCAAGACCGAGAGACTATCTGTCTGGCAGCTCTTGATTAGTGATCTCCAAGCTCGAATCCCACCAGTTTGGCTGCCCTTGATCTCCATTTTCTAAGCTTCTGTTTGAGGTTTGATTTTTTGCTTCGTTTCCTTCTATTATGGGTTTAAAGTGGAGTTTGTTTGCTTCAAGTAATTCCTTTCTTGTAAACACAAGCCAAAGCTAAGCCAAGATAAGAAAATCCTTCGATTCATGACTTCTTTTCTACAAGACCCTAAATCCCCAAAATAAAACCTCAAATTATCCTAATTCTAACACTCTATTTAGAAAATTCATGATAAATAGCATTGATGAAGAAGAAAGTTCGGATTTGCTTCCTCAGTTCTTCTCTTGTATTTCCCTTCTTTTTTATACGTTTGTAGTTTGCACTTGTAGAATTTTACCTTCCCTTCTATTTCCCTACTTTTTTTTTTGTGCAGGAAGCATCCGACGATCGAACCTGTATTTTGATTATGTCAAAGGGTTCAAAGTTAAGTTATTTTGTGATCTAACATGTTTGAATGAGTTTGCAGAAAAGTCCTAAGTGTTATTAGGCAAAAGTCTTAGCTGCAGTTAGGCAGGTGAAAAATCCTAGGAGATGGTAACCCTAGGTCCTAGGGGGTGGTAACCCTAGGCGGGAAGTCTTGGCGGGTCGAGGGCTTTGGGCAAAAGTCCTAGAGTCGAGGACTCTAGGTGGAAAGTCCTGGTGTCGCGAACCAGATGAAAGACTGGACGAGTTGTGGAGCAGATGTCCAGCGGAAAGTCCTGGAGCCTCGAGCACTGAGCAAAAGTCTAGTTGGTCTGGAGAATCAACTGACAACAGGTAAACTCTCCTGAGTAGAGTAGGTGAGGACACGTTTCCCGATGAGGGAGCAGTAGGCGTCGATTTGACCTAGGGTTTCCAGTCAGAATCGAACAGCCCGGTGACTGTCAAATTCTTATGCTTAACTTATTTTGTTGTACTAAACTCTGTCTTGCAGGATGTGTTTTGTATTTTGGACTAATCCATATTGTAGGGGGTAAAAAAGAAGCAAAAGCCTCAGATGAACAGTCCTGAGGCGCCCCTCCATGGAGCTTAGAGGCACTTCAGGTCATTGGTTGAAGGCCTCCGCGCAATAGGGCAGAGGGCGCCTGCATGGAGCTTGAAGGCGCCCTGGACGCTGAGTAGAGGACGCCCTCATGGAGCTTGAGGGTGCCTGGACACAGGTGGAGAGTGCCCTCCATGCAGTTGGAGGAGCCCTCAGGAGGATAAGCCGTGAAGAAGTCAAGGCTTATCGACGTTGCGTTTTTGGCAGGGTTGAGGGTGCCCTCCATGGTGTTGGAGGCGTCCTCCCTTTATAAGTAGGTCTTGAGCAGTAGCAAGGCACATCATCTGAAACGCGATCCATCTTCCGTGTGCTGCTAAAAGAACGTTCCGACATAGCCGCAACTCGACCCCGACGACCAGAAACTTCAATATCACTGTTCTCTTTTGTCGTTGGTATATTTTATTACATTTAATTATACTTCAAAGTTGTAAAGATTTACGAATTGATAGTGATTGTCCACCGAAAGTGATCAGCGATCGCGGGCCATGGAGTAGGAGTCGCCCAATGCTCCGAACCAAATAAATCTTGGTGTTCGTGTGTTTTTATTTACTTTTCCGCTGTGTTTTACTTTGAATGTCACGCCCCAGAGGAGTCCCTATCCGAAGAAATTTCGGCAGCATCTCCCCTGTATGGCGGACAATCTGAAACTTCTACATAACCCATATACCTCAGCCACAGGCGGCTGGAATAATAACAATAAATAAAAACAATCACCACGCAGTTTATATAGATATTCAGCCTCTGGCTGTCACAACCACGCAGTTAATAATAGTAATCACAATACTACACTGACTCGAAATCCACCCTACTCCACTACACTCGTATAACTCAAAACCGACGAAACTCACCTCTTCTGCCATCCAGGCAGGCATGTAGTAAAAACATATCGAATAGAACATCCATCAATATCAAAAGAAAACATACGATGTCCAAGTATCCAAATAACCAAGTACACACATAAGCAAATAAAAACCAAACCAAATGGTAAATAAATCCTCGAGGTCTGCAGGGATCTAGCACTACGTGCAGTGAGGACTAGCAACTGGAACTCCCTCCAGACAGCATCAACCTGATAATAACAACAATGGAGGCGGGGTGAGTCCAACACTCAGCAGGTACAATTGATATGCAAAGTAAAGAAATATCACCTAGCACTAATCATGCGTACAGTCTCCTGATAAGAAAGATAAAAATGCATCTGAAGTAAACAGGAGAATACTGAGTATAAGGTCAAACAGTCCGAGGGATAGGGAAATCTTGTATGCATGTCAAACATAGGTATCCAACAATATGCAGCATATAAATGCAAAACACAAACACAGCAATAAATGCATCATGCATATGATGCCAATGATGCGTCCTGGTCACCCCGACGCCATCGATCATCTCACACAATAGTGAGGCCGAGTGGGTAGGGTGACAACTGCACTCTGTCGTCACTACTCCTGATGAGTGACCGAGTGGACGGGATGCTGTCGGAGTACACCTATCCTCCTACCCCAAATCATAAATGGGGGAGCACAATGCTTTCAACTCCCGGTACACGATGACGGGGAGGAATCCCTGTCGGATAACACGTTGTGTCACACTACCCATGAGCGGACCAACGGTGCCTAACAGAGTCCCTGCTGCAACACACTCAGCCTGAATCGACCACTAACCCATGAGTGGTGGTGTGTGCAGATCCATGTAATTGGCGATGTGCTCAACAATAATGGAGCGGACTATCGCACAGCATGCAATCATGCAAATGGTGCATGGCAACAACCATAAGAACATCCTGACATAATCCATATATATAGAAAAGTGCACCCTAGGTCAACGAATCATATCGAATTAAAGGTACAAAGAAGGTATAAAAACTTAGGTCCTGAACATGGTGAAGCATGGTATATCACTACCCCCTATAAGCATGTATAAACAGGTAAAATATACATGAGATGCAAGCCAATCAATCAATCAAGCATGTATCAAGATTTGGGTAGTGATTAACCGAAACAGATAAGAAACACAATTAATGCAACATGTTAATTTCATTACTAAGCATATCAAAGACAAAAAGTCAAAAGTACCCGCCTCCGAAAATAGAAAGGTCCAATCCGAAATAGATCCCTCGTCGAGACACCGTCTCAAATCAAAGTCCTGTACCAATCAATATATATATTTTTATTTAGCTAAAATTCATAAGAATTTAAATAGCTAAATAAAATCCACGAGATTAAATTAGGGAAAACCCTAATCCACATAACCATTTGCCTACCTAAATTAAATCTAGCAATTGACTAGGGTTAATTGTCTTAACCCTAATCGTTCCATTAGATTAATTTTAAACCAACCCAATCTACAACAAGGATCCATTACCCTACACCATACCTAATTTATCAACAACATGAAACAATTACCCTAATTCAAATCTACACATGATCATGTAATCAAATCCCTACACAAAATACCTCAATTCCTAGCTATCATTGATGTTGGAAGGAGTTGCTGCAGGAATAGGAACGCTGCTGGAAACCAAACTCACCTTCACAGAACAACAACCTGTTGAATTCCAGTATACTGTTCGGCTCAAGATAGGATCAAATAGTGGAGAACACAATATCAAGCAACAACCTAACTAACATCCTGATCTTACCTCAACTGGAATAGTTGCTGCTGAAACCTAGCAAACCACCAAACAATCAGAACCGTGACACTTTCCTGATACCATCATTGTGGTTTTGTTCGGATCCGGCAGCAAGAGGGAACCTAGGGCAAAGGAAGGAGCCGCGGTGGCGCTGGGAAACTCCACGACAAAGGGGCAATGGCACAGTGAGGTCCTTCAGTGATGTCGGCTCTAGCAGCACAGAGGGCAGAAGGGAGAGCGTCAGTGCTGTGCCGAGACGCGGCAGAGAGGGCTCGCGGTGTGCAGCGGAAAGGAGCGGCGGTGGTGGCTCACGGCTTGCTAGGGCACAAAGACAGCGTCACCGGATCAGCACTACTCCGGGCGGGGGAAGAGGTGATCGGCGCGAAGAGATTAGGGCAGAGGCGTCGGTGTGGAGAAGACCGGCGTCGCGAGAGATGAGGGAAGGAGGGTTCGGCTCGGGCAAAGGAGAAGAAGAAGAAGTGGTGCCTGAGGCTTATACGCGAGGGAGGGTAAGGAAACCACCTGCGGCCGGCGGTTAGGGCACGGCTTGGCGTCGGGGATGGCTCGGAGAGGAACGGCCGGCACGCGTGAAGGGGAAAAAGAAGGAAACGGCGGAAATAAAGAAAAGGAAAAAGAAATAGGAAATAAAAAGAAAATCAACAATTTCTCGCTTAAACTGGGTAGCCTAAATAGGCTTTTCCGGGCCCCGTTTTTATCCCCATCAACTCGTCCGTACGAGCTCCGAAAAATTCCCGAAAAATTCCGGGAAAATCCCTTATTAAAATTCGCCTATTTCCGATATTTTACATTGAATTTTCCGAAATGGAAGTGAAAGCCACGAGTGTTATTCCCCCCCTCTAGCGCTTTCGATCCAACAATTGGTATCAGAGCGGGGTCGCTTCGAATTGGTGTAACCACCATTCAAGCAATATTTTCGTGGTAGTTTTTTGATTTTTCGGAGTCGATCGAAATCGGTATAATTGCCGCCTTTTGATCCATTTTTTTTCGTAATCGAAGTTTCTGCTCGAAGTTGGTACAACACCACTCGAGTTCATATTTTATTTTTCTTTATCCCGCACTACTAATCCAAGACTAAGTCTTGGAACAAGTTTTTGTTTTTTCGTTGTGTGCGAGATCTCCCTTTGCTAAAATGGCCCATCAAGAAGACTATAGCACAACCCGCCCTTCGCTTTTCACCGATGAGGACTTTGGCTACTGGAAGAGCCGAATGGAGTCATACCTCCAAACTCAATTCGAGATGTGGAGGATCATCAAAACTGGAATGCAAGCATAATCAAGAAAGTCGATGCCAACACTAAAGCAACCTACACCCTCCAATGTAGACTTACAAAGGAGGAGCTGAATCGAGTCGGCCCATTCTCAAGCGCAAAAGAATTGTGGAAGAAATTGATTGAGATGCACGAGGGCACGTCCGACACAAAGGTAAGTAAGTGTGACTGACTTTTTAATAAATTGTATAACATCAAAATGCAAGAAGGAGAGACAGCTAGCCAGCTTCACACGCGAATTCAAGATCTACTGAACAGATTTCACGCGATCGGACAGAAACTGGAGAACCGCGACGTTATAAGGTATGCGCTTAATGCCTTTCCGAGGAACACTTTGTGGGTGCCCATGGTCAATGCCTACAAAGTTTCTAAGGATTTGTCTTTAATTAAATTAGATGAGTTATTTTCTAAATTCGAATTACATGAACAAACTAATGCTCGGCCGGTCGAGAAAAGTGTTGCATTGTTTACAGGTACAAGCAAGACAAAGGATGCAAGGAAGAAGCGTCAGATCAAACCCGAGTCCGAAGAAGAACCAGACTCAAAGAATGACAACGATGAGATAGAAGCAGAGCTCGTTAACCTAGTACGCAAGCTCTACAGAAAGAAGAAGGTGTTAGGACCAAAAGTAGCTAGAGGGGGGGGGGGGTGAATAGCTCGTCGCGTGCTCTTTGCTCGGCGTTGCTTGTTTCTTCTAAGATGTGCAGCGGAAAATACAAAGAAACAAATCACACAACGCTAACAAGGTTGGTTTACTTGGTATCCACCTCACAAGAGGTGACTAGTCCAAGGATCCACACCACGCACGCACCCTCCACTATGAAAACACTCCTTTTCGGTAACTACCGAGGGCGGAGAAGCCCTACAAGACTCTCAGTACAAGAAGAAAGGAAAGGGAAACAAAATACAAGCGCAAAGCTTACAATGAGTACAGAAAACCCTAACCCTAGCTTCTCTTCTTGCCTTTGATCCGCCTCTTGACTTGGAAAGCTTCCAAGATCCTTCAAGAACTGGCGATCTGATCTTTGAGAGCGCTGTGGAGGAGTTGGCGAGAGATCTGGAGTGAATCGATGAAGATCTGCCGCAGCCATCGCACGCCTGCAGCTTAAATCGACGCCAACGGTCGGAACCCGATCGATTCAAATGTTCCCAATCGATCGGGGAGGCTTTGGATCGATCCACGGATCGATCCAGAGCGCCCGTGCTCTGGAAAAGCGTCGGATCGATCCACGGATCGATCGCGCGAAGCAGCCGCGTCCCAATCGATCACCTGATCGATTGGGATATCTGGATCGATCCACGGATCGATCCGGAGGCTTCTGTTCGCTGGGAAAAGCCTGGATCGATCCACCGATCGATCCAGCTCCTGGATCGATCCCCTGATCGATCCAGCACTTGGTTTTGCCCAAAACCAAGTTCCAAGACTCCCAAACCAACATCCGGTCATCCTTGACCTGTTGGTACATCATGCCTAGCATCCGGTCACCCTTGACCGCCAGGACTTCCCACCAAGTGTCCGGTCAATTCCTTTGACCCACTTGGACTTTTCTCGTCATGCCAAGTATCCGGTCACCCTCGACCTACTTGGACTTTCCTATTCAGATGTCTGGTCAATCCTTCGACTATCTCAGATTTCCTCGTGCCAAGTATCCAATCGATCTTTTGACCTACTTGGACTTCCCAACACCGATGTCCGATCAGCCTTGATCCATCTGGATTTTCCCTTGCCTGGCTTCACTCACCAGGACTTTCACCTAGCTTCACTCACTAGGGTTTTCCATCTGCCTAGCTTCACTCACTAGGTCTTTCACCTGGCTTCACTTACCAGGACTTTCACCTAGCTTCACTCACTAGGGTTTTTCATCTGCCTAGCTTCACTCACTAGGTCTTTCACCTGGCTTCACTTACCAGGACTTTCACCTAGCTTCACTCACTAGGGTTTTCCATCTGCCTAGCTTCACTCACTAGGTCTTTCACCTGGCTTCACTCACCAGGATTTTCCTTCTGCCTAAACTCCCAGTTAGGACTTCCCAGTCAAGGCTTCACTCACCTTGACCTACTTGACTCTTCTTCAATTAACATCTTATTGTCAAACATCTAAACTCAAACCAAGACTCAGCTTGGTCAACCAGGTCAACCTTGACCTGAGGGATGTTGCACCAACAGAAGGGGCTCACGAAGATGGATATCAAGAAGGTGGTTCAGTCCAAAAAGGTACAGACAAGTCCAAAGATAAAGTTTGAAGTAACTTGCTACGGATGCAATCAAAAGGGACACGTCAAGACCAATTGTCCCAACCTAAAAGAAGCAAAGAAGCAGAGAAAACCTAGAGGTTCCACTGTACAAAAATTTTGTACAAAGGTCTGAACCTTTTCCTAGCTACCATGTGTTCTTTTAAATTAAATTTTGGATCGCCTGCGGAACTTAACACGTTTGATCCAAAACTTAATCTATTTGTTCTTTTAGGTTTTGACTTGGATCTCCTGCGGAACTTAACACGTTCGACCCAAATCACCTTAAGTTATTAATTCCATTAAATATTAATTTCCATAATTGGTTCCCAGTACTGACGTGGCGAGGCACATGGCCTTCTTGGATATGGGAGCAACCACCACCGACTAGACAAAACCTTTTATAGAAATCTAATATTTAATTTCCTAAAATAACTTTAGGTTAACCGAAAAGAACAATCAAATCACAAGGAAAAATAAAATAAAAGAACACAACTTCGAAAAACATATTCGAAATACTAGAATCGTAAGCCTCTTGTATTTGGTATTATTTCCATAAATAACTAGCATGATGCGGAAAGAAAAATTACTAGTTATACCTTTTAGAAAGACCTCTTGATCTTCTACCGTATTCCTCTTCTAACCTCGGACATTGTGTGGGCAACGATCTTCCGAGATGAGAACCACCAAGCACCTTCTTCTTCCTTGCAAGTTTCGGCCATCAAAACATCTTCTAGGATGAAGAGGTTCGGCCACCACCAAAGAAGAAAAGAGAGGAAGAAAAAGAATAGAGTTCTTCACCATGAAGCCTCCTCTATCCCCTCTTTTATAATCCTTGGTCTTGGCAAATAAGGAAAAATTAATAAAACCTTCCTTAATTCTTTTGCCATGAAAAAGAAAAATTAATTAATTAAAAATTAATTTCCTTTTTCCAACTTATTTGGCCGGCCACCTACAATCCACAAATCAAGGAAAGTTTTAATTAAAACAAAAATTAAAACTTCCTAATTTGTTTCTAGAAATTTATAAAAATTTCTCCAATAATTTTATCCCTTCATGATTGGTTAATAAAAAGGAAATTTTATAAATTAAAATTTTTCTTTTAAACATGTGGATAAAAAGAAAGTTATCTCTAAAAATTAAAATCTCTTTTAATCTACAAATAAGGAAAGATATCAAATCTTTTCTTAATCTTTTGTAGAAACTTATAAAAGAGAATATTTAATTTTAAACTCTCTTTTAAATCATGAACATGATTAAAAAGGAAAGTTTTCTTAAAATTTAAAATCCACCTTCAATCAACAAATAAGGAAAGATTTCAAATTTTAAACTCTCTTTTAAACATGTAGATGATTTACAAATAAGAAAAGTTTTTACCAAAAATTAAAATCATCCTTTTAAACTACAAATAAGGAAAGAGATTAATCTCTTAATCTTTTGTAGAAAGTTATAAAAGGAAATTTTTAATTTTTAAACTTTCTTTTAAAATCATGATATCCACATAAGAAATAATTTTAATAAAAATCCTTTTTAATATTCTAGTGGCCGGCCACCTAAGCTTGGGACCCAAGCTTTGGCCGGCCACCTACATGGCTCATCCATTTGGTCTTGGCCGACCCTAGCTTGGGTTCCAAGCTAGCTTGGCCGGCCCCATTGGATGGGTAAGAAGGTGGGTATGCGGTGGGTATAAATCTCTATATACTAGAGGCTACGATAGGGACCGAGAGGAGGAATTGGTTTTGGTCTCCCGATGAAATTAAGCATCCCGTGTTCGCCCCGAACACACAACTTAATTTCATCAATAATAATTCATTCCACTAAAGAACTATTATTGAATTACCGCACCAATCCCAAATTACATTTTGGGCTCCTTCTTATTATGAGTGTGTTAGTCTCCCTGTGTTTAAGATAACAAATGTCCACTAATTAAGTAAGTTACTGACAACTCACTTAATTAATATCTAGCTCCAAGAGTAGTACCACTCAACTTCATCGCCATGTCGGACTAAGTCCACCTGCGCAGGGTTTAACATGACAATACTTATGAGCTCCTCTTGGGGACATTCTCAACCTAAATCACTAGGACACGCTTCCTTCTATAATCAACAACACACACTATAAGTGATATCATTTCCCAACTTATCGGGCTTATTGATTCATCGAACTAAATCTCACCCATTGATAAATTAAAGAAATAAATATCAAATATATGTGCTTGTTATTATATTAGGATTAAGAGCACACACTTCCATAATAACTGAGGTCTTTGTTTCTTTATAAAGTCAGTATAAAAGAAACGACCTCTAATGGTCCTACTCAATACACTCTAAGTGTACTAGTGTAATTATATAGTTAAGATAAACTAATACTTAATTACACTACGACCTTCCAATGGTTTGTTCCTTTCCATTATGGTCGTGAGCTACTGTTTATAATTTATAAGGTACTGATAACATGATCTTCTGTGTGTGACACCACACACCATGTTATCTACAATATAAATTAATTGAACAACTACATTTATCATAAATGTAGACATTTAACCAATGTGATTCTTATTTCTAGATAAATGTTTATACCAAAAGCTAGGCTTTTAGTATACACTCTAACAATCGGTTCTTTATAAATTAAAAATAGTAGCTCACGACCAAGATGGAAAGGAACAAACCATTGGAAGGTCGTAGTGTAATTAGGTATTAGTTTATCTTAACTATATAATTACACTAGTACACTTAGAGTGTATTGAGCAGAACCATTTAGAGGTCGTTTCTTTTATACTGACTTTATAAAGGAACAAAGACCTCAGTTATTATGGAAGTGTGTGCTATAAATCCTAATATAATAACAAGCACATATATTTGATATTTATTTCTTTAATTTATCAATGGGTGAGATTTAGTTCGATAAATCAATAAGCCCGATAAGTTGGGAAATGATATCACTTATAGTGTGTGTTGTTGATTATAGAAGGAAACTGTGTCCTAGTGATCTAGGTTGATAATGTCCCCAAGAGGAGCTCATAAGGATTGTCATGTTAAACCCTGCAGGTGGACTTAGTCCGACATGACGATGAGGTTGAGTGGTACTACTCTTGGACTAAGACATTAATTAAGTGAGTTGTCAGTAACACATTTAATTAGTGGACATTCGACATCTTAAACACAGGGAGACTAACACACTCATAATAAGAAAGAGCCCAAAATGTAATTTGGGATTGGTGCGGTAGTTCAATAATAGTTGTTTAGTGGAATGAATTATTATTGATGAAATTAAGTTATGTGTTCGGGGCGAACACGGGAAGCTTAATTTCATCGGGAGACCAAAACCAATTTCTTCTCTCGGTCCCTATCATAACCTCTGTATATATAAAATAGTGTATCCATCTAAGCTCATCTTATAGTCCATGTTGTTGATATTACTATCCAAAAATGCTTCATATTATTGTGATTAACGTGACAGCAAGTTCATATTTACTTGCTGTGAGATGTCGTTTGCTTAAAACGTGAGAAGCAGCAACTCATATTTTTTACTTGACAAATTAAGTCACGTTTTTGCTTGGCAATGAAGTCAATGTGAGAAGCAGCAACTCATATTTTTTGCTTGGCAATTAAGTCACGTTTTTGCTTGGCAATGAAGTCAACGTGAGAAGCTTGCCAATTGCCAACGTGATCACATGGAATTAAGAGGAAAAGAATTTTAATTAAAATATTTTTTTTTTGGATAGATGTTTTAAAAGGAAGTTTTAATTTTAATTAAATTTTTTTTTTTGGAGAGATGTTTTAAAAGGAACTTTTAATTTTAATAAAAAAATTTCTTATTTGTAAATCATCCACATGTTTAAAGGAGATATTTTAATTTATAAAATTTATTTTTTATAAACCACCATGAAGGGAAAAATTATTGGAGAATTTTTTTAAAAAAAATTTCCGGAAGCAAATAAGGAAGTTTTAATTTGTGTTTTAAATTTTATTTGCTTGGAGATTTGGTTGTGGCCGACCATATGATTTAAGAAAAGGTTTTTAATTTTAATTAATTAAATTTTCCTTTTCATGGCAAAGGAATTAAGGAAATTTTTATTAAAATTTCCTTATTTGCCAAGACCAAGGAATATAAAAGAGGGGGTAGAGGTGCCTTCATGGCTAACGATTCTATTATTTTTCTTCTTCTCTTTTTCTTCTTTGGTGTAGCCGGCCCTAGGGCCTCTTCTCCTTCTCTTTTCTTCCTCCTTTGTGGCCGGCGGCATCAACATAAGAGAAGTCCATGGTGGCCGGTTCTAGCTAGGAGAAGAAAGAGAGAAAGGAGGCTTCGTTTCTAGCATCCCTTGGAGCTTGGTGGTGGCCGAACCTCATCCTTTCATGGAGCTTTTGTGGTGGCCGAATATTGCTTGGAGAAGAAGGTGGCTTAGGTGGATTCTCATCTTGGTAGATCGTTGCCCACACAATGTCCGGGATAAGAAGAGGAATACGGTAGAAGATTGGTGTTACACCATTTTCATGTCACATTGTACATCAAATTAATAAAGATCGGAACATTCGAAAACTAAAGGTAAAACATGTAGCATGAAGTCCCAAGTCGAATCTCACAAGGAAACTAATTGTAGGATGATTGATTTTAGATTAGAATTATTCTTCTTTTAAAGTTTTCTGCAGATTAGTTGGAATGATGACTTTCAATTCAAATCCTACGTTAAGAATTAAAATTGCAGCTAATTAATATGATCTTAAGCAATGATTAAATTCTAGATAAAGAAAACTAATGTACTCTGTGAATTAAAAACTAAAAGAATTCAATAGAATTTAAATTGCAGAAATAACTTGTGCAGAAATTTTAATACGAAACTGGATTTGCAGAAAGAACAACTATAACATAGAAATGCAGAACTCTAACTGTAAAAAAACGAGAAAGAAAACAAAATTGACTTGCACAAAAGATAACTAAGGTAACAAAATTAGAACTATATAGTTCAGAATTAAAGAAACAATGAATTCAATGACAAAATCTAAAGGAAACAAAAACGCAGAAACTATAAACTGCAAAACTAAATTCTAAGCCATCTCCAATCAAAACTACTCCCCTAACAAGTCTTCCCTTGCTACAACACAAGCTAATTGAATGAAAACTTCAACTCAATTCAATCTCTTCCAGCACCAAGGAAAACTTTCCTGGAAAAGCCGGTGAAGATTGGAACTGCACAGCTCGAAATTTTGCAGATCTTGAATCCGATTTCTCTGGATCGATGCTCTCTGATAGAGAGCAAGCCACTATCACCGAAGAATTCCCCCGATGATGGCTGAAACAGAAGATATACGAACAGATCTGAGCTCCGGAGAGATGTTCGACTGCGCGTGCAAAAGATCCGAGCCTAGAAGCAAAAGAATGGAAGCTCCAACGCCAATTAGACTCGTTGAGAAGTAGATCTGAAGGATGATGGGGCCGAAATCCTGAAGAAAACGTCGGGACGCGGAGCTGAGCGCGGAGGAATCGACGAAGAAGCTGGAACACTGTAGCTTCTCATTTAAACATATCTCAGATTTGAACCGACGGCTGAGATTGATTTGGAGCTAAATCAACGGTGAAGAGTCATCCAAAATCCGATCCGAAGGTACTGATGTTGATCTAGGGTCTGGATCTACTCTCCTGTAGGTCGGATCGATCAGATCATCACTGGATGGCCCAGATCTGCCCTATTCTTGATGAACGGCCCAGATTAACCAGAGCTTAATCGCTTCGTTTAGCCCTAGACTTGAGCCCAAATGTAGTCTGATTTGATCGGGTCCATGACCCTTTTGATGCCTACAAAATAAGAATCAAATATTAGCATCAAATACCATATTTAAAACCCAATTTGCAATTAATGTCCAAATTCAAATGCAATTATGAAATATGATGTAAATATGAGATTAAGCTATAAAAAGACCATTAAAAATGTGCATTATGAATCAAGATAATATAGCCAAAATTATGGTTATCAAATCCCCCACACTTAATCTTGGACGCCCCGTTCAAGTCAAGAAAACTAAAATCTTACTTAAATGGCACCCCCTAAACAAATTCCTACACATGATTAGAAAATAAAGAAGGTAACCCATCTAAGATTATCACATTTCAAAAATCTCAAGCATTCATGGACTCCAACTTTACTATTAGTTAACAACATAATAACTTCCATCTATCATGAGTAAATTGAAATTGATTTCACACTAAAAATCTCACAAGATAAAATTTTTTTGGCCCTCATTCTATCTCACATGTAACCACAAAAATGGAGGGCGCTCATGCTACTTGCGCTTCTTGAACTACCATAAGCTTGCTTATCTTCTACTCTCTACCATGATCATGGATACAAATTATAATATGAAAGTTAATCATGGAAAAGAAAAGGTAAGAGTATGAATTAAGTTCATATCAAAGCATTAGTTACAAGAAAAGATAAGAAAAGTAAGAATTAGCAACAAAGAAAAGATAAGAAAGAAAGTATGAGTTTTAGTTCTAGTGGAAGACATGGATACATAAAAATGCTATCTAATGAATACTTGACCATTCTCCCTTCTTTAACTTCTTCCTTAACTTTCTTCAATTGCTTCACCACTGATCAAAAATTTCAATTTCTCATTCCTTTAATTTCATTGACTTCTTGTTCTCTAATTGTGCATTCACCAATAAAACAATCAGATCATACCTAATCTCCCCCACACTTAAATCTTTGCTCGTCTCGAGCAATGAAACTCCATTCCTTGATAAAAAGAATTCAACTAAAACACAATTATAAAGCACCAAATTCTGCACATCACAGACTTAAAACTACAACTGTATCCCTGCACAACCCACAGTTTCCAGCTTAAACAATTATTGTATTCAAAATAAATTGCTTCTCCAAAAAAAAAATCAGTCAGAAGATAAGTTCTCATTCAGATTTTTCAAACTGGTTCTTCACTGCACTTCAGCACTTTCAGCATTTCTGATTTTTCCAGCTTGTTTCATTATCAGAATTCAAATCCATAGCTCAACTTCAAATAAAACTCAAGCTATCCTCCACACTTAAACTTCATTCCATCTCAGATTGAATTGAAATGACATCAAATTCTATTCAGTTCAGATCATAACAGATTCAGCTACTCCAGGTTCAGAAATTCTGTATAGATTCTGAATTTCTTGTATTCTGTTTTTCTTTTACTAACAAAACATGTGATATCAGAGTACATTAATTTCATTGAACACTAAACAATGTTTCTGGTGCTATCAACTTTAGAACTTTAGCTGATTCTAGTTTATATAACTCAAACCCATAATTCACAGTAGTAACAACAAGAAATTCAATTCATTGAGCTGAATTTCAGAGACAACTTCCAGTTTCAGTATTACTTTTGTCAGCCTAATATGAAAACTCTCCCTTTTTTTCTTATTCTTTCCCTCAAGTGATTCTTATTGATAGAATTTCTAGTTTGCAACCCTGTATCAGAATTACAAGACAATTTCATAATTCAGTTTCTGAAATATGCTTGCTTCCCGGAACTACACATAACAAATAACATTGAATTGATAAGCATCAGTTGAAGGAATTGCTGTCAATGGCACACACCAGCCTTCATTCCTGCTTCTACAATTAAAGAGTTTTTGCTTATTCTCATTGTCTCTGCATTTCCTCTCTGTTCTGAACATGTTTACAGAATTCAGCTTCTCTTCCTGTGCCATTTCATTACTATTCAAATATTGTCTCAGTACAGAATTTTGGTACACACTTTGTCACAATAAACTGCGATACTAAATTACCATATCAGCTTAAACATTAAGGATAAATCCTTCCTTAGATGTTTGTGTTGCAGCAAAACTTTAATGTCGCAGCAAGAACTGCAGCAAATCCTCAGCCTCTTAGGAGTCTATTTTCAGGAACTAGAATCTAAGATTAGACTTCGAAAACTGCTATTTTAGATTCCAGTTTCAGAGATTGCCAGACCACTTAACAACATTTAACATCCATTTTCAAACTTTATCTATGCTCTTCTGTTTTAAACACAGCTTCACACTTTTGTTAACCTACATCATCAACAGATTCAGTTTCTTGGAAATTCATTTCAATGAGTAAACACTCTTCAACTTACAGCATTCTTCACTTCTTGTCCAAAAAATGATTGCAAAACATCTTGTTATGTTGGTGCTACATATACTCTCATGACTAACAATTTAATTCCCTTAGAGAACAAGTCTTTTTGTTTTCATCAACCTTTTTAAAATATGAGCTCCTATGAAAAATTTCAACAGTATCCCTAAATCCATCAGCACTCATAACACAGTTTAGTACTTCTCTTTAATACCATTCCGGAACTTAACAATCAGCTAACCAAATATCAGAATTCACCTACTTCTACACCTTCAGTTAAAGAAATCAAACTTCTGAACCAGCAGATTTGTGAAGAAACTCAATCTTAAACCATTCCAATCTTTTTCCTGCATCACATTACTCCAGAACCTCTTTCCCCCACACTTCAACTTAATCCACCTTACCAAAATATCCATCATATAACACTTAATGTATCTATATCCAAAAGATTTACAAATGAAAAGACATCAATTGATATGATGATTATCAAGAAAAATTAGCAAGATTTTATGTGGAAGAAAGAAACAAATAGAATTACCTTCATAAACATGATTTAATCCATTAGATTGTGGTTTTGAAAGAATCAAAGCAAGTTCTAGAGTGCAATAACACAAGTACATCATTCAATTAAGGCTCATCCTTACTAGGCATGAAAATGTATCAATCCAATTTATCAATCAAATTTCCATCATTAAGTAGAAACCTTGAGAAAATTAAAAATCCATTATTGACATTAAGTCTCAAAATAGATTATCAAATCTAGCTCACATTCTCTACTTCTAACATGTTATAGAAAACTTGTCAAGGGGGTACCATTTTTTATTCCAAATTCAAATTTTATTCTATAAGGAAATTGTAAACAGTAAAGAATTTATTCCCATATACTAAACTTATTATTTGAAAACAAAGAATTTATTAAGCAACTAAGCAAGCTAAAAGAAACGAACTAAAACTAAGTTGTGAAAGCAAAGACTTATTATTTGTGAAAGAAAAAATAAAAGCTAAGTTGGAACGAACTCCCCTTTGATTTTGGTGAATTGCATCATTATTGTCCACCTTGTCCACTCTGCATCATTTCCTCCCTCGAAGGAATTTCTTAAGTTGGTTGCTATACACTTTGAAAGGTTGACCAGTAGACACCTCCTGCATCTCAATCACACCATTAGAAAAAATATTGCTAACACAAAAAGAGTTCAATGGGTTAATTAGTTCCTTCTGTTGTCTCACTGGCTCCACAACTTCCTCTGCAATGTGCTTTGAAATTTCCTGTGATACAATATCTAGTTCTGATGCAGATACAATAATTGGTAGTGATTCTTGGGTGCTTGGCTCCATAGCACAAGTCCCTACACTCTCTTCATTTACATTCAATTTAGGTGATTCTTGGGGTAATGCTTCCATGCAATCCCCTACACTTATAGATCCATCCACTGAAGTTTGACCACAATTAGGTGTTATCTCAATTATTTCCCTGTTATCAATACAACCTCCAGAATGTTTAGATTCACAACCCAATTCATCAGAGTCTGAAACAATTTCATCATAGTCCGCATCAATAAAATTCATAGTATCCAGCCATTCGGATTTATGAACGCTGAAAATAGAATGGTTCTTCTTTTGTTGCATCGTATCAAAAATGCTAAATTGAACAACTACATCAGCAATCTCCATAGATAAAGTTCCATCATGCACATCAATCTTAGTTCTGGCAGTCTTAAGGAACGGTCTTCCCAAAATAATTGGAGGTCTATTCATTAATACATCGCCTTCCATATCCAAAATGTAGAAATCAGCTGGAAATATAAGGTCACTCACTTTAACCAAAACATTCTCAATCACTCCAGTTGGATGAGCCTGACTACGGTTGGCTAACTGAATAACAACTCCCGTAGGCTGTAGAGGACCAATACCCAATGATAGAAAAACTGATTTCGGCATTACATTAATAGAAGCTCCTAAATCCAGCATAGCATCCTCAAATACATAATTTCCAATAGTACATGGCACGGTGAAAACTCCTGGATCATCACACTTCTGAGGATAAAATTTATCCCCCCGGGGGCGCCCGGAACCCCTTCCAGGCGCCCGGACCAGTACTATAAATAAAGTACTGATCCGTACATTCAAGACAACTCACTTGTAATCAATTCCTTCTGTGCTTTCAATTCTGTTCTTTTCATTTGTGCTGTCAGCGTTGTAAAGAGGCTACTCCGCCCAGAGGAGAATCAGATAGTGCGCTTACATTCCTTGGATTAGCAATCCCCTGATTGCAAACCAAGTAAAACTCTGGTGTCTGCTTTTCTTTACTTAGTCTCTTTTATTTATTTATTACAAGTGTTCATTATATAGTTGAAATCCGAGAAAGCTTCGAGTTTTATTTTGTAGGGCTTCCCTCCCTCTCATCTCGGTAGATCGTTGCCCACACAACGTTCGGGATAAGAAGAGGAATACGGTAGAAGATCAAGAGGTTATTTGCTTACAAAGAAAGGTATAACTAGTAATTGTTTTCCGCATCATACTAGTTTTCTTTGTATAAGTTATTTTTGGAAATATCAAACACAAGAGGCATATGATTCTAGAGTTTTCATATTTGTTTCGAATTTGTGTTTCTTTTGTTTTATTTTTCGAATTTGTGATTCGATTGTTCCTTTTGGTTAACCTAGAGTTATTTAAGGAAATTAAATATTAGCTTTCCTTAAAAGGCTTTGTCTAGGCGGTGGTGGTTGCTCCGGCCCATATCCAAGAAGGCTATGTGCCTAGCCATGCAGTTCTGGAAGCCAATTTTGGAAATTAATATTTAATGAAATTAATAACATAGGTGGATTTGAATCAATAGTGTTAAGTTCCGCTTGCGATTCAAATCTAAACCATTAAGAACAGATAAGTTAAATTTGGAATCAATGATGTTAAGTTCCGTTTGCGATTCCTAATTTTACTTCTAAAGAACACAAAAGGTTATTTAAGGAAAGGTTCGACACTTGTACAAAATTTTTGTACAGTGGAGTTGGTACGGTTTTCCTAGGACTAACCAACAATTGGTATCAGAGCTAGGGTTTGCCTCTGTGTGTTTGGTTTTCAAGTTAAGTTATGCACATGTCATATATAATTTAGGTAGGATAATAGTATGATGTGCTAACTTTGTGGTTGCAGGCTCTAACTATTATGGCATATTTTTATCAGGTGATGGACCCTCGATACGCCAAGGGCATTTAATCGTGCGCATTATAGAAATTAAATACAGCAGGAGTCGATTAGTTATTAGATTTTTACATTTTTGTTCGAGAATATACGTACATTCCTTTATAGAATATAGGATCGATGTATGTAAAATTCTATATTTGTCATGGATCGTATCCTATGAGGGGTGGTATCGGAGGACCAGAGGCGCAGCGGAACAAGAAGCAAAATAAATGCGACAACTCGACCCGATGGCGGTGGCTAAAGATGGCAGCAGCTAGGGTTGGAACACATGGAGGATAGTGATGAAAATGCCATAATAGTTGGAAAATTAATTTCCATGTTTATTGCTTTTATTTACTATGATTTGTGTGTATGCATGTGTTATATGCTAGCATAGGTTAAAATTCCTCACCTTAAATAACTAAGTGGGAGAGAGATTAGTATATTAATCCCACGGTCTCTATTACTGGTTTATAAGTGATGCAACAAGCTTGCGTGTTAGCTCTGAGTGCCTCCCTCCACAACGGATGAGTTTGTTTGCGGATCACTAGATCAAACTTCCTTAATGGATGATTATAGGAAGTTATTTAGGATGTGTGTGATCTTCTCCAACTGAAGGGGCACAATTCTATTTAATGGACTTAGTATCAAGTAATGGTATACACTTAGACACATTTAATAGTATCCTCCCCACGGAGTCACTGCTATCACTTGTGTGACCAAAGGGAAACCAACTATTAATTTGTCATAAAACTAGGGTGACAAGATAATAAAATTAATGGGTTAAAATCCCTCTTACAAATGATTGATTTTGTATACGTCCACACTAACGTGGCATACAAAATTTGTTAGAGTGTATACTAAAAGCCTAGCTTTTGGTATAAACATTTATCTAGAAATAAGAATCACATTGGTCAAATGTCTACATTTATGATAAATGAAGTTGTTCAATTAATTTATATTGTAGATAACATGGTGTGTGGTGTCACACACAGAGGATCATGTTATCAGTACCTTATAAATTATAAACAGTAGCTCACGACCATAATGGAAAGGAACAAACCATTGGAAGGTCGTAGTGTAATTAGGTATTAGTTTATCTTAACTATATAATTACACTAGTACACTTAGAGTGTATTGAGTAGGACCATTAGAGGTCGTTTCTTTTATACTGACTTTATAAAGAAACAAAGACCTCAGTTATTATGGAAGTGTGTGCTCTTAATCCTAATATAATAACAAGCACATATATTTGATATTTATTTCTTTAATTTATCAATGAGTGAGATTTAGTTCGATGAATCAATAAGCCCGATAAGTTGGGAAATGATATCACTTATAGTGTGTGTTGTTGATTATAGAAGGAAGCGTGTCCTAGTGATCTAGGTTGATAATGTCCCCAAGAGGAGCTCATAAGGATTGTCATGTTAAACCCTCCAGGTGGACTTAGTCCGACATGAAGTTGAGTGGTACTACTCTTGGAGCTAGATATTAATTAAGCGAGTTGTTAGTAACTTACTTAATTAGTGGACATTTGTTATCTTAAACACAGGAAGACTAACATACTCATAATAAGAAGGAGCCCAAAATGTAATTTGGGATTGGTGCGGTAGTTTAATAATAGTTCTTTAGTGGAATGAATTATTATTGATGAAATTAAGTTGTGTGTTCGGGGCGAACACGGGATGCTTAATTTCATCGGGAGACCAAAACCAATTCCTCCTCTCGGTCCCTATCGTAGCCTCTAGTATATAGAGATTTATACCCACCGCATACCCACCTTCTTACCCATCCAATGGGGCCGGCCAAGCTAGCTTGGAACCCAAGCTAGGGCCGGCTAAGACCAAGTGGATGAGCCATGAAGGTGGCCGGCCAAAGCTTGGGTCCCAAGCTTAGGTGGCCGGCCACTAGAATATTAAAAAGGATTTTTATTAAAAAAATTTCTTATGTGGATATCATGATTTTAAAAGAGAGTTTAAAAATTAAAAATTTCCTTTTATAGTTTTCTACAAAAGATTAAGAGAAGAGATTAATCTCTTTCCTTATTTGTAGTTTAAAAGGATGGTTTTAATTTTTGGTAAAACTTTCCTTATTTGGAAATCATCTACATGTTAAAGAGAGTTTAAAATTTGATATCTTTCCTTATTTGTTGATTAAAGGAGGATTTTAAATTTTAAGAAAACTTTCCTTTTAACCATGTTCATGATTTAAAGAAAGTTTAAAATTAATAATTCTCTTTTATAGTTTCTACAAAAGATTGAGAAAAGATTTGATATCTTTCCTTATTTGTAGATTAAAGAGATTTTAATTTTTAGAGATAACTTTCTTTTATCCACATGTTTAAAGAAAGATTTTAATTTATTAAATTTCCTTTTATAAACCAATCATGAAGGATTAAATTATGGAGAAATTTTTATAAATTTCCGAAGCAAATAAGGAAGTTTTAATTGGTGTTTAAAATTTTATTAGCTTGGAGATTTCTTGGTGTGGCGGCCATTGCAAAATTGAAAAGAAAAATTATTTTAATTAAATAAATTTTCCTTTTCAATGGCAAAAGAATTAAGGAAGGTTTTATTAAATTTTCCTTATTTGCCAAGACCAAGGATTATAAAAGAGGGGTAGAGGAGGCTTCAAGGCTAAGAACTCTATTCTTCTTTGGGTGTGGCCGACCCTTTCTTTCCTCTCCTCTCCTTTGTGTGGCCGAAACCTTCTCATGGTGGAGATAGCTTTGGTGGCCGGATCTAAGAAGGAGAAGAAGGAGAGAAAAGAAGCCTCTTTTCTAGCATCCCTTGGAGCATGGTGGTGGTGGCCGAACCTCTTCATCCTAGGAGAAGTTTTGATGGCCGAAACTTGCAAGGAAGAAGAAGGTGATTGGTGGTTTCTCATCTCGGAAGAACGTTGCCCACACAACGTCCGAGGTTAGAAGAGGAATACGGTAGAAGATCAAGAGGTCTTTCTAGAAGGTATAACTAGTAATTTTTCCTTTCCGCATCATGCTAGTTATTTTTGGAAATAATACTAAATACAAGAGGCATACGATTCTAGAGTTTCGAATTTGTTTTCGATATAGTGTTCTTTTGTTTTTCTTTTCCTTGTGATTTGATTATTCTTTTCGGTAAACTTAAAGTTATTTTAGGAAATTAAATATTAGCTTTCCATAAAAGGTTTTGTCTAGTCGGTGGTGGTTGCTCCCGTATCCAAGAAGGTCATGTGCCTCGCCACGTCAGTACTGGGAACCAATTATGGAAATTAATATTTAATGGAATTAATAACTTAAGGTAACTTTGGTCAAACGTGTTAAGTTCCACAGGAGATCCAAGTCAAAACCTAAAATAACAAATAGATTAAGTTTTGGATCAAACGTGTTAAGTTCCGCAGGCGATCCAAAATTTAATTTAAAAGAACACATGGTAGCTAGGAAAAGGTTCAGACCTTTGTACAAAATTTTTGTACAGTGGAACCTCTAGGTTTGAGATAATTTTATTTGTCATAAAGTTAGGTTGACAAGATAGTTAATAATGGGTAAAACCCTCCTCTTACAAATGATGATTTTGTATACGTCCACACTAACGTGGCATGCAAAATTCACGGTGTTTTGAGGTGTTGGTAAATTTAAATAGTATTGTTTGAGGAGTAAATATTATTTTAAATTTAGAGTCTTGGCCAAATATTTGATCAAAGACAGACTAACTATTAATTTTATTTGTCATAGGTTGACAAGATAATAAAAATTAATGGATAAAATCTCCTTTTAGAATTTGTATACGTCCACACTATCATGACATACAAAATTCATGGGGATTTTGAGATGTTGGTCTTAACCAAATATTTTTGTGATTCTTAGGTTTTCAAATGTTAGTCAATCTCTTAGTTGTTATACTATAGAATAGACTTAGTTGTCCCAATTATTATGATTGGAAATAAGACTTGGACATTAAGGTAGACTATCCTCTTAGAACTAAGAACAATATAGGTGTATTTGGTTCATTAGTTGTTGAAACATGTTTAGTGGTGTTATCTACCGGTACCTGGTGAGTAGATACGGGAGCTGCAATTCATTGCAAGGGCTCCAGGAAACCCGACAACTATATGAAGAGAAATCATCGTCTATATGGGCACTACTGCAAAAGTAGCAGTTGTTGCAGTGGGAGATGTTAATCCTATGAAAGGAATAAAATTGAATTTTGAGAAATTGTTTATATATACCAAGTTTAGAAAGAATTCGATTTCGGTTTCTAAACCATCAAAGGATAGATATTCTGTCTATTTTAATAATAAACTTGTTATCAAGAAAAATAGGAAAATTATCTGTTCCGGTACATTGGTTGACAATTTATAAATCCAATAACTCCCACGATGCAATAAATAACACATCTTCTAACTTTAAGAGAAACCAACTTTCGGAAATGAACCAATTATATCTTTGGCATTTAAGGCTAGGTTATATTAACTTGAGTAGGATTCATTGGTAATCAATGAACTCTTGGGTTCATTAGTAGTGGAAATCTTTCCAACCTGAGAGTCTTACTTGGAAGGAAAAATAACTGAGAAGCTTTTAAGTCTAAGGGATATGGAGCCAAAAATATAATGAAATTGGTTCATTCTGATTTCTGTGGTCCTATGACTATCCAGACAAGAGGTAGTTTCGAATAGTTTATCTATTTTATAGACAACTATTCGAGACACAGATGGATTTACTTAATACACCGCAAGTCTAAGTTCTTTGATTAGTTCAAAGAGTACGAGGCTGATGCGGAGAAATGTCAAAGTAAAAAATATCGAGACACTACGGTGAGATCGTAGTAGCAAATACCTCTTGGGAGAATTTAGGAGTCACTTATCAGAAGTAGGGATTAAATCCCAACTAACTACACTTGGTACATCCCAACAGAATGGTGTAGTAGAAAGAAGGTATAAGGCTCTTATGGAATAATTAGAATGATAATGAGTTATTTAGAAAATTATCAAATTCATTTTAAGGATATACACTGAAAATAGAAGTGAACATAGTACCTTCTAAGTCAGAACTCTCTACTCCCACAGAATTGTAGAATGGGCGTAAGCCTAGTCTGAACCATATTCGGATTTGGGTGGTCTAGCACGTGAGATACACTGAAAAGTTAGACATGAGTTCACTTATTTATGAGTTATCCTAGAAAAACGAAAAGAGGTTTGTAGTCCTTAAAATCGGAAGGTCATTGTTGGCACCAATGCCCGATTTTAGAAAAGGACTATACTATGAACCATAAGCCCATAAGTAAATTTGTTCTTAAGAAAATAATAAAGGATATGTCTAATCTAGTACCAACTGTACAAGATGAAATATCACAATAAACTGCAACACGTATCACAAATGATACACAAACAGTGTCTCGTCGTAGTGGGAGGGTTGTGAGGTAACTTGAGAGATTCATGTTTTTGGGAGAATCTTCGGACTTGATCCCGAGTAAATATGAACCTGATCCCCAGACATATGACGAAGCACTCCAAGATAAAAATGCAGCATCTTTGCAAAAAGCAATGAATACAGAATTAGAATATATGTATTCTAATAAAGTCTGGGAGCTCGTAGAATCACCAAATGGTGTAAAAGTCATTAAGTGAAAATAAGTCTACAATAGGAAAAGAGGGATAGACAGGAAGGTAGAAACTTTCAAAACAAGGCTTGTTGGAAAAAGGAAACTTTTTACCGGTAGTCATGCTTAAGCCTATTCGGATTCTTTTATCTATTATGAGATTTGGCAAGTGCATGACAAGATAGTTTTCCTTTATGGAAGTCTTGAAGAATGCATCCATATAAAGCGACCAGAGAGGTTCATTGCAAAGGGCAAAGAGCATCTAGTATGTAAGCTCAATCAGTCTATGGACTGAAGTAAAGCTTCAAGGTCTTGGAACATTCGATTTAATAAAGTAATTCGGACCTATGGATTTATTTAATAATCAAATGAGTCTTGTGTATACAAGAAGTGTGATGGAAACGTGGTAGTATGTCTTGTACTATACGTAGATAACATTTTTGATAGTTGGAAACAATATCAAAGTGTTGTCAGAAGTAAGGGTATGGTTGTCCAAGCAATTCGTTATAAAGGACTTAGGAAAATGAGCACATATCCTTGGGAACAAGGTTCGCAAGAAAAGAATGTTGTGCTTATCCCAAACTTTATATAACGAGCTCATTTTAGCATGCAAAACTCCAAGAAATGTTTTCTACCTTTTAAGCATAGAGTGTCTTTATCTAAAGAAATGTCTCCGATGACATCAAAGGAGATTGAGGACATGTAGGCAGTTCTTTATGTTTCGGCAGTTGGATAGCCTAATATATGCTATGCACGAGATCGGATATCTGTTTTGCCTAGTGCATAGTTAAGCAGATATCAAAGTAACCCTAGACAAAGATATTGGACTGCAGTAAAGCATATATTGAAGTACCTTAGAGGCACTTGAGATTATATGCTAGTTTATAAGGTAATTAATTTGGTCCCTGTGGGTTGCACGAATTTTGACCTCCAATCAGATAGGGATAATAGTAAGTCGACCTCGGGGTTTTGTGTTTACTTTAGAAGGTAAAGCCATAACTATGGAAGAATGATAAGTAAAAGTGTTTTTTCAAACTCAACCATAGAAGCTGAGTAAGTGGCAGCCTTTGAGGCAGTCATAGAAGCTAAATGACTCAGTAACCTCAAGATGGACTTAGATATGATTTCTGGTTTGTCCAAAGATTATTACAATTTATTGTATAATGGTGGTGCAGTAGCAAACTCGAAGAAACCATGAGTCTATAAGGCAAGTAAACACAAAAGAGCGTAAGTACCACCCAATACGAGAAATCGTATAAACGAGGAGAAGTTGTTGCCACCTAGATTGCATCAAATGATGACCTATAGATCCTTTCACTAAGGCCCTTAAGGCAAGAGCTTTTGATAGGCATGTTGAATGGATGAGAATCAGATGTATAGCAGCATTTATGGCAGCATAGTCTTTTAGTATAAGTAGGAGATTGTTGGAGTGTATACTAAAAGCCTAGCTTTTGTATAAACATTTATAAGAATCACATTGATCAAATGTCTACATTTATATATACCAAATATAGATGTTCAATTAATTTATATTGTAGATAACATAGTGTGTGGTGTCACACACTGAAGATCGTGTTATCGGTTCTTTATAAATTAAAAACAGTAGCTCACGACCAAGATGGAAAGGAACAAACCATTGGAAGGTCGTAGTGTAATTAGGTATTAGTTTATCTTAACTATATAATTACACTAGTACACTTAGAGTGTATTGAGCAAGACCATTTAGAGGTCGTTTCTTTTATACTGACTTTATAAAGGAACAAAGACCTCAGTTATTATGGAAGTGTGTGCTCTAAATCCTAATATAATAACAAGCACATATATTTGATATTTATTTCTTTAATTTATCAATGGGTGAGATTTAGTTCGATAAATCAATAAGCCCGATAAGTTGGGAAATGATATCACTTATAGTGTGTGTTGTTGATTATAGAAGGAAACTGTGTCCTAGTGATCTAGGTTGATAATGTCCCCAAGAGGAGCTCATAAGGATTGTCATGTTAAACCCTGCAGGTGGACTTAGTCCGACATGACGAACTACTCTTGGACTAAGACATTAATTAAGTGAGTTGTAAGTAACTCATTTAATTAGTGGACATTCGACATCTTAAACACAGGGAGACTAACACACTCATAATAAGAAAGAGCCCAAAATGTAATTTGGGATTGGTGCGGTAGTTCAATAATAGTTGTTTAGTGGAATGAATTATTATTGATGAAATTAAGTTGTGTGTTCGGGGCGAACACGGGAAGCTTAATTTCATCGGGAGACCAAAACCAATTTCTCCTCTCGGTCCCTATCATAACCTCTGTATATATAAAATAGTGTATCCATCTAAGCTCATCTTATAGTCCATGTTGTTGATATTACTATCCAAAAATGCTTCATATTATTGTGATCAACGTGACAGCAAGTTCATATTTACTTGCTGTGAGATGTCGTTTGCTTAAAACGTGAGAAGCAGCAACTCATATTTTTTACTTGACAAATTAAGTCACGTTTTTGCTTGGCAATGAAGTCAATGTAAGAAGCAGCAACTCATATTTTTTGCTTGGCAATTAAGTCACGTTTTTGCTTGGCAATGAAGTCAACGTGAGAAGCTTGCCAATTGCCAACGTGATCACATGGAATTAAGAGGAAAAGAATTTTAATTAAAATATTTCTTTTTATGGAGAGATGTTTTAAAAGGAAGTTTTAATTTTAATAAAAACTTTTCTTATTTGTAAATCATCTACATATTTAAAGGAGATATTTTAATCTATAAAATTTTCTTTTTATAAACCACCATGAAGGGAAAAATTATTGGAGATTTTTTTAAAAAAAAAATTCCGGAAGCAAATAAGGAAGTTTTAATTTGTGTTTAAAATTTTATTTGCTTGGAGATTTGGTTGTGGCCGGCCATATGATTTATGAAAAGGTTTTTAATTTTAATTAATTAAATTTTCCTTTTCATGGCAAAGGAATTAAGGAAATTTTTATTAAAATTTCCTTATTTACCAAGACCAAGGAATATAAAAGTGGGGGTAGAGGTGCCTTCATGGCTAACGATTCTATTATTTTTCTTCTTCTCTTTTTCTTCTTTGGTGTGGCCGGCCCTAGGGCCTCTTCTCCTTCTCTTTTCTTCCTCCTTTGTGGCCGGCGACATCAACTTAAGAGAAGTCCATGGTGGCCGGTTCTAGATAGGAGAAGAAGGAGAGAAAGGAGGCTTCATTTCTAGCATCCCTTAGAGCTTGGTGGTGGCCGAACCTCATCCTTTCATGGAGCTTTTGTGGTGACCGAATATTGCTTGGAGAAGAAGGTGGCTTAGGTCGATTCTCATCTCGGTAGATCATGTTGGAATCCCAAGGTATTTTGATGTGATCAAACAAGCTAAGTTAGGTCCTGCGTTTGTTTAACCCTTGTGTCTAAGTGTGCAGGAGCTTAGGAACACAGGAAGTCGAGCGGAAGACGCGGCTAGCGAGAAGGACGACACGGGAGAGAGCCGACGGGCTCGGTGCGTCCGAGGGACGAGGTGTCCGCGGAAGAGTATACCGGTGGACGAGAAGAGCGTGTGCGATGCTCGAGGGATGAGAAACCGGGAAGGAAGCATGCAGAAGGCGAAGTCGACTCGAGAGTCCCTATTCCGGAAGGCCGAGATCACCCAAACTAGCAGAGCCGAAACAGTAGACCCGGGAGGAGCGAATCGAGACGAGCCGAACCGAGCACGATTACAGTCAACTTTGTTGACTTGAGTCCGGCGCCGGATCAATTCCGGCGCTGACCTCGGCGCCGAATGGTTCCGAGCGCCGGGTTCATATTTGACGGATCGAAGCTTATCGCGTCGACCATCGGGGATAAAATTTATCCCCCCGGAGGCGCCCGGAACCCCTTCCAGGCGCCCGGACCAGTACTATAAATAAAGTACTGATCCGTACATTCAAGACAACTCACTTGTAATCAATTCCTTCTGTGCTTTCAATTCTGTTCTTTTCATTTGTGCTGTCAACGTTGTAAAGAGGCTACTCCGCCCAGAGGAGAATCAGATAGTGCGCTTACATTCCTTGGATTAGCAATCCCCTGATTGCAAACCAAGTAAAACTCTGGTGTCTGCTTTTCTTTACTTAGTCTCTTTTATTTATTTATTACAAGTGTTCATTATATAGTTGAAATCCGAGAAAGCTTCGAGTTTTATTTTGTAGGGCAATTCACCCCTCCCCTCTTGTCGGCCTCCAAAGGGACCAACAGATTGTTGCCCACACAACGTTCGGGATAAGAAGAGGAATACGGTAGAAGATCAAGAGGTTATTTGCTTACAAAGAAAGGTATAACTAGTAATTATTTTCCATATCATACTAGTTTTCTTTGTATAAGTTATTTTTGGAAATACCAAACACAAGAGGCATATGATTCTAGAGTTTTCAGATTTAACCTAGAGTTATTTAAGGAAATTAAATATTAGCTTTCCTTAAAAGGCTTTGTCTAGGCGGTGGTGGTTGCTCCCATATCCAAGAAGGCCATGTGCCTCGCCATGCAGTCCTGGAAGCCAATTTTGGAAATTAATATTTAATGAAATTAATAACATAGGTGGATTTGAATCAATAGTGTTAAGTTCCGCTTGCGATTCAAATCTAAGCCATTAAGAACAGATAAGTTAAATTTGGAATCAATGATGTTAAGTTCCGTTTGCGATTCCTAATTTAACTTCTAAAGAACACAATAGGTTATTTAAGGAAAGGTTCGACACTTGTACAAAATTTTTGTACAGTGGAGCCGGTACGGTTTTCCTAGGACTAACCAACAGGAAGAAGATATCTTGAGCTGCTGGTCGAGATGGCCTTTTATACACTGCTGAAGGTGCCTTAAAGCCCATCTGAGGCACCTCCAACCGACCAAGTCAGCCGCGTGGATCAGCATTGATCCGGTCGCACCTCATCCACTTGAAGGTGCCTTCAAGCCACTCCAAGGCGCCTCCAAGCTCTGGTTTAAGGCGCCTTCAAACTCATCCAAGGCGCCTCCAGCTTTGTTGTGCTGACTTCTTCTGGCTTGCACCCGAGGCGCCTCCAAGCTCCATGGAGGCACCTCGGACACTATTCATCCGAGGTTAAGTGTGCTCTTTTGTCCCTGCACAACGTGTTAGTCCAAAAAATACACATATACCCTGCAAGATAAAGTTAGCACACATAAATATGATAAGAATAGTATTTGACAATCTCTGAACTGTCCAGGTCTGACTTCAAATTTTCGACCGAAAGCCCTAGGTCGACCCGACGCCTACTATTCCCTCCGCGGGGAACGCATCCTCACCTACTCCACTCAGGAGAGTTACCTGTTGCCAGTGCGATCCTCCAGATCGACTGAACTTTTGCTCACCGCTCGATGCTTCCGGACTTTCTGCTGGACGCCCGCTCCCCGACCCGTCCAGTCTTTCACCTGGTTCGCGACACCAGGACTTTCCACCTAGGGTTACCACCCCCTAGGACTTTTGTCTGAAGCCCTCGACCCACCAATACTTTCCGCATAGGGTTACCACCCCCTATAACCTAGGGTTACCACCCCCTAGGGTTTTCCACCTGTCTAACCTCGGTTAGGACTTTTGCCTAAGTACACTTAGGACTTTCCTACAAGCTCATTCAAACTGTTAGATCACAACATAACCTTAACTTTGAATCCTTTGTCATAATCAAAACACCGGTTCGATCGTCGGATGCTTCCCACACCAACAGCTTTGTCTAGAAGTTGTGGATGATCCCATACCGAAGAAGACCTAGGGCCTCGCCACAGCCTGGAAGTCAATCATTGAAATGTATATTTAATTGACTAATTGAAAAACCTTAGTCTAACTCAAATGTAAATTAATTCTTAGATGATAACCTAAATTAAAGATTAATTTAACCATCTTACAAAACTATTAAGGTTCCCTGAGTGATAATCTAGAAAAGGGTGAGATGGACCTAATTTTATAATAGTTAACCAAATCCACATTAATTAATTGAACTTAATTAATTTTAAAAAATTAATTTTAAAAGTTAATTATTTTCAAATTCTAATTATTTTTAAAATTCCAATTAATTTTAAAATGTTAATTATTTTTAATCATAATTAAATTATAATTATTTTTAGATTATGATTAATTTCAAAATCATTATTTTCAAAATTATAATTTTAAAATCATAATGAATTTCAAAAACATAATTTTTTTATTATTAACTTTCAATCATAATTAAATTATTAAAATTTTAAAATCTTAATTATTTCTTAATGATAATTAATTTTCAAATCATATTTAATGTTTCAAAATCTTAATGATAGTTAATATATAAGATTATAATTTCAAACATTAATATATTTTTAAAATCTCCAAAATTTAAATGTTTATTCATATTTTAAATTTAAACTCATTGAAAATTCAAACTTACATATTAAATTTTAATAAAGTTAACTCCGTCTCACACACACTCATAAGCTGAACATACTTGATAACATAGAATGGGTGAGATGAAAAATTAGGAAAATAAATAATAACTTTTATGTTTTTATACACATGCTTTAACTCTAGAACCTTCAAATATTCTTAGCATTAATTAAGGGGAGTACAAAAAAAATTTAAAACTTTAATTTTTAAAGTTAAAAAGCTCAAAATATTTCTAAAAAAGGAAGTTTTTTTTAACAAAGTATTTGCTAAAGTTTTTTTGTTTATCAAAATAGTTTTAAAGTTAAGCTTTTATCAAAAAAAAAATTTTGGCTAAAACTTTTATCAAAATTTTTTAAGTACTCCTAATTAAGTTTTTAAATTTATCAAAGTCTTTTTAAAAGCTAAGTTTTTAATTAACTTATTTTGAAAACTAAGCTTTTATCAAAATCTCTTTTATAGTTGAGTACTTCTAACTAAGTTTTTTTTTTTTTTCAAAATCTTTATTTTTAAAAGTTAAGTTTTGAAAGCTAAGTACTAAACTTATCAAAATTTTCTAAGTATTTTCAAATCTAAAGGTTTTCTTGGAAAAGTTATGACAATTTCAAAATTTACATTTATCTAAGTTTTTTTAAAATAGCTGAGTATTTTCAACTTTAGCTAAGTTTTTTTAATATATATATATATATATATTTCAAATCTAAATTTCACTGAGTGATACCCTTCAGGGCGAGCTTAAAGTTAAAAAGAATAAAAAATTTTTTACAACCCTCTCTCTACTTATTATGCTTTTTTATTTATGTCAAAGGGGGGAGAGAAGCCAAAGTTAAGAAAGTTAAGAATTTAAAAAAGAGGAAGCATAAGGGGGAGCACAAAATTTTTTTTCAAAATTATTGTATTTATGCTCATGATACTTATGCTTAAATTCCTTCATTTTATTGTTATGTTTTATTTAACTTTGAACCGTATTGTTATAATCAAAAAGGGGGAGATTGTTGGTGCAGGAAGTATCCGACGATAGAACCTGTGTTTTGATTATGTTAAAGGGTTCAAAGTTAAGTTGTTTTGTGATCTAACATATTTGAATGAGTTTGTAGAAAAGTCCTAAGTGTTCTTAGGCAAAAGTCCTAGCTGCGGTTAGGTAGGTGGAAAATCCTAAGAGGTGGTAACCCTAGGTCCTAGGGGGCGGTAACCCTAGGCGGGAAATCTTGGTGATCGAGGGCTTCGGGCAAAAGTCCTAAAGTCGAGGACTCTATATGGAAAGTTCTGGTGTCGCAAACCAGGTGAAAGACTGGGCGAGTCGTGGAGCGGACGTCCACCGAAAAGTCCTGGAGCCTCGGGTGTTGAGCAAAAGTCCAGTTGGTCTGGAGGATCAACTGGCAACAAGTAAATTCTACTGAGTGGAGTAGGTGAGGATGTATTCCCCGATGAGGGAACAGTAGGCGTCAGTTCGACTTAGAATTTTCGGTCAAAAATTCGAAGTCAGAATCGGACAGTTTGGTGACTGTCAAATTCTTATGCTTAACTTATTTTGTTGTACTAAACTCTGTCTTGCAGGATGTGTTTTGTGTTTTGAACTAACCCATCTTGTAGGGAGTGAAAAAGAAGTAAAAGCCTCGGATGAACAGTCCTAAGGCGTCCTCCATGGAGCTTGGAGGCGCCTCAAGTCACTGGTTAAAGACCTCCGCGTAGCAGGGCAAAGGGCACCCTCATGGAGCTTGAGGGGCGCCCTGGACGCTGAGTAGAGGGCACCCTCATGGAGCTTGAGGGTGCCCTGGACGCAGGTGGAGGGCACCCTCCATGCAGTTGGAGGCGCCCTCAGGAGGATAAGCCGTGAAGAAGTCAAGGCTTATCGACGCTGCGTTTTTGGCGGGGTTGAGGGTGCCCTCCATGGTGTTGGAGGCGCCCTCCACGAGCTTTATAAACAAGTCTCGAGCAGCAGCAAGGCACATCATCAGAAACGCGATCCATCTTCCGTGTGCTGCTAAAAGAACATTCCGACAAAGCCGCAACTCGACCCCGACGACTAGAAACTTCAATATCACTATTCTCTTTTGTCGTTGGTATATTTTATTGCATTTAATTGTACTTCAAAGTTGTAAAGATTTATGAATTGATAGTGATTGTCTACCAAAAGCGATCAACGATTGCGGGCCTTAGAGTATGAGTCATCCAAGGTTCCGAACCAAGTAAATCTTGATGTTCGTGTGTTTTTTATTTACTTTTCCATTGCGTTTTACTTTGAGTTTTCCGAAACGAAAGTGAAAGCCACGAGCGCTATTCACACTCCCCCCCCCCCTCTAGCGCTTTCGATCCAACACTTTTGTCTTTTGTCTTATTTAATTGATTGTCTGGAATTGTTGGTATTTTAAGTGGTTTGTATTTTTTTTATATAGGCAGTAGGATTTTGTATTCCTATAAACCATGCACATTAAATTATATATTTTGAAATGCCAATTAGTGATGTAGCTTAGATTGAAATTCTTGGTATCCTGGCTCTATTCACTAATGTTGTAATATTAGTGATGTAGTTGTATTTTAATGTCTAGTGGCCTAAAAAAAAAGGAACAATTCAATGTCAACTCCACACTTATCAACTGAAGATTTGGCTACAAGTCCTATTTTTTTAGAAATTGAACCTTCAGCAAATAATACCAATGAAGCAGCAACCCGACACCATTGATGAAGAGGATGAAAGTCCATATTCTCCAAAGAAAAGAAAACATGCATCCAAAGTGTGGGCTGACTTTAAAGAGGTTACTCTTCCGGATGGAACAATAAAGGATGAATATATTTATTGTAAACATCGGCTCACAATTAATAAGACTGGTGTTACATCCCATTTTTTAAGGCACCTCAAGGGTTGTATTGTTGATGCAATATCCCTTAGGTCAAGGTTGACTGGTTTGACCAAGCTTGAGTCTTGGTCATAGTTTCGATGTTTGACAATACATGTAGACACATGGACAATGCAGGTGCAGTTGTTCATATGGGGAGATTCTGATCAGGGACTGATCAGTGTGAATGAAGAAGAGTCAAGTAGGTATACCTGACTGGAAGGAAACCCTGGTGAGTGAAGCCAGGTGAAAGTCCTAGTGAGTGAAGCTAGGCAGATGGAAATCCTGGTGAGTGAAGCCAGGTGAAAGTCCTAGTGAGTGAAGCTAGGCAGATGGAAATCCTAGTGAGTGAAGTCAGGTGAAAGTCCTAGTGAGTGAAGCTAGGCAGATGGAAATCCTGGTGAGTGAAGCTAGGCAGAAGGAAAACCCTAGTGAGTGAAGCTAGGTGAAAGCCCTGGTGAGTGAAGTTAGGCAAGGGAAAATCTAGATGGATCAAGGATGATCGGATATCTGGTGTTGGGAAGTTCTGGCAGGTCAAGGGAGTGACCAGATGCTAGGCATGATGGACCAACAGGTCAAGGTTGATCGGATGTTGGTTTGAGAGGCTTGGGACTTGGTTTTGGGCAAAAAACCAAGAGCTGGATCGATCAGTGGATCGATCCAGGCCTTTCCTAGCGAACAGAGAGCCTCAGAATCGATCCAGAGGTCCCAATCGATCAGCCGATCGATTGGAACGCTGCTGCTTCGCACGATAAGCGCTGGATCGATCCGTGGATCGATCCAGGCGTTTTTCCAGAGCACAGAGGCGCTCTGGATCGATCCGTGAATCGATCCAAAGCCTCCCCGATCGATTGGGAGTTTTCGAATCGATCGGGATCCGACCGTTGCGTCGTATTTGAGCTGCAGGCGGGCGTCTCCTTCAGCACTTCTTCACCGATTCATTTCAGATCTTCACCAGCTCCTCCACAGCTCTTCTCAAGCTCGAGATCGCCAGTTCTTGAAGGTTCTTGGAGGTTCTTCCAAGTCAAGAGGCGGATCAAAGCAAGGAGAAGAAACTAGGGTTAGGGCTTTTGCACTCATTGTAAGCTTGTGAGCTTGTATTTCATTACCTTTCCCTTTCTTCTTGTATTGAGTCTTGTAGGGCTTCTCTGCCCTTGGTAGTTACCATAAAGGAGAGTTTTATTAGTGGAGGGTGTGTGTGTAGGTGTGGATCCTTGGACTAGTCACCTCTTGTGAGGTGGATACCAAGTAAACCAACCGTGTTAGCGTTGTGTGATTTGTTTCTGTATTTTTCACTGCACATCTTCGAAGAAACAAGCAACGCCGAACACCGGGCACGCGACGAGCTATTCCCCCCCCCCCCCCCCCCCCTCTAGCTACTTTTGGTCCTAACATGTATGAGGAAGCAGATTAGTGATAAAGGTCAAAAAAAAATATTAGTGTCACTACAACTATTGTTGAATCATAAACTGTCAATGTTGTCCAGAATTTTAAGTATGATCATAGGAAGATTAGGGAGATTCTTTCTCACATGATCATTGTTCATGAGCTGTCATTTCTTTTCTCTGAATATGAAATGTTCAATTTATTAATGAGGACCGCAACTCCATATTATCAGAAGATTAGTCGTGCTACTGTGAAAAAAGATTATATGACTTCTTATGAAATTGAGAAGAAAAAAGTTATGGAATCATTAAAAGATGTGAATAGGGTTAGTGCGACTAATGATTTATGGAAGTCAGATCAGAAGGTTTCATATATGGTTGTCACCTGCCACTATGTAGACTCTAGTTGGAATTTGCAAAAGCAAAATCTAAATTTTTTAAATGTTCCTCCACCTCATAATGGTGTTTCCATTTGTGATGTATTAAATAAGTGCTTGGTTGAATGGGGAATTGAAAATAAGGTATGATCAATTACAGTTGATAATACTAGCTATAATGATGTAGCTATGAGGATGTTGAAGGATAACCTCTCCTATAAAAATAATCATCCTCTTGGTGGTAAATTATTTCATGTAAGATGTGGTGCACACATCTTGAATCTTTTGGTGCAAGATGGGTTATCTGAGATTCAAGATATTATTTTCAATGTGCGTGAAAGTGTGAAACATATAGCTGCCTCATATACTCATGTTAATATATTTAGTGAAGTTTTAAAGCAATTAAAACTATCTTCGAAGAAACTTGTTTTGGATTGTTGCACAAGGTGGAATGCCACATTTTATATGTTATCGGTTGCTTTAAAGTTCAAAGATGTTTTCCCTAGATATGCAACAAGTGATGCAACTTATACTTTTTTGCAAGTGAGAAGGATTGGAAAAATGTTAGTGTTGTTTTGTTCATTTCTTGACAAAGTTAATGAAATAACTTATCTTATTTCGGGAAGTGAATATCCTACTTCTAACTTGTTCCTTACTAAACTTTACACCATTAAAAAGTTGTTAAATGAAGCAAGTGCAGATGAAGGAAGTTTCATAGTAGAAATGATTAACAAGATGAAAACTAAATTTGATAAATATTATGATGATAGCAATTTATTGATCTCTATAGCAGCAGTTTTAGATCCAAGGAACAAAATGAAGTTGATTGAATGACATTTTCCGAAGATATATTCAGTTGGTGATGCAATTGAGTATATTTCTATGGTTTGTGAGACATTACACATGTTGTATAACGAGTATGTTGATGCTCATAAAATTAGTGTTGACAGTAGCAATGTTCAAAGTGAAACTCAAAGTGAAAGTTCTATTGGTCGAAGTAATTTAAATGGAAGAGGAAGAGGTAAAGTAAAAGCACAATTTTCTAGTTACATAAAGAACGTTGACAATGTTGATCAAGTAAAATCTGAATTAGAAGTGTACTTGGATGAAGGGTGTGTTATTTGTAAAGATGAAACTGACTTTGATGCATTGTCATGATGGAGAATTAACAACTTAAAATTTAGGATCTTATCAAAAATAGCTTGTGATTGTACTATCAATTCCGATAACTACAGTTGCTTCTGAATCGGCTTTTAGTGTAGATGATAGGGTAATTGATCCTCATCGTGCTTCTTTGGAAACAAATACAGTCCAAATATTACTCTATGTATCAGATTGGTTGCATGCTCATTATGGAATCAAGAAAAAAAATCAAAGGTAATCTTATAAACATCATATTTAATTAGTTTTTAACTTGCTACTATATTCTACGTATTGTTTTGTTCCTATCTAAGTTTTTGATGCTATGTATTTGTATGGAAAAGGAAAAGCTAGGATTAAAGAGATTCAATTGACTTGATGCTGCCATTATTGTCATCTGTCAAGAGGTATTGACAAAGCCTTCATTTATCCTTGATTTTTCTATCTAGTTTGATGTAACACATTGAAAATTTGTTCACTTATCCTTTTAAAAATTTTCTTATCAACATATTGAATATGTTGTATTTAACTATTTTAACCTTTGACTATTTGGCAACAAGAAGATAAAAAGAAGGCTAATTAAAAGCCAAGCCGATTGGTTAAGAGATGAAACTTCAATGGAACTTTATTAATTTCTTTGCTTATTGATATAATTTTCATGTAATGTTAAGAACTATTAAGTGTTAAGGATTTATAATGCATATGCTGACAAGTTAAGTTGTTTAATTCTACGTTAGTTGGGTTTATGTGTGGCTATGAATGTGTTGACAGGTTAAGTTGTTTAATTTTATATTAGTTGGGTTCGTGTGGCTATGCATGTGTTGACAGGTTAAGTTGTTTAATTTTATGTTTGTTGGGTTTGTGTAGCTTGCATGTTATGTATTCGTTTCTACAGGTAATTTTCAATTACTGCAATTGATTTTCATGTATTGTAGGTGATTTTAACAAGCTCGATTTCGAGCTCGATTATGCGCATAACGAGCTCGAGCGCGATTATGTGCCTAACGAGCTCAAGCTCGAGCCTAACGAGCTTGTTTAATGTTAACAAGTCAAGCTTGAATCGAACTCGAGCTAAGCTTGAATCGAACTCGAGCCGAGCTCGATTACATCCCTAACCCTCAGTAACAACTAACGTTCGTTAAGCTGTCACCCACAAATATTCATAAACTCCCCTCGGCCCAAATTCTAAGGATGTGTTTAATTTAAATTATCATATATAATCTTAATTATATAATTACCTAACAATCATATAATTAAAATTATAAAATAAAATAAAATATAATCTAAAATTATTTAAAACCTATTGTAACATTTTATCGTATTATCCTAAAAATATAATAAAATCTTATTATTTTAATTTTTAAAAATTAAAATCTTAAAATACCTTGTTATTTTAATTTCTAAAAATTTAAATCTCAATATATATATAATAATAATGATAATATATATATATATATATATATATAATTAAATAATATTTTTTTATTTTAAAATTTGTTTAAATAATTTTATTAGACTTCAGATTAAATCTATTTAGTTTATTCCAACTATATTGATAATTCTAATTTGACTATCCCTGAATAATCGACCTGACCCCACAAAATTTGTCCACCGACCAATAGGATAAATCGAGAAATCCATGTGACGGCCATCCTAGACACCCAGTACCTTTAGTTGCATGTCCCAATTAGAACTCGAGCCGAGCTCGATTACATCCCTAACCCTCAGTAACAACTAACGTTCGTTAAGCTGTCACCCACAAATATTCATAAACTCCCCTCGGCCCAAATTCTAAGGATGTGTTTAATTTAAATTATCATATATAATCTTAATTATATAATTACCTAACAATCATATAATTAAAATTATAAAAAAAAATAAAATATAATCTAAAATTATTTAAAACCTATTGTAACATTTTATCGTATTATCCTAAAAATATAATAAAATCTTATTATTTTAATTTTTAAAAATTAAAATCTTAAAATACCTTGTTATTTTAATTTCTAAAAATTTAAGTCTCAATATATATATAATAATAATGATAATATTATTATTACTATATATATATATATATATATATATATATATATATATATATATATATATATATATATATATATATATATATATAATATTTTTTATTTCAAAATTTGTTTAAATAATTTTATTAGACTTTAGATTAAATCTATTTAGTTTATTCCAACTATATTGATAATTCCAATTTGACTATCCCTGAATAATCGATCTGCCCCCACAAAATTTGTCCACCGACCAATAGGATAAATCGAGAAATACATGTGACGACCATCCTAGACGCCCAGTATCTTTAGTTGCACGTCCCAATTAGAAGAAAATTACTACAAATACATCATAAATAGGGATCAAACCGTGAGTATCAAGGTGACAACATGGATGTGGATGTCCTACCGCAACACAATGTCCTAGGGACTATTGATTGATTTAATTTATTAAAATTTTAATTAAAATACTAAAGTTCTAATTATTTGTCTCAGTGTTCTTCCTCCCAATCCCCCACTTAACCGATTGCTGCCCACCAACCGCCTTCCATCGACCGTTGTCCGTCGACCATCGCCCGTCGCCACCCACCACTCGCTGCCGCCATCCGACGATCTACTGCCACCTTGAGCAACATCGGCTACTGCTCACCAATCACCGCCCGTCGACCGTCACCTACCATCTTCGACGACACTTGCTGTCGCCCGCCACCTGCTGTCTGCTGCCACCTCCGTGCTCAGGTCCAATGGCTGCAAGGATAATTTTGAAAAAAAAAAATTACTTAACCTCCAAAATCAAAAAAACCAAGGCAACCCGAGGTATTCCGATTCCAAGTTTGATGCCCCATTCCCAATTGCTGACATTTCAAAATCAAGAAAAACTCGAACTAAACGAAGTTATCATGGATAACCGTAGATGTATAACCAAGTTATCTGCAATAACCTAAACCAAACGTGCCATAAGGATTGAGCACCAAAGAATCCGTGCTCTAATACACCCAAGTCCCGAGCGCCTAGCACCATACGATCTCAAACTCTCAAGTACCCAAGACCAAAGTGTTGAACACCATATCCTCCACCTTCTGGGCCCAACCCAGCCTCAGCCATCCTTCAGCCCATACCACGTACGCCAACCTCTCGGACTTCCCAACTCCTCAATCATGGATTCTGACGGGGTATCAGATTCCATTGTTCAAATGGAAAGAATATTATTGAAGATTTCTTGAACAGCCACTAGTTCCGGCAGCTAGGGGATAAAGTCCTACTCCAGTTTTTAGCATTAGCTTTAACCCTGACGATAAGTGAATGAGAAATGGGAAGTGTTGCCAACCAAATGGAAGATACTGATCTAACAATGAATCAGGAACCAAAGAAACAAGACCGTCAATGCAGTTGCAGGCGCGATCAGTAGTCCATTCCGGCCATGCCACCAGCACCACCCATGGCAGAAACATCCTTCTCATCCTTGGGGAGCTCCACAACAACAGCCTCAGTGGTGGTCATCAAGGAGGAAACACTGCCATTTGAGGTTTAGATTAGTTACAGTCTGATTCTATGCGGTAGACTGCAAATAAAGACTTTTCGAGTAGCAAATCAAGCTGCAAATCTAACTTGGGGCAAAAATCTATCCAAACAAGTAAATAAACAAGATAAACATAAATAAGTAGATAAAATTTATCCAAATAAAACAAGATAAATGTATTAAAAGGTGGAGAGGGGGAATAAAATAAACTCTTTAATTTCTCTTATTTTTCCAACCCCTATAAGTAAAAACTAAAACAAACGAAAAATGAACCAACTGGACTTCTCTTTAACATCACAAACAATTCCAATTTTTGCAGAAAAAAGTTTATTTTCTTACCTTGCAGCATCTACCAAGGCAGTTCTGATGACCTTCAGCGGGTCGATGATACCTGATTTTACCATGTCTACATATTCACCTGAACAATACAAGAAAAGATCAATTTTAGAAACGGTTGTTAAACAAATTCAAAAAACCGTTAAGAAACTCTTGAATGGAATGTCAACAGGCCTTTGGCTGCATCGTAGCCGAGGTCGGGGTTATCTTGTTCCAAGAGTTTGCCAACAACGACAGCACCCTCCACTCCTGCATTGGAAGCAATTGTATGCACTGGAGCCTGGAAGAAAGGATTGAAACCGTACGTCCAATGAGAGAACAATTGAATCATTTCTTTTAGTTTCTAGGAGATAGCCAGCAAACCTTTAAAGCGTTCTGAATTATTTGGACACCAATCTTTTGATCGAAATTATCAGTCTGCAACTTTTCCAACTCTCTAGATGCATAGAGAAGTGCAACTCCACCACCTGAATAGAACAGACTATAACTTCCACAAGTATTGTGAAGACTTGGTATATGCCCAAAAGACAGGAACCATCAGAAATGGAAGGGGATTCATGTGGTTTTACGTGAAGGCTCACTTCGTAATAGATTTGTCCCAAAAGATGGACGAATGAGTTACCTGGTACAATGCCCTCTTCAACAGCAGCCTTAGTTGCATTCAAAGCATCTGTAACTCTGTCCTTTTTCTCTCCAACTTCAATTTCACTGGCCCCTCCAATCTGCACAGATAAGTTCCGGAGATTGCCAACTTAGATATGCAACCGTTGATAGTTCCCTTGTTACAAATGTTTTTTATACAGAGAAAACTCAATTGGCAATGTTTGAACACAAAACATTTCATTCTGGAACCCAACTAATGATGAAACATAATTCATTTTATTTTCCAGAGGCTAAAATGAGACAAAATAAATAAAGACTATCCACAAGTTCCAATAGGATGAACTTCTATGTTGAGAAGTTGAATCAATTAGAATATGTGATAGGTTGAGCAAGACTTGAGAAAATATTCTACTTAGCCTAATCAAAGAATTTTGAAAGTGTCAGACTGTTATGAATGTTAACCTTCATAAAGTTCTGACTTAGAATTCAAGGGACCCTAAGTTGATATCGAATAGTTTTTCTGCTTGTTCTGAAGGAAAGTACTAACAGTACAACATGAAGAAAAGTCAATAAGTAATATACCTTAAGTACAGCTACTCCACCGGAGAGTTTTGCCAATCGGTCTTGCAATTTTTCTTTGTCATAGTCTGATGTGCTCAATTCAATGCCAGAACGTATCTGTCACAAAATAAATAAATAAATATATAAAACGAGGCTTCATAAAATTCTCATTGGAAAAAGCAGAAGGAACCAACCTGCTCGCATCTCTCTTCTATAGCTTTTTTGTCACCAGATCCATCAAGAATTACTGTGTCATCTTTTGAGATTGTCACCTAACAATACCATTTATTTGTTTAACATTTTGTGCAAAATTGTTAATAATAATAACTCAGATTAAGTACATCTATATAAACAATATAAAAAGGTTGATTTTGATGGGGTTAACAGCAGCTGGCTAATGGGACATATTAAAATATGCAAGGACAGTTTGCTACGAAAAAACAATGCGTAAACAAACCAATAGGGATGGGAAGTACATGAATTCCAGATGCTCTGGAATTAAATTTATCTACCAATCAAGATTGACGTGGTCTACTCCAAGTTCTGTTAAAAGGTTAAGTGACGGACACTTTTAGAAAAAATAAGAAAAGAAAAAGGTCTCTCACCTTTTTGCATGTACCAAGCATGTCAAGTTCTACTTTCTCAAGGTTCATGCCAAGTTCTTCTGTTATGACCTAAAATATATAAGTAATGACTTAAATCAAACATAAATCATTTAAACAAAATGTTAACAAGTAGAGACCTATACAAAGAATGATACTCACAGAACCTCCAGTGAGAGTGGCAAGATCTTGAAGACTAGCTTTCCTGTTCTCACCAAAACCAGGGGCCTTAACAGCACACACCTGCATAATCACAACCTGGTCAGTGCTAGGAAAATAACGAGATAGGCTGACCAGATTCCCAATCACCAGGATAAAACAAGGATTTAAAATGCTAAATTGACCTTGAATCCAACTCGAAGCTTATTAAGAGTCAATGTTGCTAGTGCATCGCTTTCCACATCCTCAGCAACAATTAGTAAAGGTCTCTGTCTCTGAGCACATTGAGAAAAGCGTGTGAATAGATATAGTACAAACTATAAATGCAATTTCAATCAAGATACTTTACCTTCAATGCCAACTCTAACACCTTGACAACTGCATTTATGCTTGAAATTTTCTTCTCATGTATCAAAATAAGGGGGTCTTCAAGCTCCTGCAAACTAGAAAAATGAGACTCACAGAACAACAAAGGACATGCTATCTAGATGAAAGGTAATTGATCAGGATAGGCTTCCTACACATTTTTGATTCTTCTGGTCAGTAATGAAGTAGGGGGATATGTAGCCTCGGTCAAGTTTCATTCCTTCGACAACTTCCAGTTCGTTGTACAAAGTTTTCCCATCCTAACAGAGCACAATGAGATAGATAATTTAGGTCACATAAATTATAGCTGGCGCATAGGTTAAACCGGAAGAGCAAAACAAGCACAACTTTTAATTTTTAAACTAATCAAATTGATCCTTATTTTATTAACTAGCGTTTTATTTTGGCTCCTGTTAGCTGTTAGAATTTCCACTCTAATTGATTCATCTCATCTAACTATTGAGAGTCTATTGACAATCTTTAAAACATGCTTGTACAATCACAATTTATTTTCTCACTTTTATCAGGCCAATATGATTGTACCAAGATGATATCCTCATTTATATGCAACTATCCACATTCTACTTTTTCGACATTGCATCTGTAAGCACGTCCACCATATTCATGTCCTGCACCCTTACATTCATACTTCAAAACAAGCATCCAGAAACTGATTGCTAACAGCTATAGAATTAATCAAACATAGTTTGCAAAGAGTATGAGTATTACTCAATATCCCATCACTGTTTGATGCTATAAATCCAAAGATGCATTAGCAGTTGTAGGTGACAGGATATTTGAAAGAAGAAAAAAAAGACAACTGACATTCACTCAAAAAAGTGAATATAAACTGTAAATGTATGTTGAAATATAGCAAGTCGTAGCACAAGAAAACATTAAACAATGTTGAACGTTGAGACTCTATTTTATTGAAGATTGGTAAATTCAAGAGGCTAGTCCAGTAAGGACTCAGTTTGACAAACATTTTTCCAACAACAAACGAGTTCATTGCAAGACAGATGATGATGCATCTATCAAAACCAAGGTGGAAAATAATTACTATAAATATTTGATCAAGCTGTAGTCCAAGTGACTAAAATCAACAAGTTGATAAGATGATAGCCACGGAAGCATCTATTTTATGCATCTTATGTGGATATAGAGCAATTCAAACAAATGTATTTATTTCATAAGTACTAAATATGACGCTCATATTGATGCTAATAATTAAGAATTATTTACTGAAATCATATTATTTAAGTGTAGTCTTACGTAAAGCTCAGTAGCAGTATGAAATTCACACAGTCAAATCCATATAGTTAAGACAGCTTATTATTGTTAGCATATTGCCACCATGAGCTGTATGCATCTCTCTCTCTCTCTCTCTCTCTCTCTCTCTCTCACACACACACACACACACACACGCGCGCGCGCGCGCGCGCTCAAAAGGTACGTGTCTCAATATAACTCCATACAACTTAACATTTTCACAATGTAACTCTGATACAATTGAACATGTTCATCATCTTTTCAATAATCACAAGAGCATAAGTATTTGCTTGAACTTTCTATAGATGGGCAAAAATAGGAGAGGAGAAAGAAAAGAGAGATGAAAAAGAAAATTAAGGCGAAGAATAAGAAAGAAGAATGAGTCTTTTTCATATTATTTTTTAAAATGAAGAGAAAATGAGAACAGATGCACAGAATAAAGAGGATCAGAGGGAGAAGACTGTGACAATGGAGCAGAGACTCATAAATAATGATCTGAGGAGGAAATGTTCCATTAGGCCATAGCATAAGGGTTATTAGTAAGCATGAGACAATTCTCAGCCCAATGTGACAGAAAAATGAATAATTTCTTTCCCTCCCTACGTGTATTTTTCCACAGAATTTTGTATTCCCCTCTTTTCTTTCCAATTTTATCTCTACCTACTCTTTCTCTTCTTGGAAACACAACTAAAAGAAAAAATTGTAAAGAAGAAAAAGGGGTTATTGAGAGAAAAGGGAGACAAAAAAAATATATATACTGCTTAACCAATGCATTTAAAAAGCATTTTTCCATCTTGGAAATTGGTTATAATATTTGAAATCATATAGGGTATAATTGTCATCTAAGTAGGAGCTTATTGATGGAAGAGGGAGATAAAAATATAGCTAAGCATATGTAAAAGGTATATTTCCATTGAGGAAATTGGTAATGAAATCATAGCGGGAATGATGGTTAAGTATTTATGTAATGCAAAAATTATACCCTAGCAGCTTCTACATTAACTCAAGGAGCTGAAGTGACTAGAATGTAAAATACAGAATAACAAACAGAAAACATATACAAAAACAACATAAAATATAATCACCAAGATATCTGACTTACTGAGACTGTGATAACTCCCTCCTTACCAACTTTCTCCATTGCTTTTGCGATTAGTTCACCAATCTCTCTTTCTCCATTGGATGATATTTTACCAACCTTTGAAAGGGAGAAAACTCAAATCTTGATATTGTTAAAAGAAAGAAAGAAGCAAATAAACAAGAACAGAATGATATCTGAAGCAACAATTTGCCAAAGTCATAAGGGTGTATCTCTTTAGTGGTTCTTCAATAATATGATATTCAAGATGCCGCAGAACCAAATACCTGAGCTATCTCCTCTGAGGTACTGATCATTCTTGCTCTACTCTTCAAGTTGGTCACAACAGTATCAACTGCCAATGTGATGCCACGTCTCAAATCCATTGCATTCATGCCAGCTGCTACTGACTTGCATCCTTCAGCAAATATTGCTCTAGTAAGGATGGTAGCACATGTTGTCCCTGCATACATTCAAATAGAACGCATATTATTACAAATAAATGCAGCAAAATCTCATGTTGACACAAGACTGTTCGATGAATATGTGAATATTAACTCACACTGTAAAGAGCTACACATAGGCAAAGACAAAAAATTAACAGAAATATGTATTAATTATACTTTGGAAACTATGACAAGACTAAGCTACTAGTAGACTGTAACCCATCGAACAAAATCATAACTAAGAAAGTCATGTTGATATCCATAACAGTACAAAACCAGACACAAAACTCCACTTCACTATGGAGAAATGACTTACCATCACCAGCAACGTCATTGGTAGCATTGGCTACCTGTTTTACAAGGCTAGCACCCACATTCTTTATTTTATCCTTGAACTCAATGCTCTTAGCAACAGTGACGCCGTCCTTTGTCACTTTGGGCGCACCGTAGCTTTGCTCAATAACAACATTTCGACCCTTCAAGACCAGATGCAGAGACACACGCCAAATATTAGATCACCGAATCTCAAAACAACAAAGTGTCATCTTTCTCAACAGCAGCCAAGAAAATAAAATATATGCATACCTTTGGGCCCATAGTCACCTTCACTGCATCCGCAAGATCCTCCACGCCCTTGAGCATCAAAGCGCGAGCATCAACTCCGAACCTAATATCCTTCGCAGCATAGTTCCTGCTCCAACCAAGCCTACTTCCAATCTACAGACACGAACATAACCTCAATACATTCAAAAATCAAAACTTTATCGAAACTAAAAAACCTCAGTCTCCAAGCACAGCAGAAATCATGACTGCGGAAAATCTACACTCCCCTACCTGTCTGCTGCTGATGCTGCCTCTGGCAACCCTATAGAATCAAAATGCCTAGTAAGTAGGAGATCGCCTTGTAATAGAGAGTAAGCGTTCATTTGCTTTCAAACTTTCTGGCCGATGAATCTTACCGAGCTTTGGAGGCCAGAGAAGACAAGGCGCGATACATGGTGCGATGGAGGAGTGATCGGGAGGGAAGTCCTGGAGAGAGCCAAGAGGAGGGAGCGAGGGAGGAGCTGTGCGGCCTTTATCAGAAGGGTAGGCGAAGGGAATGGCAGTGGGCGAGGCAGAAGAGTGTGATGATACGTAGGGCTGCAAACGAATCGAGCCGGCTCGCGAGCTTTTCGAGCCGGCTCGAAATATATTTGATTCGTATTCGAATTTATCGAATTCGAGCCGAACTCGAACATGTTCGATAAGGTTTCGAGCCGAATTCGAATCTATAACATTTTGTTCGAATATTCGCGAGCCGCTCGCGAGCTTTTGTATAATTTTATTATTTTCTAATATGTTATTCAATAAATGTATTGTAAATTTGTAAAGGTTTTAAAACTTTGAACCTGATGACTGATGAGTAACGATTCTGCAATCATGCTTAATGGGTTAACAAATTGCGGGTTAATGGATTATGGGTTAACGGATAATAGTTCATATTTATATTATAAGTTTATAACCTAATCCTTTTACAAACCGGCGAACCCTAATCTTTTCCACAAAACAAGTGTGAAGACTGGCGGCGGAAGGTAGCTAGGGTTCTTGTCCAGCGATTGTGCTTCAAGTGCTTAGGATCTAGAGTTGGTGTTGGAGAAGGAGAAGGTGCTGGTGTTGGAGAAGGATCTAGAGTTGGTGTTGGAGAAGGAGAAGGTGCTGGGGGACTGCTTCTTCTGCGTTATCGACGTCGAGAGTCGAGACTCGAGAGATTCTGATGGCTCTACTGCCTCCCCTTCCCCTCTGCTAGAAGATCAAGCGCAACTTCTCTTACTCTCACTGCTCGTGCCTACTGCCTCTTCTACGTTACCGGCGTCGAGAACTCCTGGTAGCTCTGCTGCCTCCCCCTCTGTCGGAAGATCAAGCACAACCTTTTTTGCTCTCACTGCTTTTGCCAAAGGCCACACGGAAGCTCTCTTCACCCAGTGTACTTTTGCTTGGAAAAACCTAAGATGTATGTCTTTTTTTCCCTCAATCTCTATTTTTCTTTGAAGTACATAATGGATTCAACCCTTTTCATAGTTATTTTTTTATCATTTTTTGGAAGGAATTATTTTCTTTTTTTTTCTTAATCTTTCTGTTTGTTTTTTTTCTTGAAGAAACAGTCTTTCGGTTTGTTTTTTTTCTTGAAGAAACAATAGTTAAATATTGATTTTTAATGCAATAATTGTTGATTTTGATAACTTTAGAGTTACAATTTTTCATATTTAAATACAGTAATATTTCCATGCAAGTTATTTGTGTAATTTATGCTTTATTCTTGAAGATATGTTGATTAGGATTTAGGATACTTTGAATAATTTATTTCATTATTAATATTTTTTAGTTATACTTTCTCTTTTGATTTTCAAAGAAGATGGTTGATTCTGCTCCAGCAGCAAATTCAGCTATTCAAGCTTCATTAGATTCAAATGAAATCCCAGAACAAATCATAGATAAAGGGGATAGTGTAACTAATAATTTGATTGAGGATGGTAATTTGCTTCACAAGTCAAAGAAACAAAAAAGGTCTCTAGTATGGTCAGACATGATTGAGGTTGAGGATCCAAAAGGTGATAAGTACAAGTGTAAACATTGTAATCTATTCCTTGCAAAAATGAAGTCAGGTACTACAACACACTTAAAACGACACTTGGATCACTGTGCTAAACACTTGGAGTCTAAAAAGAAACTTGAAGATAAACTCAAACAACAACAACTATTGTTAGGCTTCGAAAGTGTTGAAACAACTATGTCACCTTTATTAGTTGATGGGAAATTTTGTATGGAACGAATGAAAGAAGCAGCTGCCACATGGATCCTAATGCATGAACATCCATTTACATTATTAGAAGAAGAAGGTTTTAATATGTTTTGTAGACGTGGAATGCCTGAGTAGACCCGTATATCACGAACAACAGCAAAAAAGAGTTGTTTTGCAATATATGAAGTCGAGAAAAAAAAATTACATGGTTTGTTGAAAAATGTAACAAAGATCAGCCTCACGACAGATTTATGGAAGTCAAAAAATCAAAAAATAGAGTATATGGTTATCACTGGTCATTGGATTGACTCTTCATGGAAATTGAATAAACGCGTTCTTAATTTTTTTCATATTCCTCCTCCTCGTGGTGGTCCTCAAATTTCAGATACCCTTCTAAAGTGTGCAAGGGCATGGGAAATTGAAAATAAGATATATACTGTTTCCGTTGATAATGCAAGTGCTAATGATGCTGCAATTAAATATATGAAGCAAGATTTCTTGAAAATTAATACAAATCTGATTTGTGGGGGGAAATTATTCCATGTTCGATGTTGTGCACATATTTTAAATCTTATAGCTCAGGATGGCCTCAATGAAATTAAGGATATTGTTCATGTAATTCGTCAGAGTGTAGATTTCATTAGAAGAACAGATGCTAGACTCATTCAATTTGCTGAAATTGTGAAACAATTGAAGTTACAAGAAAGAAAATTGGTTGATGATTGTAAGACAAGATGGAATTCAACTTATGAGATGTTGAGAACAGCAATTGCTTTTAAAGAAGTTTTTTCAAGATTTAAAGATCGAGAACCTAGCTATATTCATTGTCCAACAGAAGATGATTGGGAGAAATTGCATAAAGTATTTTCAATTTTGAAAGTATTCTATGAAGCAACCAAAATTATTTCTGGAAGTGAATATCCTACTGCCAATCTTTTTCTAAATGAAGTCTATCGAGTAAAAGTAATCTTGGATGAGAAATCTTGTGATGAAGAAGAGTTTATTAGAAAAATGGTGCAAAAAATGAAGGAAAAGTTTGATAAATATTGGGGTGAATGCAATTTATTAATGGCTGTTGGTTCAGTTTTGGATCCAAGATGCAAAATGCGAGTACTTGAATTCACTTTTCCTAAACTTTATAACTCATTTGAAGCAGAAAGTAATATTAAAGAGGTCCAAAGGCTTTTGTATGCAATTTATAAGGAATATTCAGATACTGCTATTGAAAAGCTTCAAGGATCAAAAAGCAACTCTGAATCTCAAGATAGCAACACTGTAATTCAAAGTAATAGAGAACATACTACGTTTTCTTCTGGATGGACTGAATTCTCTTCTTATTTAAAAGAAATTGAAATGGTACAACCTGAAAAATCTGAGTTGGATGTGTATCTAGAGGAAGGGTGTCATAGGCATAATCCAAATGATGCATTCGATGCTCTTGGTTGGTGAAAGCTCAATACATACAAATTTCCAGTGTTGTCAACTTTGGCTAGAGATATATTAGCAATACCCATTTCTACAATAGCTTCAGAGGCAACTTTTAGTGTTGGAGGTCGTGTTATTGACAAGTATCGTGCTTCTTTAGCTCCTACAACAGTAGAAATGTTGATGTGCGGTGGAGATTGGTGTCGAAAGCGACATGGAGTGACTAAAAAGTCTAAGGTATGATGTTAAAATATTTTGTTTATGTTTTTTTTGCTTCTAATCAGAAAATAAATTTAAAAATAAATGATACATTTTATCTTTATTATTGTAGGTTGAAAAACAACATTTGACAATTGATTTACCTATAAATAAAGTTGATAATTAGAAGTTGAATGGTTATGTCACAGATTGAGGTATAGATTTAATTTTTAGCATTTTATATTTTGAGTTTGCTAACTTATTTAATCATTTATATATTTTATTTTTGAATTCTGCACAGATTGAAAAGATGGAAGCCTGGAATCGTGGAAGTATAAAGTTTTTTTTATTTTCTAAAGTCTTTGTATTGTTTTGTGTAACATGAAAATGCAATGGCAGGTGAACTTTGGATGCAGTAAGAGGAATGGAGAGCTTCTGGAATGACAAAAGGATGAAGAGCTTTGGAATAGAAGCATGAATGTGTAGCTTTGGAATGTAGTGGAAATGGAGATCTTCTGGAGTCTGGATTTGGGAGTTTGGGATGCATCAAGAGGAGGCTTCGTAATTAGTTGTTTTTTGGCCATTAATCTCATTTTAACTCAACTTTGTATGTGTTGAGTTGAACTTCTATTTTGTCTATGTTATGAGCTTCTGGAGTGGGACTTGAGAATTTGGATTTGATATGTATCATGATTATCTCATTGTGGCCATTATTCTACTTTAAAGACTAATCTCATTCTTTTTGTAATTTTATTGTGTATAAGTGTATATGTTATATGTTGTTTACTTATTTAGACTTTATTTTTATTTTGTATATGTTATGTGTTGTGTAGCTTTTATTCTGTTTTGTATTTGTATTTTGTTCATGTTATGAAATTGTTGTCAGTATAAGTGTATATGTTATATGTTGTTTACTTGTTTAGACTTTATTTTTATTTTGTATATGTTATGTGTTGTGTAGCTTTTATTCTGTTTTGTATTTGTATTTTGTTCATGTTATGAAATTGTTGTGTATTTGTTATGTGGTTTTATTTTTATTGTACTGCACATAATTTTAATTTGAATATGACAAAATTTAGATTCGAATAATTCGAATCGAACTCAAACTTAAGACATTTCTAGTTAAAAGTTCGATTCTGCTCGAATTAATATTCGAATAATTCGAATCGAATTCGAGCTCGAATCCTATTTCGAATCGAATTCGAGCTAAAGTTATTAGTATTTTCGAGCTTCGAATCGAATTCGAACATTATATATATATTTCGAGTTCGAATTCGAATATTAATATTTTTACATTATTCGGTTCGATTCGGCTCGTTTGCACCCCTAATGATACGAGTCTTGGCGAGTCCTTAGAACTCTTTTAGAAGCTTTTCTCTAGGGTTTAAGGAGTCCGTACCTATTGATCGAAGCCGTTAAATTAAAATCAATTCAAATTCAACAAATCTTTTTTTTATTGATTTATCAAATTGATTTTAGTTTTGGTAGAAAATCAAAAGAACGCCTTAATTATTTATATTACCAAAATTCAATTATATCTCTTTTTTTTAAATAATATTATTTCTATAATTTAATATTTAAAAATACTATTTTATGTTTTATTTTGAAATAATTTTTCTGAAATTTATTTTAAGGTGATACAATTTTAATAAAAAAATATTATTTCGTAGTGATACCGATTAAAATTATTTTAAAGTATAAAAGAATATTTTGAATACCAAATTATGATTGAATATTATTTTAAGATTTTTTAAAAGAAAATGTCTTTTTAATAATATAGATAATTAGGAATGTATTTTTTATTTTCTACGAAATTTTTTTAAAGAAAAAAACTCTAATGAAAATTAAAATGATAGTAGTCATTTTTATAATCCATCTTTTATTTTATATGTTATCTTAAGAATATCTTTATTCTAATAATTTTATGTTTTTATAATAATTTTTTACTAAAACTAGTATAATAAGGTAAGTTTAACCAAAATCGTCACTAGCTCTGATAGTTAAAACTTAATTCATCAATTTAGAGTAATTTTAATTAATTAAATTAAAACAATATTAATCAATATTAAAGCAATGTTAATAAGGTTGAGGAAGTTTTGAAGAGGTATTGATAATAAATAATAATATTAAGCTCTTTGAGTTTAATAATTGAAATAAATACAATTTAAATCTCAGATCCAAAGGAAGGCAATGATTAGTTATGTTAGTAAAATTAGATACTTAACTAATCACTACCTTCCTCTTGGTTGGCCCATTGAATACATTTGAAAGTGTAAGCGGTTTATTTCGGAGGTAGGCGATGTTCTCCCTAATTCGCCAAAGGATAAATTTTTAAGAGCAGGCAACTCCTCACCTATCAACCAATGTCTTGAGATTTAAATCATGAATATTTGATTAACCTGTTGAATATTTTACTATTGTACCATGCTCGAGGGGCTTCAATAGGTCTTCAGAATCATGATGTCACGGTAGGATATTCAGGTTGTCTTCCAGGTACCTACGATTCGAACCCCAACTATGACATATTTATAAAAAAAAAATTTCTAAATGGGGGGCGTAATCAAAGGATGCTGGACTTCTGGGCTGGTCACCGCATGCGCTTCCCGATTTATCCTGGTGACCGATGAAAAACTTTCATGGGACCAAACCGATCACCCTCAAAGATAGTCAATAAAATTAACTGAGATTATCAATTTTTTGTTTTTCGAGGGGCTTCAATAGGGTATATTAAATTGTTACACTTAAAAATATGATTTGGGATTTTAACTTCAATAAACAACGAATAAATGAACACTCATCTCACTAGAAGAATATTTAATAGGGATAAAATAAAATAAAAAATCATTCTAATTTAGGCAAAAATTAAATGGGTACTATCATTTGCAAAATAGTCAAGGCGTCTCATTTTCGATTAAAGTCAAATGACTGCCCTTTTAATAGTTTTCTCCTGAAAATACCCCTTAATTTAGCATTGTTGTAGCAGCAATGAGTAGTTATTATAACGTCCTAGTAGCTATTACAACATATAAAAATTATCAATAGTTATTATAATATATTTAAAATGAAGTTAGTGTTAGATCGAGTGGACCGACTAGAGGGAATGAATAGTCATGTAAATTAAATTTATAACTTTCTCTTGCTACTGACTTACCAAAGAGACACATTAATTAGATAAAATAATTAACATAAAAGGTAGGAGACACAAGAATTTTAACTTGATTACAACCTGAGTGATTGTTAATATTGATGATCCTGAGTAGCTCGATCAGAGGAGGTGAATAGCTTGTAATTAAAATTAATAATCTCGAGCTAACTTATTTTAGCAGGGACACAATATTTGTTAAACAAAACAACTATTTAAAAACATAAAGTAAGAGACTCAAAATATTACTTAGTTAAAACATAGGTGGTTGTTAATCTAAGACAGATGAAAAGCTCTAAAGATCTCCTTCATTGAAGGCGGAGAAATTTCTTATACTCTTTGATAGCTCAAAAAGTTAATAGGAATTGAATACAGAAGTTGTTTTTTAATTCCTAACTCCATGAGACTTCTTATAGTCTCTTGGAATATGTTACCATTAGTTGAAGACGCCTCCAAAAGGGTCCAGGGTGCCTCCAATGAGGATAGAACTTTATCCAACCTCCAATGGTCAGCCAACGGTTGTCTCTTGCATTGGAGGTGCGAGGGTGCATCCACCAAGTAGGCGTGAGGGTGCCTCCACCAAGTAGGCGTGAGGGCACCTTCAACCATGTTGGAAGCGCCTTCCACTAGGCAAATCAACTTTGAAGATGACTTTCTTAGCTTTGGGTGATGCTTTGGTTATCCGAAATTGAGTTCACTCAAACTCAACTCTGACCATCTCCTCGAGTAGGTTTCCTCCCCTACTTCTCGTCCTTCGGATATGTTGCATGCGTCATTCTCATTTACTAGTGTACTCTACCGTAGCTTCTCGTCCCTCGGATGTACTGAACCCGTCAACTCCCTTCTCATGATATCCTTCTCATCTGTTGCGTCTTTCGCTCGACTTCTTGTATTCTTAAATTCTTGCACATTTAGACATAAGATATCAAATACAACATGGCCTAATTTGTCTTGGTTGACCACATTAAAACTCAACTCGGTTATTTACAATCTCTCACTTTTTGATGTGCATCAATTAAAATTAAGTTAGGATAACAAATAATAAAATAACATATCAAATATTAAATAAAAAATTACAACAAATAATAAAATACCATATGAAATGTTAAGTAACAAAAAAAGTTATGATTATTAAGTACATAAAAATTTGTAAATGATACCAACATAATATGTAAATAAATATTTTCAATATATCCTCTTTAATTTAACCCCTATATTTTTTTTCCTCTTTGATCATACAAAAATATAAGAAAAAATACCATAAGAAATAAGATTATGTTTAAAAAAGGTTTGTGAAATTGAAAAGATAACTCTTGCAAGAATTTTCAAAATTTTGCCAAAGTGTTTTCAAAAGCATGTATGTTTAAAACAGTTTTCAAAATACTTATTGCTAGTTTTTCAAAACATAGATTTTGAAAAAGTATCAGAATTTTTGTAATGAATGTTTTGAAAACTAACTTTTGCAAAATAACTTGTAAATTTGAATAGAAACTTTTGAAAATATCTTGTCAGATAGATTTTTAAAATGTTCACAGAGTAATTTGAAAACAGGATAATTTTTCAAAAGAATGATTTAAAAAAAAACTATTCAAAAAAAATTTCAATTGTGTTTTTAAAGCAAATTTGAAAGTAATTTGCAAAATATATCATGGCGATTAAAAAATTGTTTTGGAAATATTCCTTCCTCCGCTGGACCAGGTATGTATTTAAAAATATTCATCTACAAAATTGTCTTTGACTATCTAACCGTTAGGTACTAACTAACTACCAGAGGATAGTATCATTCACTTAGTTAGTCAGGTTAGGTAAATGTATCCAATTAGTGTTTGACTAAACATGGATTACTTAATTTGATCATTGTAGTATTTGGTATTTTACGCCCAGACTTGTGTTGATGCAGATATAAGCATCTTAAGTCTAGGAAATGTGCCTATACATCTCACGTCATTCTAAGTTTGGAATACACAATTAAGGGAATCTAGTGTGTTTGTGAGATGCTCAAGTTCTAGTTTTATAGGAACATACTTTCTATGGATTTGATCTAGTTAAGGCTAAAATCAATTTTGAAATTATAAGGAAATAGGAAATTTTAGAAAGTAAGAAAATTTTCATAGAATTTGTAAATTATTTGGAAAATATTTTGAAAATAGCAAGCCTAGTCTATGAAGCACATTGAACAAACAACAATGGTAAAGAGTGGCAAATAATATATATCGAAATAGTCACAGAATCCAAAATATGCATTGTATAATGAATAAGGTCAAAGCTGATCATCAGCTGGAGGTGGTTGAAGCTGCTTAAGTGCTCGTACGGTCCATAGGATCTGCTAAAAGCCAGTGGTCATCTCCTCCTGGAGAGCAGAGAAGCCGGTAGTCATCTCTCCCCGAATGGTGCTGAATCCATCCGTGACTAACTACTGAAGTTGTGCAGAGGACTCCTCGAGTTGAGCTAGTCGGTCCTCAACAAATAGTGATGTTGAGGACTGGGTCGAGGTTGAGGGCTCAGTCGGAGTTAGAGGATGTCCTAAGAGCTCCTCCTTCATGAATGTCGACAACTCCTCCCCCTCGGCCAGAATAATAGGTGAAAAATCATCATCACCCTCACCTAGTATATCTGGTTGTGGTCGCGCTCTCCAAGCTAGTCTCCCCTGAGTAGTGATGTCTATATACACTAATGCAAACTGACGGTAGCTAATCTCATCATATGCACTAAGGGAAGTGGTGGTATATTGCGTCATATCTACCCCTATGGATGAGAATATATATATGTTAAAATATGGCAGTATGGCATGTGAACTTGTAGCCTGGTGATGAGACTGGATGCATGAATGCCATTGTGAAATACGTGTAATGCAATGTCAGTGTCAAGACATTGGCGTAGTGTATATAGAAAAAATGAATGAGATGGTCGCATCATCGCAATGTCGCGAGATGTGATCGGCAAACTACAGGTGATCAGAACTCAATATAAAATATAGTCTTGTACCCTGAGTGAGAGTGACCTAAAGTCAGTGACTATAGGTAATCTCTCCTCCCCAAAGAAATATATGTAGATAGTATTTAATATAATATGGGAATAGGGTTCGTAAAATGGTAAATCCCTACTAGGGTAGCACAAAAATGGACAAGCAGACCTCCTAAATCCTAGGTTATCATATAATAGAGTGGGGGAGAAGTGTAAATCCTGTAGCAGTCAATGGGGCACTGTAGAGGTTAACGACAATGTAGCAGTTACTGTAGCAGTCGACTTATGCACTGTAGCAGTCAACTGGTGCACTGTATTGTCGACTGGTAGAGAGCCGTTGAGAGAGTCGTTGGGCTGGCACCAGTCGACTGGTGGAAGGACCAGTCGACTGGTAACGGGCAAATCAGCTTGCTGATTTCTTCCAAGCTCTATAAGAAGGAGCTTGGGATGGCCGGCCAAGGTGACGAAATTAGACTTGGTTAAAGCATAATTAGTAGTCACCAAAGTGCTCAAGGTCTCTTGTGTCCAAGTGTTCTTAGTTGGTATTGTGGTGAGGTTTCTCCACCTATAAGGAGTTGCTTGAGTAGCCGGAGTTTGCCGGGGGCTAATCCACCTTAGGATCGGGATCGTCCACCTTACGGACAACCGTGGAGTAGGAGCATCATCTCCGAACCACGTTACATCGACGTGTATTGGTTTTCTTGTTCTTTTCTTTGTCATTAGCTTTTGTATTTGTAATGAGTATTTGTATTTCCGCTTGCGCACTAATGAATACGTAGGAAGAGAGTAATTAGGGGCGCCGCCCATTCAACCCCCCTTCTAGCCGGGCACCGATCCTCCAACAAATCCTTCCCACCAACTCTAGTAGAGTAAGTTAGGTCATCAATCTTAATAAGATTGTTATAAGACTGTGCACATAAGTCTAAATTTACTGCATGACTATAATAAACTAGCCTATCCAACTGGTAGTAATCTATAATCTGTATAATAGAAGCGCAATACTAGGTAAAGAAAGTCCTACTTAGATATTTAAATGTTAATGCAACATATGTATGCTTCAGAAAATCTAATCTAAGCTGCTCAGAGGGAAACCTAGCATCAATAAATGGGGCATTACTAGGGCTAGGGGTAACATGTCGTCGTTTCCTAACAGCATATAAGCACAGATTGACAAAGAAAATACACCCATAACCAAATAATAACTAGATATATTGAGTTAAGGTATACCTAGGAGGTTTGGAGATGAAAGATTTGAAAAATCGCGGGTGAGGACAGCTGGAAGGTGCCTTGTTCTGACTAAATTCGCGAACAGAGACGCTCGCCGTTCGCTGGAAAAGGTTTGGTCAAAGGCGCCTTCAATCTTGATGGAAGGCGCCTTCGGTCAATCAGGACCGGATTTTTCCCACTTTTCCGAGGACGCCTCCAATGGTCTCAGAGGCGTCTTCGGTTAGCATTTTTTTAAAAAAAAATTTTAAGTTTAATTTTATTTATTTAATTAATTAAATTTCATTTATTTTTTATTTATTTTATTTAGTTTAATTTATTTTATTTAATTTATAATTAATTTAATTTGATTTGATTTATTTTAATTTAATTTGATTTATTTTAATTCATTTTAATTTACTTTGATGTTGAATTTGAATTAAATCTTTAGTTATTTGACCTGATTTATATTTTCAATCAGGGAATCCTATAGTATTATGAGAAGAATTAAGTTGAATTTTAAGATTGGGTTTAACATTGTGTTAGATTCAAGTTTAGCTTTGGGTTCAACAAATAAGCATTCTTTTGATAAACTTCTGAGTTATGGTGAGTCACTTGGACATCATTAGAGTAACTATACATTCGAAATTTTCCAAATAGTCTTATCCACTGAACTTAATAATAAAACTTTGGCCTAGCTGATTAGGATTTGTAAGGGATAGCTTTAGTTAGTTCCACTAAGCCAAATGTACCAAGTCGAAGTCATATCTTCCTAGACATGCATAGACAGAATTTTCCTAACTTACTATCATCCAAAATTTCACTAGTACTGTTGATCAAGTTAAACTTTTGTTTCTTTTTAGACTAGTCTTAATTACCCATTTGGGTAAGTTTATTGATTTTGGATGTGTCAACTAATTTGGAGCCTCCCCTGATTTATTGAACTTTTGGTTTTTAGGTTTTATGTTTATGTCGATTAGTTTTGTAGTTATAATAGACTTGATGATGATTTAAATTAACCTTGTAGTTATTTGATTTAAATTTATTTGAGTTTTCATTGTTTGATTTTATCTTATTTTTTAGTTTGGAATTTAGTTTTGAAGGTCTATTTTGATTTGGTTTTGAATTAATAGGTTTAGTTGGATTTGGTTTTAAATAATGAATTTCATTTTTAGGTATATAAAAATGATTGAGTCCTACTTGCGTGGTTAAGTACGCTTTCAGAACCCAGACTTTTGTTAGTTTCTTATTTTGACTTATTAGTGATATAAACATTTTGTTAGTCATGCTGGACTTATATCCGAGTCCGGATTTATTGTACATAACTTTTTGCGATCCAAGTATTATATCAAAATATTTAGATCTGGTTATAAATTTTTCTAGTAGTTCTTTTAGTTTAAGTATTTCCCCTTTCAATCTGGAATTGTCTTCCTTAAGTTTTGCAACTTGAGTCAGGATTTCAGGTTGAATTTGTTTAATTATTGAGTTTGAATTTAGTTGTTCATTAAGTATTTTATTTTCTATATTTAGTTCATTTATTTTATTTTCAAAATTAATTAATTTTTTATTTAAACATGCTATTATTTTAAAAAACTTTTTGCTTAAAGTAAATTGTACCTCATCGGAACCTTAGAAAATGAGTGCGGACTCGTGACTCGATTTGGGTTCCGACCTATCTTCTGAGTCGCTTTCTGATTTTGGTCTGTAAGCCATCAGCGTGAGGTAGTTGGTGTGCTTTGGTTCATCGCCATTTGATTCTTCCGCGAATGATTCGTCCCAAGTTGCCTTGAAGGCTTTCTTCTTCTTGGGATTTGGGCAGTCGATCTTGTAGTGCCTCTTCTTATTGCATCTAAAGCATGTGACATTGGTCTTGTTGTTGTTGGAGGTTGAAGTGGAGTTGATATTCTGTAGGTCCCTTTTGGTGAAATTATTCTTTCTCCTGGTCAATATCTTTTTTACCTGGTTCACCAGGTATTCTTCATCATTTGTGTCATGGTCAGTCTCAACTTAAGATTCTAGTTTGGTTCTGATCTTTTCTTTTGATGGTCCTGCAATAAAAGCAATACTTTTCTCCGGTTTGGTTTGTTCGTGCAGCTATAATTCATAGAAAAGTTCATTTAATTTTAATTTGGATAAATTCCTCGAGATCTTATAGGCATCTACGATGGATGCCCATAATACATTTCGAGGAAATGCGTTTAAAGTGTACCTTATAAGATCTTGGTTCTTCATTTGGTGGTCGATTGTGTGAAGTCCATTAAGAATGTCTTTTATCCTCGCATGTAGCTGACTAGCAGTTTCACTTTCCTGTATTTTTATATTAAATAATTTATTCAAAAATAAATTCCTTTTCATTACCTCTGTGCCATTGGTTCCCTCATGTAGTTCTATGAGTTTGTCCCATAGCTCTTTGGCATTTTCGTGTGGGATGACGTGATTCAGTTCCTCCTTTGTTAACCCACACTGAATTGTGTTGAGGACCTTGAAGTTAATCTGGGCCTTCTTCTTCATTTCCAGATTCCAATTTTTTGAGTCTATTGGAATTCCAGAGTTGTGGTCGACTGACGTCTTGTATCCTTTAATGACGCTGAACCATTAGTTGTAATCGGTCTTCAGATACACTTTCATCCGCCTCTTCCAGTAGGGGAAGTCGTATCCATTGAAGAGAGGAGGACAAGCAGTATTGTATCCCTCAAGTTAGGCCATTTAGCACTAAAGATAGAAAACTAAAGAAAGATACTAAGACTTGTCTTGGATTAGTAGAGTTTGAGAAGTAAAAAGAAATTTCGAAGAACTCGAGTGGTGTTGCACCAACTTTGAGTTAAAAATCGAATGAGAAGTCGTTATTTAAAAGGGTAAGTTGCACCAATTAGAATATGAGAAAACATAAATAAAAAAAAGTTTCCCCTTACTTGATTGGTTGTTGCACCAATTTAGAGCAGAACATACTCTGATACCACTTGTTGGATCGATACACACGTGAGAGGGGGGTGGATCATGTGATTTCCAAAAATTAATTTTATTATTTAACTAAAAAACATGAGTATGTGCAGTGGGAAAACAGAGAAATCAAACGATAAGTAAGAAAACCAAAACAGACACGGTTGGTTTACTTGGTTCAGAGCTTTCGACGACTCCTATTCCAAGACCCAGGTCCTACGGACCTATCGATGGGCAATCAACTAAAATACTTTTTTCGGTACCTCCAGAAAAGGAAATCGAGTACACAGAAAGAGGAAACAAGTGCAACACCCTGCACTTGTTCTTTTGCAAGTAGTAAAATGTACAAATTACAAATCGTTACCCAACTCCTTGGAAGATTGTTAGCTTAAGCTTAGTGTCGGTCGGTTCCTTGGCAACAGTCGGGTGCAGCAGCGTCGTAGCAGTGGCACAAAAGGAAGCCGGAGCAGTTGGGATCTCAAATGGACGCACAAAAGCTTGTATGGATGTTGTTTTTTGAAGATTGGTCGAATAACCCTTATAAAGGCTGTGGAAGGTACCTTCCATAAGCTTGAAGGTGCCTCTAACCTGAGAAATCTGATCCCAACTTCGCTATGCCTTATCTGCGATAAGGTCCAAAAGTTATCCTACAGAAGGCGCTTTCGGATACTATTCATCCGAAGGCTTTTTGCTCCTTTTGCCCTGCAAGTTGTGTTAGTCCAAAACTAAAATATCTATCATGCAAAATAAAGTTAGCACAGTGAAAAATAAAAAGTAGTAATTAGCTCCTATCCTCCTAGGACCAGAAACTAGTCAAGGTCTCAGATTAAGGATCCAAATGGACCTAACTTGAACCGACGTCTACTGTCCTCAATCAGGACGTGTCCTTACTTAGTCACCCTCCTCCAGTGACTTATCTCTACTTACCAACTTGCAGTCGGTTGATTGACCTCTTGACCCACCAGGTCTTTATGCCAGTTGTCCGGTCCGCAGACCCAAATGGATTTCTGCCAGTTGTCTGGTCCAGCAGATCCAACCAGTCTTCCTGTCAGATATTCGATCGGCCCGTTGACCTATCTGGACTTTGCACCAGCAATCCAATCCCGCGGACCTAGTTGGATTTCATCTTGGTGTCCGATCAGTTCTTGTATATTCGATAAAGCAATTAGATCACAAAACACCTAACTTAACTTCCTTGTCATTTATCAAAACCTGAGTTAGACCGTTAGTGCAATCTGCACTAATAGAAACTAGTTCTTATGTGTTTGTCTACCTCTCTAATTATATCCATGCCCTCGAACTTTAATTTAACCCAATATATTGAGATCAATAATTTATTGAATATGAAAATATTTGAAACTAGTTTGAGGGCATGGATATAATCAGGAGAGGTAGATAAACGCATAGAAACTAGTTTTATGTCAATCCGAGGTCGTTTGATCCATAAGCCGTTTTTTCCCAAAATTAGCTGATGAACCAAATGACATCGGATTGACATGAAACTAGATTCAATGTGTTTGACTAGTTCTCTTGATTATATCTATATTCTCAAACATCAATTTAACCAAGTATATTAAGAGTAATAATTTTTTTAATCAAAAATATTTAAAAAATTAAATTCATGTTTAAAATCGACTAATGGACCAAATGACCTCGTATTGATATGAAACAAGTTCTTATATGTTCGTCTACCTCTTCTGATTATATCCATGCTCTCCAATTTTAATTTGACTCAATATATTGAGAGTAATAATTTTTTGAACATGAATATATTTGAAAAATTCAATTCATGTTCAAAAAATCATTGTTCTCAATATTGGGTCAAATTGAAATTTGAGGGTACGAATATAATCAGGAGAGGTAGACGAACATATAAAAATTTACTTCATGTCAATCTAAGTTCATTGGGTCCATTAGCTGTTTTTGCTCAAAATCGACTAATGGATCAAACAAACTCGGATTGACATGAAACAAGTTCTTATATATTTGTCTACCTCTCCTGATTACATCAATACTCTCAAACTTCAATTTGACATAATATATTGAGAGCAATAATTTTTTAAATATGAATATATTTAAAAAATTTAATTCATGTTCAAAAAATTATTGCTATTAATATATTAGGTTAAATTGATATTTGTAGGCATAGATATAATCAAGAGAGATAGATGAATATATAAGAACTTGTTTCATATCAATTCGATATTGTTTGATCTATCAGTCGATTTTAGAAAAAATAGCTTAATGCGGATATTGCTTGAGGGCAGAGAGGGAGTAAAGAGGAAGAAGGAGGGCAGTCTGGTCATTTGGCTGGAGCAGGGTTCTTGTTTTAAGGGCGCATTGTTCATCGTGGAGAGGGGGGGTTCGGTGCTTTGAGCCGCCACGAAGAAAGGGACTGGCTTCCTCTCACACTCCTTGTCGGCATTGGCGTCGGCGATCGGCCGCCGGAGACCGGCCACTCTCCTTCTCTACCTCCTCTCCTCCGACTTCTTCGTGTCGGCGCCGCCAACGTCAGGAGGAGGGCTGCTTCGGGCTAGGTTCCGCCTTAGCCAACACAACAAGGGGTTCCGGCTCCTCCTTGGTCCTCTGCCGTGGCCGCCAAACAGATCCGCTGGCGACGACCATCTTCGGGGCCACCTCCTCCTTCCTACGACCTCGATACCTTTCGCCGCTGCCGCTAGCGCCGCATGTCGTCGACGCCGCCCAGGAGGTCGCCTCCGCTACCAGCGGTCGTCGTCGCTGTCGCAACCGCCTCTATCGGCTGCTGTCATCGCCGCCACAACCTCCGGCGGCCACCTCCAGCGACCACATCCAGTAGCCGGCTCCAACGAGCGACGTCGCTTCCGGTGGTCTTCACCGCTGTCGCAGCCGCCTCCATCGGCTGCTACCATCGCTGTCTCAGCCTCCGGCGGCCACTGCTGCCACCCCCACCATCGATTGACCTACGACCTCCATGATTTGTATTGTGCTTGTTGTGTTGTGTTCCGGCCATCGGGCCGTTGAGTTATTGGTATTGTCCGGCCTGTGTGCCGTATGTCGGTCTGTGAGCCGAGAGGGTGTTCGACCTTCGTGCCGCTATTGTACTTCGACCTTCGTGTCCCTATTCCGGCCTGTGAGCCAATACTGTGATTAGACCGCTCGTCGTCTGATAGATCCATGTCGTGTGCGTCTTGGAGCCGCAGGAGTCAGTTACTCATCTAGTGGACGTCTATCTACTCCTCACGTCCGCGGTGACTCAATCAGCGCCGCAAACCAGCTCATCCATCCATCCGAGGGCGCCCCCCCCCCCCCGGTGCCAGGGTACGTCGCCGTATTCATTTTGTACTTATTTTATTATCCTGTTATTATGTGGATGCTTATATGTTCGCGGGATCCACCTCGAGCATCGAGGTACCAGGGATCGGGGCAACCCGGTCACTGGTTGCAGGAGTTGTTGACCAGAAGACATCGGAGGACTTGGTCAACACAGGAGACATCTCATCAGCCGGGTCATGAGGATGCGATCAACCTTCCAGACACGTCATTTTGGCAGGTTCGTCTTCTCAGCTTCTTGACAGGATCAAATTGGCGCCGTCTGTGGGAAACTCACCTTGTCTGGAACGTGAAGACGGACGACCCCGAAAGTTCCGACATCCTCATGGGCTTGAGGGGTTTCGACGACTATATCTTATCCTCCTCACTCCACGGGTATTCGGGAGTCAAGAAATTGAGTCAGATCCTTTGTTGGTTGGCATGTTAGTCTTTCAGCTATATTCTCTTTCGGTCATAGAATTTATCATAGTTTCTCGAGCTAGGACTCCCGCGCCGATCGACCGAGTTTCCATCATATCCGAGCCACCGGCTCGATGTTGAAGACCCCGAGCCGGTCAGCCGGACGTATATTATCCGAGCCATCGGCTCGATGTCGAAGACCCCGTGCCGATCGACCGGGGGTATATTATCCGAGCCATCGGCTCGATATTCGAAGACCCCGTGCCGATCGGCCGGGCGTTTATTATTCGAGCCATCGGCTCGATGTTGAAGACCCCGAGCTACTCGGCCGGGCGTATATTATCCGAGCCACCGGTTCGATGTCGAAGACCCCGAGCCAGTCGGCCGGGCGTATCTTATCCGAGCCATCGACTCGATGTCGAAGACCCCGAGCCAGTCAACCGGGCGTATATTATCTGAGCCATCGGCTCGATGTCAAAGACCTCGAGCCAGTTGGCCGGACGTATATTATCCGAACCATCGGCTCGATTTCGAAGACCCCGAGCCAGTCGGTCGGGCGTATATTATCCGAGTCATCAACTCGATGTTGAAGACCCCGAGCCGATCGGCCGGGCGTATATTATCCGAGCCATCGGCTCGATGTCGAAGACCCCGAGCCAGTTGGCCGGACGTATATGATCCGAGCCATCGGCTCGATGTTGAAGGCCCCGAGCCGATCGGCCGGACGTATATTATCCGAGCCATCGGCTCGATGTCGAAGACCCCGAGCCATCGGCTCGATGTCGAAGACCCCGAGCCGATCGGCCAGGCGTATATTATCCGAGCCATCGGCTCGATGTCGAAGACCCCTTGCCGATTGGCCGGGCGTATATTATCCGAGCAATCGGCTCGATGTCGAAGACCCCGAGCCAATCAGTCGGGTGTATATTATCCGAGCCATCGGCTCGATATCGAAGACCCCGAGCCGATTGGCCAGGCGTATATTATCCGAGTCATCGGCTCAATGTTGAAGACCCCGAGCCGGTCGGCCGGGCGTATATTATCTGATTCATTGGCTCGATGTCGAAGACCCCGTGCCGATCGGTCGGGCGTATATTATCCGAGTCATCGACTCGATATTCGAAGACCCTGTGCCGATCGGTCGGGCGTATATTATCTGAGCCATCGGCTCGATGTCGAAGACCCCGAGCCAGTCGACCGGACGTATATTATCCGAGCCATCGGCTCGATGTCGAAGACCCCGAGCAGTCGGCCGAGCGTATATTATCCGAGCTATTGGCTCGATGTCGAAGACCCCGAGCTAGTCGACCGGGCGTATATTATCCGAGCCATTGGTTCGATGTCAAAGACCCCAAGTCAGTCGGCCGGGCGTATATTATCCGAGTCATTGGCTCGATGTCGAAGACCCCGAGCCAGTTGGCCGGGCGTATATTATTCGATCCACCGGCTCGATGTCGAAGACCCCGAGCCAGTCGGCGGGGCGTATCTTATCCGAGCCATCGGCTCGATGTCGAAGACCCCGATCCAATCGGTCGGGCGTATATTATCCGAGCCACCGGCTCGATGTCGAAGACCCCGAGCCAGTCGGCCGGGCGTATATTATCCGAGCCATCGGCTCAATGTCGAAGACCCCGAGCCAGTCGGCCGGGCGTATATTATCCGAGCCATCGGCTCGATTTCGAAGACCCCGAGCCAGTCGGTCGGGCGTATATTATCCGAGTCATCGACTCGATGTTGAAGACCCCGAGCCGATCGGCCGGGCGTATATTATCCGAGCCATCGGCTCGATGTCGAAGACCCCGAGCCGATCGGCCGGGCGTGTATTATCCGAGCCATCGGCTCGATGTCAAGGACCCCGTGCCGATCGGCCGGGCGTATATTATCCGAGCCATCGGCTCGATGTCGAAGACCCCGAGCCAATCGGTCGGGCGTATATTATCCGAGCCACCGGGTCGATCTCGAAGACCCCGAGCAAGTCAGGCTGGCGTATCTTATCCGAGCCATCGACTCGATGCCGAAGACCCCGAGCCAGTCAATCGGGCGTATATTATCCGAGCCATCGGCTCGATGTCGAAGACCTCGAGCCGATCGGCCGGGCGTATATTATCCGAGCCATCGGCTCGATGTTGAAGACCCCGAGCCGATCGGCCGGGCATATGTTATCCGAGCCACCGGCTTGATGTCGAAGACCCCCGAGCTAGTCGGCCGGGCGTATATTATCCGAGCCATCGACTCGATGTCGAAGACCCCGAGCCAGTCGGTCGGGTGTATATTATCCGAGCCATCGGCTCGATGTCGAAGACCCCGTGCCGATCGACCGGGCGTATATTATTTGAGTTGCAAGCTCATTGTTGAAGACCGTCGAGCGGCGACGTTAAACTCCAGAGTCGAACCGGCGACTATAAAACCTCGGCTTGAAGACCGTCGAGCGGTGACGTTAAACTCCAGAGTCGAACCCGCGACTATAAAAACCCATGCTTGAAGACCGTCGAGTGGCGACGTTAAACTCCAGAGTCGAACCCGAGACTATAAAAACCCCGACTTGAAGGCCGTCGAGCGGCGACGTTAAACTCTAGAGTCGAACCGGCAACTATAAAAACTCCGACTTGAAGACCGTCGAGCGGTGACGTTAAACTTTAGAGTCGAATCGGCGACTATAAAAACCCCGGCTTGAAGACCGTCAAGCGGCGACGTTAAACTCCAGAGTCGAATCGGCGACTATAAAAACCCTGGCTCGAAGACCGTCGCGCGGCGACGTTAAACTCTAGAGTCGAACCGGCGACTATAAAAACCCCGGCTTGAAGACCGTCGAGCGATTGTCACCTCAGATATTCTATCTCCCCCGTTCGGGGTCGAGCGATTGCCACCTCAGATATTCTATCTCCCCCGTTCGGGGTCGAGCGATTGTCACCTCATATATTCTATCTCCCCCGTTCGGGGTCGAGTGGTCTTCACTGGTCTCAGACCAGCTTATCAGATATTCTATCTCTCCTGTTCGGGGTTGAGCGATTGTTATCTCATATATTCTATCTCCCCCGTTCGGGGTCGAGTGGTCTTCACTGGTCTCAGACCAGCTTATCAGATATTCTATCTCCCTCGTTCGGGGTCGAGTAGTCTTAGTGAGCATCTATCTCCCCCGTTCAGGGTCGAGCAGTCTTCGCGAGCGTTTATCTCCCCCTTCGGGGTCGAGCAGTCTTCACGAGCGTCTATCTCCCCCGTTCGGGGTCGAGCAGTCTTCGCGAGCATTTATCTCCCCCGTTCGGGGTCGAGCAGTATTCGCGAGCGTTTATCTCCCCCGTTCGGGGTCGAGCATTCTTCACGAGCATTTATCTCCCCCGTTCGGGGTCGAGCAGTCTTCACGAGCGTTTATCTCCCCCGTTTGGGGTCAAGCAGTCTTCACGAGCATTTATCTCCCCCGTTCGGGGTCGAGCATTCTTCACTGGTCTCGGACCAGCTTCAGATATTCTATCTCCCCCGTTCGGCTCACTACTTTCACTTTCATGCGCCTTCGATTCACGGGCTACACTCCAGTTCGGTTCACACACGATGCGTCCGTTCGGTTAACGACTTTTCGTCTCTGTTCGCGTTCGATTTCACGGGCTATACTCCCGCTCAGTTTTCGGGCTCCACTCCGGCCCGGCGCTGCTTCGTCGCTCGTTCAGTATTTGCCTATACGCTCACTTGGCGTTCGACCGAGAGTTTACTTGGTAGTCGCTCGACATTATTTTTCGTCGCTCGGATGACACTCTGATAGCAACCTGATCCTTAGCCTGATTGTCCACCTAGCCACGTGCTTGCTACGCTCGACATCATTGCGGTCGTCTGGTCGACATTTTACGGTCACCATGTCGATATTTCGAGATTGCCCGATCACATTTCAGTCATTCGGCCGATGTTTTTCGGGGCTCAACCTCCATCCTTCCGATCGACTGGCCGGCCCTTTTTCGGTCGCGCGCTCAACATTATTCGCCCCACGTCTATCCACCTGATCGACATCCTTCTGATCACCCGGTCGGCATCTTCGTGGTCGTGCGCTTGGCACCATCCCACTCTGCACTACTCGATTATCGGGTCAGCATCTTATGATCGACTGGTCGTCACTTCCTCGGTCTCCCGTTCGGCATCGCCCACCCGTTCGCCCGGTTAGCATTTTATGATCGATTGGTTGTCACTTTCGTGGGCGCGCTCAGCATCGCCCATTCGCTCGATCTACTCGGTGACTATCATGTTACTTGTCGCTCGCTTGATGATGCGCCGCTTGCTCGACACTTGGCCGGTTTATCTGACTCAGTACTATTTTTGCATAGTTCGCTCAGCATCGCCACCCTCTCTCGTGCGACGCTATTATGACAGCAATCACTCGTGTCCCCTTATACGATGAGTTCAGTGATTTGACTTTGATATTGAGAGCGGTTCAACCCTTTGCGATAGACTGTCCAGTCAGTCAGACTTGCGCCCCCTTCGACTAAACTTGAAGGGGAGGCTTGTGATGCGGATATTGCTTGAGGGTAGAGAGGGAATAAAAGAGGAAGAAGGAGGGCAGTCTGATCATTTGGCTGGAGCAGGGTTCTTGTTTTAAGGGCGCACTGTTCATCGTGGAGAGGGGGGGGGGGGGTTCGGTGCTTTGAGCCGCCACGAAGAAAGGGATTGGCTTCCTCTCACACTCCTTGCCAAAACTGGCGTCGGCGATCGGCCGCTGGAGACCGGCCACTCTCCTTCTCTACCTCCTCTCCTCCGACTTCTTCGTGTCGGCGCCGCCAATGTCAGGAGGAGGGCTGCTTTGGGCTAGGTTCCGCCTCAGCCAACACAACAAGGGGTTCCGACTCTTCCTTGGTCTTCCGTCGTGGCCGCTAGACAGATCCGCCGGCGACGACCATCTTCGGGGCCACCTCCTCCTTCCTACGACCTCGATACCTTTCGCCGCTGCCGCCAGCGCCGCACGTCGTCGACGCTGCCCAGGAGGTCGCCTTCGCTACCAGCGGTCGTCGCCGCTGTCGCAGCCGCCTCTATCGGCTGCTGTCATCGCCGCCACAACCTCTGGCGGCCACCTCCAGCGGCCACATCCAGTAGCCGACTCCAACGGGCGACGCCGCTTCCGGTGGTCTTCACTGCTGTCGCAGCCGCCTCCATCGGCTGCTACCATCGCTGTCTCAGCCTTCGGCGGCCACTGCTGCCACCCCCACTATCGGTTGACCTACGACCTCCATGATTTGTATTGTGCTTGTTGTGTTGTGTTCCGGCCATCGAGCCGTTGAGTTATTGGTATTGTACGGCCTGTGTGCCATATGTCGGTCTGCGAGCCGAGAGGGTGTTCGACCTTCGTGCCGCTATTGTACTTCGACCTTCGTGTCCCTATTCTGGCCTGCGAGCCGATGCTGTGATTAGACCGCTCGTCGTCTGATAGATCCATGTCGTGTCCGGCTTGGAGCCGAAGGAGTCAGTTACTCATCTGGTGGACGTCTATCTACTCCTCACGTCCGCGGTGACTCAATCAGCGCCGCAAACCAGCTCATCCATCCATCCGAGGGCGCCCCCCGGGGCCAGGGCACGTCGCCGTATTCATTTTGTACTTAATTTATTATCCTATTATTATGTGGATGCTTATATGTTCGCGGGATCCACCTCGAGCATCGAGGTACCAGGGATCGGGGCAACTCGGTCACTGGTTACAGGAGTTATTGACCAGAAGACATCGGAGGACTTGGTCAACACAGGAGACAGCTCATCAGCCGGGACACGTCATTTCGACAGGTTCGTCTTCTCAGCTTCCCGACAGGATCATAGCTGATGTACCAAACGTTAAATTGATATTTGAGAGTATGAATATAATCAAGAAAGATAGACGAATATATACAAATTAGTTTTATATCCATCCGAGATCATTTAATTTATCAACTAATTTGATCTAAAATTAATTTTGATTTAAAAAACATAAATCAGTTAGACTGATTTAAAATTAATTGACTAATTTAATTAAAAATGGAACGTTTTGATGTAGAATTAAATTAACTTGACTATTCTAAAATAAGGTAAAATTAAAAATAGATACATATTATTTTAAAATTTTCCTAGGTAAAATGATTATTTTGTAAACTCAAGTACTTAGGTAGTTCAGTAAACAGCTGAACAAATAAAGCTCTTTATGCCCGTACGGTTCACTATCCGGTTCACACTTTGTTGTCTCTTTTAGCGCGGCGGAGTCGTCGGGGAAACGAGTCAGCAGGTCAATCACTGTCGACGCTACCGGCCTTCCTCGGCGACGTCTGGTTCGATCTCCGGCGGACATCGTTCGACTTCATGTATGAATCACCTCCTTTCTTCCGTTCAATCGAATTTTTCTTTTTGGTAGGCTTTAGTCTCCTCTCATGATCACTGGATCATCTTCTCGTTTTCCGCCACGATCTGAATCGGATTCAGACCCCTCGTTTTCCGATCCGAACCCACACTCTATCCTTTATCTTGGAGCTCCAACGACCACAAAACCCACATCTGCGTCCCTGACATCCACCCCAATGAAGCCGTCCTTCCTCAACCCCTTGCAGTCTCTCCGCCCCGCCCCTGTCCTTCTCCCTCTTCTCTCGAGGCATGGCTATTCTTCCTGTAGTTTTATTTTTATTTTTTCATCTATTTTATGTTTGTTTTCTCTTTTGTGTGTACGCCGTTGATAGGGCGCAGATGTCTTCTTCCTCGCGGATCCCTTCGCCTCCTGACAACGGAGTCGTGGTATGTTTTCTTTCCCCTTCCGTTAGCTTAATCATGATTGCTGGATTACAAAATCTATTTTCCGTGTTAGTTGGGTTGTGGCGCCGTGTCGGTGGATTTCCTGGCGACGGTGGCTGCCTTCCCCAAGCCTGATGACAAGATCCGCAGCGTCAACCTCAAGGTGAAGTGCATTGGTCTTGTTTTTGGACGGTGTAAATTTGAAAAGATGGATATTATGGTTTTGCTTGTCAATGTTTTTTTTATAGATTCTTCTTTTCTTTGATTGGATGAATGTATTTACATTCACATAACTTCTTTGATTAGGAGTTGTCAGTTTTGTCCAAGGAGAAAATGAACAATGAAGTATTATGTGTTTCCAAAAACTTGACTTTTTTTTACTTTTGGGTCACTTGGAAACTTGGAACTTTGCTAAGCAACACTATGAATCTTGCAATTGTCATGAGATTTCTAGGTACAACAATAACAACCAAGCCTTTTCCCACTAGGTGGGGTCGGGTGTATGAATCCTTTTACGCGAGCTCTATCTCCTATTATATCATCATCTATATTTAAATAAATTTTATCTTGTTTTATTGTTGCTAACCAAGTCTTTTTTGGTCTTCCTCTTTCTCGTTTGATATGCATGTTTATCAAAGTTTCACATTTGCTCACTAGAGCATTTATTGGTCGTTTCAGTACATGTCCGTACCATCTTAAATTTGTCTCTCGAGTTTGTCCTCGATAGATGCAACTCCGACTCTCTCTAATGCTCTCATTTCTTATTTTGTCCATCTTCGTATGTCCACATATCCACCTTAACATCCTTATCTCTGCATGTGCTCGAGTCATAGCCCAACATTCACTCCATATAACATAGCAGGCCTAACTGCGGTTTTATAGAACTTACCTTTAAGTTTAAGAGGTACTTTACGGTACATAAAACACGACGCCCTCCATTTCACCCATCCTGCTTGTATTCTATGTAAGACATCTCTCCAATCCCTCCATCATTCTGAAAAATGATCCTAAATATTTAAATCTCTCGGTTACTCGTCCTCTTCTATCTTAACAATTGTTTCATTACTTAATATTGCTAAACTTAAATTCCATATATTCATCTTTAATCTACTAAGCTTAAAACCTTTCCCTTCAGTTTTCCTCCAAAATTCTAGCTTAGCATTTACTCCTTCACGTGTCTCATCTACGAAATAATATCATACAAACAACATGCACCGTAGTGCATGTCTTGAATGTCGGTGAGTTCATCCATAATTAGTGTAAAAGATAGGGACTTAGGTGATCCTTGATGTAACCCTATCTTTATTGCTTCAGTTACTCCAGTCTTTACTCTGGTCGTTCATCCTCATACATATCCTTAATTAGTTCAATATATGTTATCACATCTCTTTTAAAATTCTCCATATAAGTTCTCTTGGGACTCTATCATGTTTTTCTAAGTCAATGAATACCATGTAGATCTTGTTTTTTCCCGATATTTTTCAATTAATTGTCTAAGGAGATGTATAACTTATTATCGACCTTCAGGCATGAACCCAAATTGATTTTCGTCACCCTTCCTTAATCTTTTTATTTCTTTTTCCAAAGTTTCATAGTATGACTCATTAGTTTAATACCCTATAGTTTATACAATTTTGTATGTCTCCTTGTTCTTATATAAGGGAACTAAGTACTTATCCTCCATCGATCGGACATTTTTTCGTTTCAATATCATGTTAAATAATTTTGTAAGCATTCAATACCTTGTTTCCTAAGCACTTCCATACCTCTATCGGAATATCATCTCCAACGGTTTTCCATTGTCATCTCATTTAAAGTTTGTTTTATTTCAAGTTTGAATTCTACGATAAAATTAAAATTCCTACGCTCATTTGACCTAATTAAATTACCTAAGTTAAGTTGGTCACTAAACCTTCATTAAAAGTTGATGAAAATACCTCTTCCACTTTTTATTTTCCCATCATTTACTAATACCTATTACATTTATCTTTAATCATTTTATTTGGCTAAGATCTCTTGTTTTCTTTCTCTCACTTTAGCTATTCAATAATGTCTTTTTCTTTGTATCCATTTTGATAAAACACCAAAAGTTTCATTTTGCTTCACTCACTACTTTTTTAGCTTCTTTTTTGGCTATTGTATTTTTTTTAAGTTTTCCTCGTTCTTACAAATATATAATTCCTTATAAGCTATTCGTTTTTCCTTCACTTTCTCTTGTACTTTCTCATTCCACCACCAAGATTCTTTACTTAGTGGTGCATGTCCCTTTGACTCACCGAGTACACTCTTAGCTATTATTTTCAATTTTGATACTATCTTATCCCATGTTGTATTAGAGTCATCGTATATATCACCTAATGCTTGTATTTCTACTTTCTCCTTAAATATATTTGTTTCCCATCCTTTAACTTCCACCACTTAATTCTAGGAATTTTATATATTTTCTTTCTATTGATACTATGTTTGAGGCGTATATCTAACACTACTACCCTATGTTGGGTAATTAAGTTTTCTCCAGGGATGATTTGCAATCTTTACAAATCTTTCTATTCTTCTTCCTAACCATAAGAAAGTCAATTTGCGATTTATTATTTCCACTTTTGAATGTGACTAAGTGTTCTTCTCTTTTCTTAAAAAACGTATTAGCTAATATAAGGTCATATGCTATCGCAAAATCTAATATAGTTTTCCCTTCCTCATTCCTCGTTCTAAACCCATAACTCCCATGTACTCTCTCATATTCCTCATTTTTCACTCCGACATGCCCATTTAGATCACCTCCTATTAAAATCATTTCATTTGGTGGAATATTTTATAATATTTCATCTAAGTCCTCCCAAAACCTTGATTTAGTAACTTTATCTAATCCTACTTGTAGTGCATATACGCTAATTATGTTCATAGTTTCTTTCGTCATTATTATCTTAAGAGTTATAATTCTATCCCCTTTTCTAACTACTTCTACAACTTCATCCATTAACAAACTATCTACAATGGTACTCACTCCATTTCTTGCTTTACTTTTTCCAGTGTACCATAATTTAAAACCCGAGTTCTCTATCATCTTTGCCTTCTCACCTATCCATTTTGTCTCTTGTACACATAAAATATTAATTTTTCTCCTAATCATCATATCTACTACCTCCATTGATTTACCAGTGAGAGTTCCTATATTCCATGTTCCAAATCTTAGATTATTAGTTTTCCTATCATATTTGTTCTTATCTAACCTATGGTGTGAGAACTCTTGCCTATTTAACACTACACCCAAGTTTTCATGGAGATGTAGCGGTCCTTGCTGAAACGTTACAGTCGGACCCTGTAACGCGAACTCTTGCATACTTATCACTACACCCGAGTTTTGGAGATGTAGCGGTCCTTGCCGAGACGTTACAGTCGGATCCTGCAACGCGTTCCTTCCGGGGAACAACCTAGCATTAGCACAATAGTTTAATGGATTCATTCATTGAATATTTGCCATAGTTTGACGCTGGCTGGCAACCTAACGCAACCCTCCTCCTTTATCCGGGCTTAGGACCGGCCATGACCGGTCATCATGGGCGGAGTTATGAGATTTCTAGGTAGAGTTCAATTAATATGAGGTAGCTTGGAAACCTTTGAGTCAGATGGGATTTTAATACATTTCTACTAAGTATTTTGTTTTGGCAAACTCTTTTGCTCTAGATGTTCCTGGTATGTACTGGCTCGGGTAAGTAAAACTAGACTTCGAGATGATTCTTTTAGGATTTTGGAACTACTAGAAGCCAAAAAAATTGGAATGTCAAATGAGATGTTCATTTTTTTTCCCCATTAATAACAACCAATGGTGTTACTTCTATAATCTTATTAACGGTACTCTAGTCAGATAATTTAGGTTCTACAATGAGACCTGAGGCGGGCTAAATTTCTTAAATTGAAAATTTTGACAATTGGATTAGGCATGGAAAATCTGACCTTTTTTGCTTCTTTTTTACTTGTATTATGAAAAGACACTATCCTTGGCCCATGCCATTTTAAAAAATTTGCTGCAGCATTGAGAAAAATGGAATGTAATTCTCTTAGAATCTGAGAATAATACAATTAAATTTTTAATTGGTTGCTCATTCTATATTCAAGAAGTTTGTATCGGTTCCAATTTAAATGCTCAGGTAGAAGGAGGTGGAAATACTGGGAATGCCTTGACCTGTGCTGCACGTTTGGGTTTAAAACCCAGGGTAATTTCAAAGGTTTGTTGCATTGAGTTATTTGATTTTTGGCTAATATTTCTATAGTTGAGTAGGTTGAGTCTTGTAAGATCCTTTGGTTGTTCCATGAATTAATGAAGCTTTCTCACATCCATTCTCCATTTTCAATAGTTGTATTAGAAGATTCTGAAATTGCTTTGTTGGTCCCTTTGATAAATAGTCTTAATATGGTTATAGAGTACAAGCTAAACAAACTAATTCACTATAATGCATCCTATCTTAAAAGTTAATTAGGTATGTTTTGGTGGAATTTTGAAGGAAGATGAGATGTTCAGAAAAGAAAGGTTCTAGGACAAAGATTAGCAGATACCTATGAATATCTATTGTAATATACATCACTTGAAGATAAACTTGAGTGCTAAGTTTGGGATTTTGTCTTGCCAATTATTGAGTTTGCTGATAACAGCTCTTTAAATCGTTCCATGGGTAAATATTTATTCAAAATTGTACATGGATCAAAAGCTCATCAACCAATGAACATAATTCCTTTATCTACCCCCTCCAATCCATCTTAGAGTGATGAGAGGTTTGTCATTCTAATGTTAGGGGGGAAATTGCTTTGAATAATGAAAATTATAAAATGCATGCTGGCGTACATTGTAAATATAATGAATGGAATGAAGCTAACTATGCTCTTATTCACATTCACTCTAATGCCTTTCTAAAAATTCCTTTAAGAAACTTCATCCTTGTTTCTCCCGTGTTTCCATATTATGAGTAAGATTAATGTTAATGCTTATGAAATTGACCTACCAATTGATTTAAACATGGGTAAAATTTTCTATTTAGAGAACATATTACCATATTAGGGGGCATTCAAGTCTCCTTCGTTGTTTGTTGGATTATCCATAGATTGTACTCCTATAGCTCTAGTACTTGCAAATCCTTCTATGATGTTGTTGGCCCCTCCGATTGAAAGCATTGTGGATTCTCATATAATGATAGCCCTACATGGATGTACCCGAAGATACATAGTTCATGGATAGGGGCTTTCAGACATTAATGATGTTTGGATCACATAGTATGAACTTTGACAGCTCGTTCCTAACTTATTTGATGCACTACGATAAGTGACTGGACTTTCTCCATTAGATGCACTTTAAAGTAGCCTATTGTGTACTTATTCTCAGCGATGCAAATCTTGATTGCTAATCTCCGCACTTTAGAGAATCAAGTTCTTGGTGGGGGAGAATGATCCAAATTTGAAATTAGATCACTTTTTTAATTTAGAGGTATTTGGTAGTCTCTCATAGTTTCTGCAAGTCAGGAAAAGAGTTTTAGGTATCTAGATTTGTTTTTTCAATGTTATATGTCCAAATCATATTTAATATTTTTCCTAAGTTATCGAGTCTTTTTTGATAAGTTGATATTTTTTACACCACTTGGTTAATTTTTTTTTTCCAATTTTAGTTGGGTTGAAGCCTCTAAAAGATCCAACTTCCCCTTGTAATTTATCTTTGATTCAATAATATTTTCTTTGATAAATTTATCATTGTGGAAGTTTGGTACTTTGTGTTTGTCTCTTTCCACAACATAGTGTTGTGCCAAGATGAGGTTGTGAAGTGGTTGCGGTCAGGTGTAACTACCTTCTTGGGTAATGTCTCAAGTGGAAGAAGGATAGAGTCATAGTGGCTAGGCAATGATGGAGAACACACAAAGGAGATGGCAGTCGTCCCTGACATCTTCCACCATTGTAAGCAAGCAAGAGCATACAGAGTGGTTAGAGACTTAGAGTCATTGTAGATGCAAGAGGAGGGATGGTCCTGTATTGGTTGTTGCCTTGTTATTCATGTCGAAGTTGCTCACAAAAGATCGTCAAGAGCAAATTTAGGTGTGTCCTAGGTAGCGGCAACACTTGTTGTCTATGGAAAAGGGGCAAATAGTTAACATGAACGAGCAAGTTGCGGTTGGGAAAATATGAAGAGAGAAAGAGAGGATAGAGAGATAGAAAGAGATGATTGAGAGGGTGAGGCTAACGACCTCCTAAGGGAAATGTCTCGTTTGGGAAAACCTTAACCATAGAAAAGGGATTTTGAATTATATACCATGTAAATTTGGGGATAAGAAATATATTGTATTGCTTTCGTAATTGAGATTACCATTGTATATAATAGATTCATAGTAAAATCTTAAATCTAGAACCGTAACGAGAGACTGAACTCATTAAACCAATGACCCTGTTCATCTAATACTTATATTAGATACATTGTATAAGTATTAGATACATCGTATATATAATATTTGATAACCCATCTACTTGTGCCCATCATTCCTGCAATGTACTATAATGGACATCAATCCACTAGTTTTTGGCAACCAATTCTTTTAGTCATTTTAGAAATGCCTCAAGTGATATTTCACATAATTATCACCCAAACGATTCACATACTTTTCAAGGATTGTTTGTTACTTCGTGTATTCTTTTTGGGACTTTTAACAAATACTTTTTAGTAATTTAATCTCTTTTCTTTGTTTGTGCAACCAGACAATTAAGCGCATGCATAGTCTACACAGAGGGCAACCATTTCAATGATAGCATGATTAGATCTCTAAGCTACTTTTTTTTATGACTATAGGAAGTGTTAACAAATAAGGGGACATCACAAAGAAAATATTGAAGATATTCAGCTATATATTTCTGTGCTAATCAAAGATTGAGAGTTCTCTGGCTATCAATCAATTCTTGGCATGTACAAATTGGGCCTGAATGATTAGTTTCATAAAATCTTGTCAAGCATGATTTGGATGAGTATTCTGCCTAAATGCTTAAACTGTAATATACAGAATTCTCTCCCTCCTATGTGTAAGTCATATGTTATAATTTATACCTATAACTCAGATGAAATACTGGGGATAGCTAGAATTTGAACTATTGATTTGTGCTATGCTATTATGTATTAATTGGCTGACCCAGGCTAAAAGATAAGACGTGAGGAATGACACAGTTTATTTATCTGTAGCCTGTCATCTCCTCTCATGATCTGTTTGATTACGAATAGACTTGACATTTGAAAGTTCAAACACAGAGTAATATGGAATGAAGACATTGCCAAATGAGTTGAAATAATATGGAAGGTGAGGATTTTTAATGCTTGATCTGTGCTTTATTATTATATTAAGATTATTAGAGCTATAATTGTTTGGAAAACACCTAATTTATATTCTGGATGATCCTGTCTGAAATATGCAAAGACGTGCGCCGACTCCAGTGAACGACGATCCCTGATGAAGATAATCTCTTAGAGATTTGGAAGAAGCCCTCCGCGATCCTACGCACAACAAGATAAACCAACAAAGCGTTAGTGACCTAAGATCGGGGTGGGAATCCTTGGCTAGGCCCTCCGACGCTCAAGTCAGTTTCTCTCTCAATGGTGGAAGAAAGGAAGAGGAACAGTAACTGAAGTGAAACAGAGTTTAGATGCTAGAACTTGCATACCTCGCCAACGGAGAGGATCCCCCCTTTTAATACTACCTCATGTGACCTCCGTAGTCGTGAAGTAGTCCTCGGTTTGTTAGGGTTTGTTAGGAGATGAAGTCATCTTCTATATTTCGTGCAATAATCCTTTAAGGTATTTTTTTTTACCCCAAATGTACCTCTTTTGTCATTTATGATTTATATTTGTGATGGGGACACGTTATTATAACTGAAGAAGCTTCTAGAAGATATTTCTCGTCAAATCTGTTAGGTTGTTATATTTTCAGCCGATCCTTTAAACCGGTCGCATATATAATAAGAATACCATCTGTTAGGTGTGTCTCGGCCGGTCGTTCAAGCCGGCCGCACATGTTAAGAATATTTCTTGTTGGTCATGTCTCGGTTGGTTGTTAAGGCCAGCTGCATATATGAGCTCATGAGTACTTGTTTGTTAAGAACCATATATAAAATTAAGTGCTTTTATGCTCGGGCGGGCTTTGCCCGGTCGAGTATATATGAGCATGTGGGTGCTCGCTCGATCTTCAATCGGCCGGTGATATGTTGAAGCTACGCATAAGGCTAAGTGCCTTTATGCTCGGGCGGGCTTTGCCCGGCCGAGCATATATGAGCATGTAGGTGTTCGCTCGGTCTTCCATCAGCCGGTAACCTGCTGAGAATCATATATAAGGTCAAATGCCTTTATGCTCGGGTGGGCTTTGCTCGACCGAGCATATATAAGCATGTGGGTGCTCGCTCGGCCTTCGGTCGGCCGGTAATATATTAGAAGTCATACATAAGGCTAAGTGCCTTTACGCTCGGGCGGGTTTTGCCCGATCGAGCGTATATGAACACATGGGTGCTCGCTCGGCCTTTGGTCGACCGGTAACATGCTGAGATCATATATAAGGCTAAATGCCTTTATGCTCGAGCGGGCTTTGTCCGACCGAGCATATATGAGCACGTGAGTGCTCGTTCGGTCTTCGGTCGGTCGGTAATATACTAAAAGTCATACATAAGGCTAAGTGCCTTTACGTTCGGGCGGACTTTGCCCGACCGAGCATATATGAGCACATGGGTGTTCGCTCGGCTTTCGGTCGGCCGGTAACATGCTGAAAATCATATATAAGGTTAAATGCCTTTATGCTCGGGCGGGCTTTGCCTGCCCGAGCATATATGAGCATGTGGGTGCTTGCTCGGCCTTCGGTCGGCCGGTAATATACTAGAAGTCATTCATAAGACTAAGTGCCTTTACAAAGCCCGCCCGAGTGTATATGAGCACATGGGTGCTCGCTCGGTCTTCGGTCGGTCGATAACATGCTGAAAATCATATATAAGGCTAAATACCGAACGGGCTTTGCCCGGTCAAGCATATATGAGCACATGGGTGTGCTCACTCGGCCTTCAGTCGGCTGGTAATATACTAGAAGTCATACATAAGGCTAAGTGCCTTTATGCTCAGGCAGACTTTACCCGGCCGAGCATATATAAGCACGTGGGTGTTCGCTCGGCCTTTGGTCAGCCGACAACATGCTGAGAATCATATAAGGCTAAATACCTTTACGCTTGGGCGGGCTTTGCCCGGCCGAGCGTATATGAACACATGGGTGTTTGCTCGACCTTCGATCGATCGGTAACAGGCTGAGAATCATATGCATAGGGTTAAATGCCTTTATGCTCAGGTGAGCTTTGTCCGGTCGAGCATATATGAGCACATGGATGCTCGTCCGACCTTCACTCGACCGACTATATACCCTTCCTATCTTTCTCGACCTAGACCCCTCCTTCACTCGCCAAGCCGACCCATCATAACCCGTATACATTAAATTATTAATTGCTTAGCAAATATCATCAACATCCTTCTTTGCCATGTGAAATATAAAAGAAAAGTGAAAAATTCAGGGATTTTCCAACACATTCTAACCCCTCAACCTTGAAGACTTAGATTTCAGGGACCATATATTATTGGAAAGTGATGTGAGCCTTTTCAGTTTGCAACTTTATCCATTTCAACATAAGCATTTCCCATTTTGAAACATTTTTTAAAAATTAAATACTAATTTTTCTATGGAACTTATAGAGCAATTCTGGTTGGCTTATAGATATCTCAAATCACCATTGAAATTGCATACTAAAACACAAACTAGTAGCTAGTCAATTCTTTTAAAAACTTAGACTCATAGTCACTAGAATATCAGTCGCTCTATTTTAGGTTAGGGGAACTAAATGCTTTAAGCAAATTTGGTGTTTGACTTCGTAAGAGCTTGTTTATATTCGTTCAGTATACACAAAGACGATTAAACTAACAAGCTTGAACAACTCATTAAATTAAATAAACAAGCTAGAACACACATGTGTTCAACTCGTTAATGTTTGTGAACAAAGATGGTGAATTATTCGTGAATAATGTCCATGAATAAAATTCTTATCAAACTTATAAATAAATAAAAAATCTATCAAAATGAATATTAAGCTCATTAACCAACTAAATATGCTTAAAAATGTAAAAAGTTTGAAAAATTCAAACAAGTTTGAATTAAAAGCTCGATAATATCTAAATGAATCAAGTTCAAACTAAACTTAAACCTAGCTCAAGCTAAAAAAAAAAGAAGAAACAAAGCTTGAATAACCGTTTCAACACCCTAGTTAGTTTTAGATTCAGCTTGCCTGGTTCGATTACCTTATTAAACAAACTTGAACAACACAAATGTTGATTCGGCTTCGCTCATTTCTCCTCCTTTTAGTGTCTCAAGAAAACAATGGTAATTAGGTATAGGAAGATATTTGAAACAATATCTATTTGCTCTTCATTACTGCAATGCAAATAAATGATAGTTTTATTAGATAGATTTTTTGTGCAATACAACATTAGTATCCTTCCCTATCATGTGGAGGCTGACGAGACTAGCACATTATATGGTGACATGTTTTGCCATTATTCTTGTCTCTCCTCCGCATGTGTAAGCGTTGATGTGCGTGTCTAGAATCTATTAACCTACTCCGTGACACCCTATGTCATGTAAGAAAAGGAAAGGGATGTTGAAGCTTCTTTAGCAAGTCCTAGGGTTGATACGGTTTTTTTTTTTTTATCGAACTTTCTGTGTTATTACTTGGTTCTTTTGCAGTGCAGGGTAAGATTCCGTAGAATAGATCATTCCCTTTGACTCCATATTGGCGGGAGCTTCGTGCATCGGGCTATCCTTTTTTAGTCATTGTTATTTTTTATTTGCATTTCAGAAAGTTCTAGTGTTCTTCTTTGGCATGTAAAATCGCTTAATGATTATGGCTTAAATTGTGATTCAATTATTAGGTGTGTTTGGCATCTATTGGAGATGGAGTTGAATTGGATGGTTATGGTTTTGTATTCATCTTCAAACCTCTTTGATCTATTCTTGTGTCATTGTATACCAATAAGTAATGTCAGGCCAAGGGCTCAAACTTGGAGATGCTTCTCTTCAATCTTATCAAAGTACCTTAAGTGTTAGCCTTATTTTTTAGTTGTTAATTTTTAAGTGTTTTCTCGAATTAGAGATCATTAGGTGGAATAACTGATTTTAAGAGAAATAATTAGTTATTATCATAACTCTCAAAGGTATTTTAGAGTTTAGGCTAAATTATCTTCTTAACTCCTAACTTTCATCTCCATTTCCTGATCCTCCTAAGGTAGCTGATGACCCTCAAGGGAGGAGTATGCTTGAGGAGCTTGAAGCAGATGGAGTAGATACTTCCTTTATGGTGGTGTGTAATTATGCCTTCTTCATTTACTTTATTATACAAATTGATCAAGCATTTATGTTTATGATCTTTGCTATTTTTTCCCCTCTTTTAAAGATGGGTGGAACCAGTATTGATACCTTGTTATCTTTGTCCTTATTATTCAGGTTGGAAAGGAAGGAAATTCTCCGTTCACCTATGTAATAGTTGACAACCAAACGTATGAAATTTCTTTTCAGCAGTTCTTTTTTATGTTTGATATTTGAGGGAGTAAAGTCTACCTTTCTTTATTGTAAATAACTAACTTTAGCAGTTATCCACTCAGTTCCAGGATTAGTAACACCGGGTGAATGCATTAACTTTACATGTTGAACATTATAGTCTACACCAATAACCATTCAAAAGCTGGATTGGTAAAAGATGGAAAACTCATGTTTTCTAAACACCTAATTGGTGAACATCAGTTTCAATTCTTTGTTGTGGATACTGGTCTGGAAATCTAACAATTATATTGGTGCCTTGCTAATTAAGTTGTTTCAATTTTAAGCCATGATTTTGATGCCTGTCAGACAAGTAGATATCAGCTTTACTTGGACCAGAACCCTGCTGCCAAACTTATGGTTCGCATATGTCAATATGTGATTATGTTATTGTTTTAGATAGGATGGTGTGCTATCATCTTGATGTTTTGATGCCATTTCTTTCTTTATTTTTCCTGATAGGCTGTGTTAGATTGACTGATCACCTTTGTATTAGTATTTAAGGATTTAACTAATTTCCCAGTAGCTAAACAGAAGCTTAATTGGTTGTCATGTTTCCAGGAAAACTCGTACGTGTATTCATACTCCTGGAAATCCTCCATTGGTTCCAGAAGAGCTTACACATGCTAATTTATCATCTGCATTGGATGGTGCAAACCTTGTGTACTTTGATGGGAGGTTATGGGAAACTGCTTTAGTTGTTGCCCAAGAGGTAATCATGATTATATTGTACACTTCATAGTTCATATTGCTCTCCAAAGTGTATCAGCATGATCTAAAAAAATAATTTCTTGCAAATATGAAAAAAAAAAGTTTGAATTGGTAATGGATCTTGAAGTCACTATTCATGTCCTTTGCAAGCTGATCACTAGGATAAAAATTTAATCCAGATGCTGAATTGTTTTCTCTGATTGATTTTGCCTGTACAGATGGCACATAGTATATCACTTGTCAAATATCTATTAGATATTAGTTGTTCAGTTGATATAAGTGGGTAGGATTATCTTATTTACTAGTCCAACTATTTCAAATTAATGACTATCTTTCCAGTTTCTATTGCATACTGTGTAATTTAGATGATCTTTCCTCTTCAACTGTTTACTATACTCGCAAAATTTCCAATTTCAAAGTTGTGAGTTGAATAGCCATACAACATCTGGATTCAATCAATCCATTACCAAAACCATTCAGCGCAAAGGCATTAAACAAAAACCATTACTATAAACAATGGAATAAGACCAACAAATAAGCGTGCTAACACCACCAATTACTAAATAATCTAAACAGATAATCAACCTCCAACCACATTCCTATGCATTGGCAGTTTAAAGTCATTCTAAGAGTGATTTTTATGCATTTATGATATTTTTGGTGTAAAAGCTATAAAGTGTTGTGTGAACATGTGTATATATGTGGATACCACTCACACAAGGGGTCTGTGTGCGTGGATATGTCCATATGCACATACATATTGGTGTTTGTCTATCATTTTATGCCTGCTTATTGGTTTAGTTTCTGAAATGTGCTATTTTAATCTGGGTATGTGCTCGTTTAAATTGAATGTTTCTGGAATGCATTGCATTTAATCGCTTCCTATGAAATCTTCAGCACAGGCAAGTAGAAGGAAAATTTCAATGTTAATTGACGCAGAAAGACCAAGAGAGGGATTAAATGATCTACTTAATTTGGCAACTTATGTTGTCTGCTCTGAAAAGTTTCCACAGGCAAGCATATTTCATTAATACAAGCTTTCTGGCCTAGTATTTAGGAAAATGCATCTTCCAGTTATACTTTAGCAGTTCAAACAAATACATCATCTCATTTTACAGGTTATTTTACTTTCTCAAACCATGCTTTGTTCCCTTCATTACTGGTGCTACATTACTACCATTTGTGCTATGATACTAATGGATAAACTTCCATCACAAAATTTTTGGTGATTTATGTCACAGAAGCTATGCATAATTTTCTCTTTTTTTTCTTCCTTCTCTCTGGTTCCTTTCTTCTTCCTTTCATGTATCCTCTTTGTTGGTGTAGACCGACGTGAGAAAAAGAGGGAGGAGAGAGGAAACATAAAGAATCAGAGAGAAAGATAAAAGAGGGAGGAGGAATAAATACGTGGAGATCAAGAAAGAGGTAGAGAAAAGAGAGCGAGGAGAAAAGGTCAACGCATGTCACTACTGCTAGCAACAATAATTTCCTTGGGGGAAAGGAAAAGACGGAGGCAGAAAAAATTGAAGAAGAGAAAGGCAAAAGAAGAAAGGAGGTGATAGGAGGAGAATAGTTGGTCAACAATAATATATTTCGGAGGCGACAATACCCTGCAAGAAAGAGAGAGGAGGGAGTGAGAGAGGATAAGAAAGAGAAAAGGGAGGTAGAAGAGGGGCAGAGATGAAGGAAGCAGAAAGTGGGCGAAAGGATTGTGATGGCGTGTTTGTCTTCATTTGCAACAGTGTGCTATCATAAGTGACAATGTCTCCAGGGTAAAAAGGAGGAGAAAGTGAGAAATAGACGGGAAGAAAAAGAGAGTAGGATTGAAAAAAATTACTGCTTTTAGTAAAGACATCGGCAACTTGGTTGGATAAGTGACAATCCTACTCTCTTTTTCTTCCCCTCTATTTCTCACTTTCTCCTCCTTTTTACCCTGGAGACAATGCTTTAGTAAAGACATCAGTAACTTAGTTGGATAATGATACGAATGGAGTGACAATTTTTTTTACTCATTACACACTCACGAATAAAGTGACAGTTAACCTAAATATGCTTAGTCTTATGAAAAACTGAATTACTTGTAATGTGAATAGCTGCTTGGTTATCACAGTACATTGGCAATGATTAGGTGAACCCTAATTCTCCAAGCAAATTCTTCAGAAATAACATCTCGGTTATAGTGTGAGCCATGACTCTTGTACTCTGCTTCGACAGTCGGTCTAGCAACAACAGTTTGTTTCTTACTTCACCATGTTATTAGATTTCCCTCTACATAAGTGCAATAGCCAAAAGTGGACCGTCTATCGATCTTAGATCCAGCATAGTCGACATCAAAATAAGCTTCGATCTTTAGGTGCTCATTTCTCTTAAATGACAATCCTTTCCTGGAGATTTTTTAATGTACTTAAGAATCCTAATAGTGACATCGTAGTGAACTTACTTCGGCTTATCCATAAACGACTGACTTCTCCAATTACAAAAGAGATGCCAAGTCTTGTTAGTATTAAGTAGATGAGTTTCTCAATAAGCCGTCTATATTTTGCCTTATCCTTAAAGAACTCTCTAGTATCATTCCAAACACTTGAATTGATATCCATAGACGTATCAACCGGCTTCATTCCAAACAATCCAATTTCTTTGAGTAAATTTGTAGCATACTTCCGTTGGCATAATGAAACTCCAGATTTGTTGGTAGCAATTTCAATTCCTAAAAAATACTTAGGGCGTCCCATATTCCTCATCACAAAGTGTTGCTGCAAATATTTTAGTTTTGTCTATCCCACATATATCACTAGATATTAGGATGTCATCAACATAAACAATAAGAATGATAATCTCATTCGTGCTTTGTCGTACAAACACATAATGGTCCGATTTGCACTATTTGAAGCCAACCATACTAATTATATTTCTGAATTTATCAAACCAGGCTCTTCGGCTTTGTTTAAGACCATAAATGCTCTTTTTAAGTCTGTAAATCATAGTGGCATTCTCCCCCTAGCAACATCCGCTGGATCTCTCATGCAAATCGTCATAAAGAATGACATTCTTCACATCTAGCTGATAGACTAAGATTAATTGACAACCAAGGAGAACAAAGCTCTAATAGAATTCAAGCGAGTAGTAGGAGAGAACGTCTCAAAGTAATCAACACTATAAGTTAGTATAAATCCTTTGGCCACTAAACGAGTTTTGTATCAATTAATAGTACTGTTAGCTTTAAATTTCAGAGTAAATACCCAACAACAGATAACAATACCAACATAAGGTGGTGCAACCATCAACTCCCAAGTACCATGAGAGATAAGGGCAGACATCTCCTCATCCATTGCAGTTTGCTAAGCCAAGTGTTGATAAGCCTCAGAGTAGGAAGTTGGAACTTCTGTAGATGATAGAGAAACAACAAAAGCGTGGAATGCAGGACCAAGGTAATCAAACGAAATATGATTAGACAAAAGATTAGTAGTGCAAGATCGAATGCCTTTTCAAACAGCAATAGGTAGATCAATATCGGAGGGGCGAGGAGCATCAGGATTTGCACGAAGAGGTGGTGAGGAACATGAATTTAGTTTTGGCCGAGCACGCCTTATGTACACTTGCAATGGTTTAGGAGACAGAGCATCTGTAGTGGGAGACATGGATGATGGGATAGGTAATGGAGGAGATGCTAATGTATCATGTGACTGAGCTACATGGCGGGAAAAATATGGTTGAGATTAAAAAAAAGTAACATCAGCACGAGTGTAATTGCATTTTGTGAGTGGGTGAAGACAACGATGCCCTTTTTGTGTGCGAGAATATCTAAGTAGGATGCATTTAATAGAGCGAGGGGACAATTTATTCAAGTCAGGAGTAAAATAATAGACAAAACAAACACAACCAAATATATGAGCAGGCATCGAGAAAAGAGATTTGTCAGGATGAAGATAAGAGAAGGGGATATCCCTATGAATATAGTAGAAGACATCCTATTTATGAGAAAGCAAACTGTGAGTATAGCATCACCCCTAGGGGTGAGCAATCAAATTAAACTGAATCGACTAAACTAATTAAACCAAAAATGAATCGATCGAACTTTTTCTGAACCAACCGAATTTTTCAAAAAAAAAATCGAACCAAACGAACCGATAAAACATCGGTTAATTCGGTTTTCGATCGAATTTTTCGATTTGGTTTGGTTTGGTTCCAGTTTGGCTTGGTTTGATTTGATAGGTTTGGTCCTGGTTTGGTTCAATTCAAATCATAATATTGGTTCGGTTTGGTTCCGATTTGGTTCAATTTGATTTGGTTCCGGTTTAGTCCGTTTAACTATCGGTTTAATCGAATTTCTATTTCAAAACCGAAACCGAACCGATTAAACTGGTATTTCTAGAAAAAAAATTGAATTTCCGAATTAACCGAACCGAACTTTTAATTTCGATTGGTTCAGTCAATTAATTCAGTTTAACTGAATTTTTGCTCACCCCTAATCACCCCACAAAAACTTAGTAACATGCATGTGACAAAGAAGAAAACGAGCTACGTCTAGGGAAGTGTATGAACAAGACATTTGATGAATTATGCCATGAGAATTATATTCTACATTGTTGTTTTAGTGAATTCAAGTGCATTATCAGTATAAAGAATGCGCAAGACAACAGAATATTGAGTTTTTATTTCGTTATAAAATGATGTTAACATCTCAGGAATCTCACTCCTAATTTTGAATAAATATAATCAAGTCATGCGAGAATATCATCAATAAAAATTATAAAATACTGAAAACCTCCTGTTGACTAAACTCTACTAGGTCCTCAAACACTCAAACATTACAATGAACAAGTTCAAAAGCAAAAGAACTACGTTTATCAACTCTAGAAGGAAATGAAGTACGATGGTGTTTTCCGAACTCATAGGACTCGCATTGGAAGTAGACGGAAGGAGAACTAAACTTTTGAGAGTGGAAGAAAATGGGTAGCCTAGATGACAATGCCACTAATAAGGAGATACAGTTGCTGAGAGTGCTCGGGAACTTACATGTATAATCAAATCCAGATAGTATAGGCCATCACTCTCATGTCCTCCATCCATTATTCTCTTCGTGTGCAGGTCTACAATAGGATGGATAAAAGGATACAGAACAATTGTGAGTTTTTGTTAGCTGGCTTATGGACAGTAAACTAAAAGGAAATTTAGGTGTAAGAAAATATTATCAAGAGTGATATTTGTAGTGGGCCTGACAACACCTCTTCTTGTAATCGGAGATTAAGTACCATTGGCTAGACGGGCAGGGGATAAAGATGAGGAAACAAAAGGAAGAGAAAATAGACTTGTTACCCGTAATATGAGCAGACGTATCAAAATCCAACATCCAAGGCTTATCACAAGACACAACAAACTCACCTAGAGAGGACGAGGCAGTGGCAGAGGGAATGCTAGCAGAAGAGCGAGCCAATGTCGGGTGATGGAGTCGATAGTTTGGTTGATGCATTATTAGCCCAATCAGACTTACCAAACTTCGTCCAACACTTCTCGAAGGCATGGTTGGAACGACCACAATGAACACACGAACGACTACTCTTGGTGGTATCGGTTCCACGACCAAGACCGTGACTACTATTATGACCCCAAAGAATTCATAACCATGAGCAGCCATAGCCGAAGTGTCAAAACTAGTGTCAAGACGGCCCGTAGTCACACGAAGAACTTGTGTTAGAAAAGGATGTTGGTGCCGAAATCGGCTGCACAGGGCGTCGGTGCTGAAATCGACAGAAAATGACATTGGTGCTGAAATTGGCAACACAGGCGCCAGCGTTGAAATTGACAGAAAAGGACGTCGGCGCCGAAATCGGCAGAAAAGGACATCGACACTGAAATTGACAACAGTAGTAGGAGTCGGCAACAACAAAGAAAGCAGCAACAGGGCGGCAGAAGAATTAGGTCAAAGCAGAAGAACCTTGCTATGATACCATGTAAAAGAGAAAGAGATCATATATTTCTCATAAAAAATAATCCGCTTACATGTAGGTATTTATATACATAAGGAGGGAAAGAGAATTCTATAATTATGGTATGTCTATCAATCATTAATTATAATCAATCACAATCTCTATAATCAAACTAATCTAAATCAATCATAATCCATACAATTAAGGGAATTTTCTTAAGTATTCAACAATTTCAAACATGGAAATGCCCTTTCTTAGTTGAAGATATGCTTTTGTCATTGTTGTACTACATCGGCTTTTTGATGTTGTCAACCTCTATTTGTCCATTGATTAGTACAACTTCCTTTCTTAAATTCTTGTTCGATGTGCTCAATTATGTTGGGCATGCACTTCAAAGGACATCTTGGACTGGGAACTCTGTTATCATAATTGCAAACTCTGCTGCCACTGGACTGTCTGCCGTATAGTTACATATGGATATGTGCACGAACTGTTCAACTACATTGCCGTTTAAAATTTGTTTTTGCATTGCAACTACAATCATTTATGTGATGTCTATTACAGACGTGGACAAATGCCCCATCTACTGCAAGTGCATTGATATCCATGCTTCTAAGATTGCCTAATCTGAAATTTGTGATTGTGACCCTTGGAGAGAAGGGTTGTATAATGCTTGAAAGAAGTACAAATGGTAAGTACATAAGCATGAGTAGTATTTTTGTTTAACAGTTTGAACAAACTAATAGCCATGTTAACATTTACCATTATTACACAGAAGATATTCTTTGTTTTCCTATGCTTTTTTTATATGATTTGCACAGAAGCTTCTGGGCAAGAGGAAGTAGTAGTTGAAAGTTTACTGGAATCACTAAAGACCAGCATGGATGCAAGTTCTCTTCTCCCAATATGTATATCATCAAAGGTATTTTCTTATAGTAGAGGTTTATCTTTAGTTTTCTTTCTCTGTTGTTTGAGAGTTGGAACTTGGTGTTAGTAACTTTCCATGCTGTAAATAGGTAAATCAGTTGCTGTTCCACTCAAGTATTGATTTCTCAGTTGCTTCCTCCAGTTAATGACTTTGTTGTTTGATTATCTAGCTCTGTAAATGGCTTTTCATTATACTCCTGAAAATTACCAGTGTCTATAATCTGAATAGCGATGCTACCTGATGATGATTTAATTTTAGCTCTTATTGCTCGATCCTACTAACTGAGACAAGTTGTTGATCTTCCAAACAAGATGACTTTGGTTCATCCTTGATTATTGTTGGTTATTGCTTTTAAACTTCGAAACTATCATTTTATTGCTGATATCTAGTGATTTCCATTTGCAGTCTAGCTTGAGAATTAGTGCCAATGGAATTGGTGCAGTAAGTGGGAGGTTGCTTCTAGGAAAAGCAGAAGTCATCCCTCCATCAGAGCTGGTCGACACCACTGGTGCTGGGGATGCATTTATCGGAGCAGTTCTTTATGGTTTGTACACCTATTGATAGCATATCCATATGTCAAACGAATTTCGAACATACTACCTTATCCTTTTATTCTCCCTTGGTCGGCAATAATAGTAGTAGCACTACTTTTATAGAGAGCGAATTTGTTTGAACAAACATGCATTTCTGCCGCTAAAATCCAAATGCTAACACGCAGCCAAAAATCAAACACCTAGTGATCAGCAGAAAAGTTGGTTTCCAACAACTAAATCACATGAGACCTTTTTTTCCCTTTTGAGTAAACCTAATTTAGGTCTAAATCTACACTTGTGTTTGATATAATCAGTGATCATCTTCTTCTTTTCATTTTTTGTCGGTATTTTCTATTTGCTACATCTGACTGCTTCTTTTGTTTTCTTTTTAGCCATATGCGCTGGCATGTCACCGGAGAAGATGCTTCCTTTCGCCTCACAAGTGGTATAAATCTCATGCTTATCACTTTTCTCCAGTACTTCCGACAATACAACTCTGTTAAAAAACAACCAATCTAGGACCCTCTCAAAATCCTCTTATAACATTTGTTTATCAACTAATTTTCGGAAACAGATGGATGACTAAAAATTCATCAAATTTCAAATTATCAGTGGCTCGTCTTCTCGTTTAAGTTTATTAGTAGCGTCTAAGTCAATTTTGATAAAATTTTGATACAAAATGCTATTTATTTCATCAATCTAGGACCCTCTCAACTCATTGCACAAAGATATCCTCTTATAACACTTACTATTGATCAAACTTAGTTTCTGAAACAGATTGATGATTAAAAATTCATCAAATTTCAAATTATCAGTAGCTCGTCTTCTTGTTAAAGTTTATTAGTATCAACTAAGTCAATTTCGATACAAAATGCTATTTGTTTGCTGAATATATTTTGGAATATGTGCTCAAATAGCTCTCGAGTATTTATTGTGTATTTTCACTACAGGCTGCTGCTGGGTGCCGAGCTTTAGGCGCTAGAAGTGGCTTGCCTAAGCGCACAAATCCTAGATTAGCTCCATTTTGGATGTAGAACTTTAACTACTGAATTTCACGAGCAAGTTTGGTGTTCAAAACTTAAGATATTATCTATATTCATTTAATAATGATGAACTGTTCATGAGTCATATTCATAAATAAAAATTTTATCAACGTAATAATTAAATAAACAAATTTTTAAAAATGCTCAAATAAAGTATAAAAGTTTTTTTATTTTTTAATTTAGTCAAATTTATTTAAATTTTATCAAAATTATTTTAATTTTGATGAATAAGTTTTGATTAAAATTGTAAAAAGAGTTTATGATTTTTATTATTGTTATTTCTTAGAATGCTTGCTGATAAAACTTCAGATGGTACCATCTTTTTCAGATTTTGATCATTTGAAAACAAATTTCTGTTTGGCAGAAAATTAAAATAGTTTCTTTTATAATCATTATGATTAAATGAGCACTTTATTTTTTTTAAACAATAAAATAATATTTTATTTAAAATATCCTTTATGTGCTTCACTTAAAATTGTTTTAACTAGAATAGTTTTATCCAGTGACGGATCCAGGAATTCAAGTATGGAAGGACGATTATGATAAATAAGGAGCGGTATCCTCTAAGGAGCGGTATCCTCTATCTCCATTGATAGAAGTCCATAATACTAGGAGTTTCATCGTCGACAATGAGGACGATCGTCGATGCCGCCTCCCCCACTAGATCCGTAAAATGGAACGTTTTGATGTAGAATTAAATTAACTTGACTATTCTAAAATAAGGTAAAATTAAAATAGATACATATTATTTTAAAATTTTCCTAGGTAAAATGATTATTTTGTAAACTCAAGTACTTAGGTAGTTCAGTAAACAGCTGAACAAATAAAGCTCTTTATGCCCGTACGGTTCACTATCCGGTTCACACTTTGTTGTCTCTTTTAGCGCGGCGGAGTCGTCGGGGAAACGAGTCAGCAGGTCAATCACTGTCGACGCTACCGGCCTTCCTCGGCGACGTCTGGTTCGATCTCGGCGGACATCGTTCGACTTCATGTATGAATCACCTCCTTTCCGTTCAATCGAATTTTTCTTTGGGCTTTAGTCTCCTCTCATGATCACTGGATCATCTTCTCGTTTTCCGCCACGATCTGAATCGGATTCAGACCCCTCGTTTTCCGATCCGAACCCACACTCTATCCTTTATCTTGGAGCTCCAACGACCACAAAACCCACATCTGCGTCCCTGACATCCACCCCAATGAAGCCGTCCTTCCTCAACCCCTTGCAGTCTCTCCGCCCCGCCCCTGTCCTTCTCCCTCTTCTCTCGAGGCATGGCTATTCTTCCTGTAGTTTTATTTTTATTTTTTCATCTATTTTATGTTTGTTTTCTCTTTTGTGTGTACGCCGTTGATAGGGCGCAGATGTCTTCTTCCTCGCGGATCCCTTCGCCTCCTGACAATGGAGTCGTGGTATGTTTTCTTTCCCCTTCCGTTAGCTTAATCATGATTGCTGGATTACAAAATCTATTTTCCGTGTTAGTTGGGTTGTGGCGCCGTGTCGGTGGATTTCCTGGCGACGGTGGCTGCCTTCCCCAAGCCTGATGACAAGATCCGCAGCGTCAACCTCAAGGTGAAGTGCATTGGTCTTGTTTTTGGACGGTGTAAATTTGAAAAGATGGATATTGTGGTTTTGCTTGTCAATGTTTTTTTTTATAGATTCTTCTTTTCTTTGATTAGATGAATGTATTTACATTCACATAACTTCTTTGATTAGGAGTTGTCAGTTTTGTCCAAGGAGAAAATGAACAATGAAGTATTATGTGTTTCCAAAAACTTGACTTTTCTTTACTTTTGGGTCACTTGGAAACTTGGAACTTTGCTAAGCAACACTATGAACCTTGCAATTGTCATGAGATTTCTAGGTACAACAACAATAACAACCAAGCATTTTCCCACTAGGTGGGGTCGGCTGTATGAATCCTTTTACGCCATTGAGCTCTATCTCCTATTATATCATCATCTATATTTAAATAAATTTTATCTTGTTTTATTGTTGCTAACCAAGTCTTTTTTGGTCTTCCTCTTCCTCATTTGATATGCATGTTTATCATAGTTTCACATTGCCTAACTGGAGCATTTATTGGTTGTCTAAGTACATGTCCGTACCATCTTAAACGTGTCTCTCGGAGTTTGTCCTCAATAGATGAAACTCCGACTTTTTCTCTGATGCTCTCATTTCTTATTTTGTCCATCTTCGTATGTCCACATATCCACCTTAACATCCTCATCTCTGCAACTCTCATCTTCTGCTCATGTGCTCGAGTCATAGCCCAACATTCAGCTCCATATAACATAGCAGGTCTAACTGCGGTTTTATAGAACTTACCTTTAAGTTTAAGAGGTACTTTACGGTCACATAAAACACCCGACGCCCTCCATTTCACCCATCCCGCTTGATTCATGAAGACATCTCTCTCAATCCTCCATCATTTCAAAACGATCCTAAATATTTAAATCTCTGCTCCAGCAACCCTCTCCTATCTTAACAATTGTTTCATTACTTAATATCCTAAACTTAAATTCCATATATTCTGCCTTTAATCTACTAAGCTTAAAACCTTTCCCTTATAGTGTTTCCCAAAATTCTAGCTTAGCATTTACTCCTTCACGTGTCTCATCTACCAAAATAATATCATCTGAAACAACACGCACCATGGCACGTGTCTTGAATGTGCGCAGTGAGTTCATCCATAATTAGTGTAAAAGATAGGGACTTAGTACGATCCGATGTAACCTATCTTTATTGGCTTGATTACTCCGCCTCAACACTTTGGTCGTTACATCCTCATACATATCCTTAATTAGTTCAATATACGTTACGCTAACACTCTTTCTAAAATTCTCCATATAAGTTCTCTTGGGACTCTATCATGCTTTTCTAAGTCAATGAATACCAATGTGAATCTTGCTTTTCTCCCGATATTTTTCAATTAATTGCAGGAGACGATAACTTCTATTATCGACCTTCCGTGCACGAACCCAAATTGATTTTCCACGTGCTCTCCTTCCTTAATCTTTTCTATTACTTTTTCCCAAAGTCATAGTATGACTCGTTAGTTTAATACCCTATAGTTCACAATTTTGATGCCTCCTTCTTATATAAGGGAACCAGAGTACATTTATTTCGTTTCTTTTCGTTTTCAATATCATGTTAAATAATTTTGCAATCATCTTTTTTCCTAAGAGACTTCCATACCTCTATCTAATATCATCGGTCCAACGTTTTTCCATCGTGCATCTCATTTAAAGTTTGTTTTATTTCAAGTTTGAATTCTACGATAAAATTAAAATTCCTACGCTCATTTGACCTAATTAAATTACCTAAGTTAAGTTGATCACCTAAACCTTCATTAAAAAGTTGATGAAAATACCTCTTCCACCTTTTTATTTCCCATCATTTACTAATACCCTATTACATTTATCTTTAATACATTTTATTCGCTAAGATCTCTTGTTTTCCTTTCTCTCACTTTAGCTATTCAATAATGTTTCTTTCCTTCTTTTGATCCAATTTTTGATATAACCGCTCAAAAGTTTCATTTTTTGCTTCACTCACTACTTTCTTAGCTATTGTATATTTTTTTAAGTTTTCCTCGTTCTTACAAATATATAATTCCTTATAAGCTATTCGTTTTTCCTTCACTTTCTCTTGTACTTTCTCATTCCACCACCAAGATTCTTTACTTAGTGGTGCATGTCCCTTTGACTCACCGAGTACACTCTTAGCTATTATTTTCAATTTTGATACCATCTTATCCTATGTTGTATTACAGTCATCGTATATATCACCTAATGCTTGTATTTCTACATTCTCCTTAAATATATTTTGTTTCTCATCTTTTAACTTCCACCACTTAATTCTAGGAATTTTATATATTTTCTTTCTATTGATACTATGTTTGAGGCGTATATCTAACACTACTACCCTATGTTGGGTAGTTAAGGATGATTTGCAATCTTTATGAATCTTTCTATTCTTCTTCCTAACCATAAGAAAGTCAATTTACATTTATTATTTCCACTTTTGAACGTAACTCATGTTCTTCTCTTTTCTTAAAAAACGTATTAGCTAATATAAGGTCATATGCTATCGCAAAATCTAATATAGTTTTCTCTTCCTCATTCTTCGTTCCAAACCCATAACTCCCATGTACTCTCTCATATTCCTCATTTTTCACTCCGACATGCCCATTTAGATCACCTCCTATTAAAATCATTTCATTTGGTGGAATATTTTGTAATATTTCATCTAAGTCCTCCCAAAACCTTAATTTGGTAACTTCATCTAATCCTACTTGTAGTGCATAAACGCTAATTATGCTCATAGTTTCTTTCGCCACTATTATCTTAAGAGCTATAATTCTATCCCCTTTTCTAACTACTCCTACAACTTCATCTTTTAACAAACTATCTACAATGATACCGACTCCATTTCTTGCTTTACTCTTTCCAGTGTACTATAATTTAAAACCTGAGTTCTCTATCATCTTTGTCTTCTCACTTGTCCATTTTGTCTCTTGTATACATAAAATACTAATTTTTCTCCTAATCATCATATCTACTACCTCCATTGATTTACCAGTGAGAGTTCCTATATTCCATGTTCCAAATCTTAGATTATTAGTTTTCCTATCATATTTGTTCTTATCTAACCTATGATGTGAGAACTCTTGCCTATTTAATACTACACCCAAGTTCTCATGGAGATGTAGCGGTCTTTGCTGAGACGTTACAGTCGGACCCTATAACGCGAACTCTTCCATATTTATCACTACACCAGAGTTCTGGAGATGTAGCGGTCCTTGCCGAGACGTTACAGTCGGACCCTGCAACACGTTCTTTCCGGAGAACAACCTAGCATTAGACAATAGTTTAATGGATTCATTCAATGAATATTTGCCATAGTTTGACGCTGGCTGACAACCTAACGCAACCCTCCTCCTTTATCCGGGCTTGGGACCGGCCATGACCAGTCATCATGGGCGGAGTTATGAGATTTCTAGGTAGAGTTCAATTAATATGAGGTAGCTTGGAAACCTTTGAGCCAGATGGGATTTTAATACATTTCTACTAAGTATTTTGTTTTGGCAAACTCTTTTGCTCTAGATGTTCCTGGTATGTACTGGCTCGGGTAAGTAAAACTAGACTTGAGATGATTCTTTTAGGATTTTGGAACTACTAGAAGCCAAAAAATTGGAATGTCAAATGAGATGTTCATTTTTTTCCCCATTAATAACAACCAATGGTGTTACTTCTATAATCTTATTAACGGTACTCTAGTCAGATAATTTAGGTTCTACAATGAGACCTGAGGCGGGCTAAATTTCTTAAATTGAAAATTTTGACAATTGGATTAGGCATGGAAAATCTGACCTTTTTTGCTTCTTGTTTACTTGTATTATGAAAAGACACTATCCTTGGCCCATGCCATTTTAAAAATTTTGCTGCAGCATTGAGAAAAATGGAATGTAATTCTCTTAGAATCTGAGAATAATACAATTAAATTTTTAATTGGTTGCTCATTCTATATTCAAGAAGTTTGTATCGGTTCCAATTTAAATGCTCAGGTAGAAGGAGGTGGAAATACTGGGAATGCCTTGACCTGTGCTGCACGTTTGGGTTTAAAACCCAGGGTAATTTCAAAGGTTTGTTGCATTGAGTTATTTGATTTTTGGCTAATATTTCTATAGTTGAGTAGGTTGAGTCTTGTAAGATCCTTTGGTTGTTCCATGAATTAATGAAGCTTTCTCACATCCATTCTCCATTTTCAATAGTTGTATTAGAAGATTCTGAAATTGCTTTGTTGGTCCCTTTGATAAATAGTCTTAATATGGTTATAGAGTACAAGCTAAACAAACTAATTCACTATAATGCATCCTATCTTAAAAGTTAATTAGGTATGTTTTGGTGGAATTTTGAAGGAAGATGAGATGTTCAGAAAAGAAAGGTTCTAGGACAAAGATTAGCAGATACCTATGAATATCTATTGTAATATACATCACTTGAAGATAAACTTGAGTGCTAAGTTTGGGATTTTGTCTTGCCAATTATTGAGTTTGCTGATAACAGCTCCTTAAATCGTTCCATGGGTAAATATTTATTCAAAATTGTACATGGATCAAAAGCTCATCAACCAATGAACATAATTCCTTTATCTACCCCCTCCAATCCATCTTAGAGTGATGAGAGGTTTGTCATTCTAATGTTAGGGGGGAAATTGCTTTGAATAATGAAAATTATAAAATGCATGCTGGCGTACATTGTAAATATAATGAATGGAATGAAGCTAACTATGTTCTTATTCACATTCACTCTAATGCCTTTCTAAAAATTCCTTTAAGAAACTTCATCCTTGTTTCTCCCGTGTTTCCATATTATGAGTAAGATTAATGTTAATGCTTATGAAATTGACCTACCAATTGATTTAAACATGGGTAAAATTTTCTATTTAGAGAACATATTACCATATTAGGGGGCATTCAAGTCTCCTTCGTTGTTTGTTGGATTATCCATAGATTGTACTCCTATAGCTCTAGTACTTGCAAATCCTTCTATGATGTTGTTGGCCCCTCCGATTGAAAGCATTGTGGATTCTCATATAATGATAGCCCTACATGGATGTACCCGAAGATACATAGTTCATGGATAGGGGCTTTCAGACATTAATGATGTTTGGATCACATAGTATGAACTTTGACAGCTCGTTCCTAACTTATTTGATGCACTACGATAAGTGACTGGACTTTCTCCATTAGATGCACTTTAAAGTAGCCTATTGTGTACTTATTCTCAGCGATGCAAATCTTGATTGCTAATCTCCGCACTTTAGAGAATCAAGTTCTTGGTGGGGGAGAATGATCCAAATTTGAAATTAGATCACTTTTTTAATTTAGAGGTATTTGGTAGTCTCTCATAGTTTCTGCAAGTCAGGAAAAGAGTTTTAGGTATCTAGATTTGTTTTTTCAATGTTATATGTCCAAATCATATTTAATATTTTTCCTAAGTTATCGAGTCTTTTTTGATAAGTTGATATTTTTTACACCACTTGGTTAATTTTTTTTTTCCAATTTTAGTTGGGTTGAAGCCTCTAAAAGATCCAACTTCCCCTTGTAATTTATCTTTGATTCAATAATATTTTCTTTGATAAATTTATCATTGTGGAAGTTTGGTACTTTGTGTTTGTCTCTTTCCACAACATAGTGTTGTGCCAAGATGAGGTTGTGAAGTGGTTGCGGTCAGGTGTAACTACCTTCTTGGGTAATGTCTCAAGTGGAAGAAGGATAGAGTCATAGTGGCTAGGCAATGATGGAGAACACACAAAGGAGATGGCAGTCGTCCCTGACATCTTCCACCATTGTAAGCAAGCAAGAGCATACAGAGTGGTTAGAGTCATTGTAGATGCAAGAGGAGGGATGGTCCTGTATTGGTTGTTGCCTTGTTATTCATGTCGAAGTTGCTCACAAAAGATCGTCAAGAGCAAATTTAGGTGTGTCCTAGGTAGCGGCAACACTTGTTGTCTATGGAAAAGGGGCAAATAGTTAACATGAACGAGCAAGTTGCGGTTGGGAAAATATGAAGAGAGAAAGAGAGGATAGAGAGATAGAAAGAGATGATTGAGAGGGTGAGGCTAACGACCTCCTAAGGGAAATGTCTCGTTTGGGAAAACCTTAACCATAGAAAAGGGATTTTGAATTATATACCATGTAAATTTGGGGATAAGAAATATATTGTATTGCTTTCGTAATTGAGATTACCATTGTATATAATAGATTCATAGTAAAATCTTAAATCTAGAACCGAACTCATTAAACCAATGACCCTGTTCATCTAATACTTATATTAGATACATTGTATAAGTATTAGATACATCGTATATATAATATTTGATAACCCATCTACTTGTGCCCATCATTCCTGCAATGTACTATAATGGACATCAATCCACTAGTTTTTGGCAACCAATTCTTTTAGTCATTTTAGAAATGCCTCAAGTGATATTTCACATAATTATCACCCAAACGATTCACATACTTTTCAAGGATTGTTTGTTACTTCGTGTATTCTTTTTGGGACTTTTAACAAATACTTTTTAGTAATTTAATCTCTTTTCTTTGTTTGTGCAACCAGACAATTAAGCGTATGCATAGTCTACACAGAGGGCAACCATTTCAATGATATCATGATTAGATCTCTAAGCTACTTTTTTTTTTACTATAGGAAGTGTTAACAAATAAGGGGACATCACAAAGAAAATATTCAAGATATTCAGCTATATATTTCTGTGCTAATCAAAGATTGAGAGTTCTCTGGCTATCAATCAATTCTTGGCATGTACTAATTGGGCCTGAATGATTAGTTTCATAAAATCTTCTCAAGCATGATTTGGATGAGTATTCTGCCTAAATGCTTAAATTGTAATATATACAGAATTCTCTCCCTCCTATGTGTAAGTCATTTGTTATAATTTATACCTATAACTTAGAGAAAAGAGTGGTGCAATCTAAAAGTGGAAAGACAAACCATCAAACAGATGAAATACTGGGGATAGCTAGAATTTGAACTATTGATTTGTGCTATGCTACTATGTATTAATTGGCTGACCCAGGCTAAAAGATAAGACGTGAGGAATGACACAGTTTATTTATCTGTAGCCTGTCATCTCCTCTCATGATCTGTTTGATTACGAATAGACTTGACATTTGAAAGTTCAAACACAGAGTAATATGGAATGAAGACATTGCCAAATGAGTTGAAATAATATGGAAGGTGAGGATTTTTAATGCTTGATCTGTGCTTTATTATTATATTAAGATTATTAGAGCTATAATTGTTTCGAAAACACCTAATTTATATTCTGGATGATCCTGTCTGAAATATGCAAAGACGTGCGCCGACTCCAGTGAACGACGATCCCTGATGAAGATAATCTCTTAGAGATTTGGAAGAAGCCCTCCGCGATCCTACGCACAACAAGATAAACCAACAAAGCGTTAGTGACCTAAGATCGGGGTGGGAATCCTTCGCTAGGCCCTCCGACGCTCAAGTCGGTTTCTCTCTCAATGGTGGAAGAAAGGAAGAGGAACAGAAACTCAAGTGAAACAGAGTTTAGATGCTAGAACTTGCATACCTCGCCAACGGAGAGGATCCCCCCTTTTAATACTACCTCATGTGACCTCCGTAGTCGTGAAGTAGTCCTCGGTTTGTTAGGGTTTGTTAGGAGATGAAGTCATCTTCTATATTTCGTGCAATAATCCTTTAAGGTATTTTTTTTTACCCCAAATGTACCTCTTTTGTCATTTATGATTTATATTTGTGATGGGGACACGTTATTATAACTGAAGAAGCTTCTAGAAGATATTTCTCGTCAAATCTGTTAGGTTGTTATATTTTCAGCCGATCCTTTAAACCGGTCGCATATATAATAAGAATACCATCTGTTAGGTGTGTCTCGGCCGGTCGTTCAAGCCGGCCGCACATGTTAAGAATATTTCTTGTTGGTCATGTCTCGGTTGGTTGTTAAGGCCAGCTGCATATATGAGCTCATGAGTACTTGTTTGTTAAGAACCATATATAAAATTAAGTGCTTTTATGCTCGGGCGGGCTTTGCCCGGTCGAGTATATATGAGCATGTGGGTGCTCGCTCGATCTTCAATCGGCCGGTGATATGTTGAAGCTACGCATAAGGCTAAGTGCCTTTATGCTCGGGCGGACTTTACGATTCATATATGAGCATGTAGGTGTTCGCTCGGTCTTCCATCACCAGTAACCACCGAGAATCATATATAAGGTCAAATGCCTTTACGCTCGGGTGGGCTTTGCTTGACCGATCGCTCGGCCTTCGGTCGCCCGGTAACATGCCGAGATCATATATAAGGCTAAATGCCTTTACGCTCGAGCGGGCTTTGTCCGACCGAGCATATATGAGCACGTGAGTGCTCGTTCGGTCTTCGGTCGGTCGGTAATATACTAAAAGTCATACATAAGGCTAAGTGCCTTTACGTTCGGGCGGACTTTGCCCGACCGAGCATATATGAGCACATGGGTGTTCGCTCGGCTTTCGGTCGGCCGGTAACATGCTGAAAATCATATATAAGGTTAAATGCCTTTATGCTCGGGCGGGCTTTGCCTGCCCGAGCATATATGAGCATGTGGGTGCTTGCTCGGCCTTCGGTCGGCCGGTAATATACTAGAAGTCATTCATAAGACTAAGTGCCTTTACAAAGCCCGCCCGAGTGTATATGAGCACATGGGTGCTCGCTCGGTCTTCGGTCGGTCGATAACATGCTGAAAATCATATATAAGGCTAAATACCGAACGGGCTTTGCCCGGTCAAGCATATATGAGCACATGGGTGTGCTCACTCGGCCTTCAGTCGGCTGGTAATATACTAGAAGTCATACATAAGGCTAAGTGCCTTTATGCTCAGGCAGACTTTACCCGGCCGAGCATATATAAGCACGTGGGTGTTCGCTCGGCCTTTGGTCAGCCGACAACATGCTGAGAATCATATAAGGCTAAATACCTTTACGCTTGGGCGGGCTTTGCCCGGCCGAGCGTATATGAACACATGGGTGTTTGCTCGACCTTCGATCGATCGGTAACAGGCTGAGAATCATATGCATAGGGTTAAATGCCTTTATGCTCAGGTGAGCTTTGTCCGGTCGAGCATATATGAGCACATGGATGCTCGTCCGACCTTCACTCGACCGACTATATACCCTTCCTATCTTTCTCGACCTAGACCCCTCCTTCACTGCCAAGCCGACCCATCATAACCCGTATACATTAAATTATTAATTGCTTAGCAAATATCATCAACATCCTTCTTTGCCATGTGAAATATAAAAGAAAAGTGAAAATTCAGGATTTTCCAACACATTCTACCCCCTCAACCGTGAAGACTTAGATTTCAGGGACCATATATTATTGGAAAGTGATGTGAGCCTTTTCAGTTTGCAACTTTATCCATTTCAACATAAGCATTTCCCATTTTGAAACATTTTTTAAAAATTAAATACTAATTTTTCTATGGAACTTATAGAGCAATTCTGGTTGGCTTATAGATATCTCAAATCACCATTGAAATTGCATACTAAAACACAAACTAGTAGCTAGTCAATTCTTTTAAAAACTTAGACTCATAGTCACTAGAATATCAGTCGCTCTATTTTAGGTTAGGGGAACTAAATGCTTTAAGCAAATTTGGTGTTTGACTTCGTAAGAGCTTGTTTATATTCGTTCAGTATACACAAAGACGATTAAACTAACAAGCTTGAACAACTCATTAAATTAAATAAACAAGCTAGAACACACATGTGTTCAACTCGTTAATGTTTGTGAACAAAGATGGTGAATTATTCGTGAATAATGTCCATGAATAAAATTCTTATCAAACTTATAAATAAATAAAAAATCTATCAAAATGAATATTAAGCTCATTAACCAACTAAATATGCTTAAAAATGTAAAAAGTTTGAAAAATTCAAACAAGTTTGAATTAAAAGCTCGATAATATCTAAATGAATCAAGTTCAAACTAAACTTAAACCTAGCTCAAGCTAAAAAAAAAAGAAGAAACAAAGCTTGAATAACCGTTTCAACACCCTAGTTAGTTTTAGATTCAGCTTGCCTGGTTCGATTACCTTATTAAACAAACTTGAACAACACAAATGTTGATTCGGCTTCGCTCATTTCTCCTCCTTTTAGTGTCTCAAGAAAACAATGGTAATTAGGTATAGGAAGATATTTGAAACAATATCTATTTGCTCTTCATTACTGCAATGCAAATAAATGATAGTTTTATTAGATAGATTTTTTGTGCAATACAACATTAGTATCCTTCCCTATCATGTGGAGGCTGACGAGACTAGCACATTATATGGTGACATGTTTTGCCATTATTCTTGTCTCTCCTCCGCATGTGTAAGCGTTGATGTGCGTGTCTAGAATCTATTAACCTACTCCGTGACACCCTATGTCATGTAAGAAAAGGAAAGGGATGTTGAAGCTTCTTTAGCAAGTCCTAGGGTTGATACGGTTTTTTTTTTTTTATCGAACTTTCTGTGTTATTACTTGGTTCTTTTGCAGTGCAGGGTAAGATTCCGTAGAATAGATCATTCCCTTTGACTCCATATTGGCGGGAGCTTCGTGCATCGGGCTATCCTTTTTTAGTCATTGTTATTTTTTATTTGCATTTCAGAAAGTTCTAGTGTTCTTCTTTGGCATGTAAAATCGCTTAATGATTATGGCTTAAATTGTGATTCAATTATTAGGTGTGTTTGGCATCTATTGGAGATGGAGTTGAATTGGATGGTTATGGTTTTGTATTCATCTTCAAACCTCTTTGATCTATTCTTGTGTCATTGTATACCAATAAGTAATGTCAGGCCAAGGGCTCAAACTTGGAGATGCTTCTCTTCAATCTTATCAAAGTACCTTAAGTGTTAGCCTTATTTTTTAGTTGTTAATTTTTAAGTGTTTTCTCGAATTAGAGATCATTAGGTGGAATAACTGATTTTAAGAGAAATAATTAGTTATTATCATAACTCTCAAAGGTATTTTAGAGTTTAGGCTAAATTATCTTCTTAACTCCTAACTTTCATCTCCATTTCCTGATCCTCCTAAGGTAGCTGATGACCCTCAAGGGAGGAGTATGCTTGAGGAGCTTGAAGCAGATGGAGTAGATACTTCCTTTATGGTGGTGTGTAATTATGCCTTCTTCATTTACTTTATTATACAAATTGATCAAGCATTTATGTTTATGATCTTTGCTATTTTTTCCCCTCTTTTAAAGATGGGTGGAACCAGTATTGATACCTTGTTATCTTTGTCCTTATTATTCAGGTTGGAAAGGAAGGAAATTCTCCGTTCACCTATGTAATAGTTGACAACCAAACGTATGAAATTTCTTTTCAGCAGTTCTTTTTTATGTTTGATATTTGAGGGAGTAAAGTCTACCTTTCTTTATTGTAAATAACTAACTTTAGCAGTTATCCACTCAGTTCCAGGATTAGTAACACTCGGTGAATGCATTAACTTTACATGTTGAGCATTATAGTCTACACCAAGAACCATTCAAAAGCTGGATTGGTAAAAGATGGAAAATTCATGTTTTCTAAACACCTAATTGGTGAACATCAGTTTCAATTCTTTGTTGTGGATACTGGTCTGGAAATCTAACAATTATATTGGTGCCTTGCTAATTAAGTTGTTTCAATTTTAAGCCATGATTTTGATGCCTGTCAGACAAGTAGATATCAGCTTTACTTGGACCAGAACCCTGCCGCCAAACTTATGGTTCGCATATGTCAATATGTGATTATGTTATTGTTTTAGATAGGATGGTGTGCTATCATCTTGATGTTTTGATGCCATTTCTTTCTTTATTTTTCCTGATAGGCTGTGTTAGATTGACTGATCACCTTTGTATTAGTATTTAAGGATTTAACTAATTTCCCAGTAGCTAAACAGAAGCTTAATTGGTTGTCATGTTTCCAGGAAAACTCGTACGTGTATTCATACTCCTGGAAATCCTCCATTGGTTCCAGAAGAGCTTACACATGCTAATTTATCATCTGCATTGGATGGTGCAAACCTTGTGTACTTTGATGGGAGGTTATGGGAAACTGCTTTAGTTGTTGCCCAAGAGGTAATCATGATTATATTGTACACTTCATAGTTCATATTGCTCTCCAAAGTGTATCAGCATGATCTAAAAAAATAATTTCTTGCAAATATGAAAAAAAAAAGTTTGAATTGGTAATGGATCTTGAAGTCACTATTCATGTCCTTTGCAAGCTGATCACTAGGATAAAAATTTAATCCAGATGCTGAATTGTTTTCTCTGATTGATTTTGCCTGTACAGATGGCACATAGTATATCACTTGTCAAATATCTATTAGATATTAGTTGTTCAGTTGATATAAGTGGGTAGGATTATCTTATTTACTAGTCCAACTATTTCAAATTAATGACTATCTTTCCAGTTTCTATTGCATACTGTGTAATTTAGATGATCTTTCCTCTTCAACTGTTTACTATACTCGCAAAATTTCCAATTTCAAAGTTGTGAGTTGAATAGCCATACAACATCTGGATTCAATCAATCCATTACCAAAACCATTCAGCGCAAAGGCATTAAACAAAAACCATTACTATAAACAATGGAATAAGACCAACAAATAAGCGTGCTAACACCACCAATTACTAAATAATCTAAACAGATAATCAACCTCCAACCACATTCCTATGCATTGGCAGTTTAAAGTCATTCTAAGAGTGATTTTTATGCATTTATGATATTTTTGGTGTAAAAGCTATAAAGTGTTGTGTGAACATGTGTATATATGTGGATACCACTCACACAAGGGGTCTGTGTGCGTGGATATGTCCATATGCACATACATATTGGTGTTTGTCTATCATTTTATGCCTGCTTATTGGTTTAGTTTCTGAAATGTGCTATTTTAATCTGGGTATGTGCTCGTTTAAATTGAATGTTTCTGGAATGCATTGCATTTAATCGCTTCCTATGAAATCTTCAGCACAGGCAAGTAGAAGGAAAATTTCAATGTTAATTGACGCAGAAAGACCAAGAGAGGGATTAAATGATCTACTTAATTTGGCAACTTATGTTGTCTGCTCTGAAAAGTTTCCACAGGCAAGCATATTTCATTAATACAAGCTTTCTGGCCTAGTATTTAGGAAAATGCATCTTCCAGTTATACTTTAGCAGTTCAAACAAATACATCATCTCATTTTACAGGTTATTTTACTTTCTCAAACCATGCTTTGTTCCCTTCATTACTGGTGCTACATTACTACCATTTGTGCTATGATACTAATGGATAAACTTCCATCACAAAATTTTTGGTGATTTATGTCACAGAAGCTATGCATAATTTTCTCTTTTTTTTCTTCCTTCTCTCTGGTTCCTTTCTTCTTCCTTTCATGTATCCTCTTTGTTGGTGTAGACCGACGTGAGAAAAAGAGGGAGGAGAGAGGAAACATAAAGAATCAGAGAGAAAGATAAAAGAGGGAGGAGGAATAAATACGTGGAGATCAAGAAAGAGGTAGAGAAAAGAGAGCGAGGAGAAAAGGTCAACGCATGTCACTACTGCTAGCAACAATAATTTCCTTGGGGGAAAGGAAAAGACGGAGGCAGAAAAAATTGAAGAAGAGAAAGGCAAAAGAAGAAAGGAGGTGATAGGAGGAGAATAGTTGGTCAACAATAATATATTTCGGAGGCGACAATACCCTGCAAGAAAGAGAGAGGAGGGAGTGAGAGAGGATAAGAAAGAGAAAAGGGAGGTAGAAGAGGGGCAGAGATGAAGGAAGCAGAAAGTGGGCGAAAGGATTGTGATGGCGTGTTTGTCTTCATTTGCAACAGTGTGCTATCATAAGTGACAATGTCTCCAGGGTAAAAAGGAGGAGAAAGTGAGAAATAGACGGGAAGAAAAAGAGAGTAGGATTGAAAAAAATTACTGCTTTTAGTAAAGACATCGGCAACTTGGTTGGATAAGTGACAATCCTACTCTCTTTTTCTTCCCCTCTATTTCTCACTTTCTCCTCCTTTTTACCCTGGAGACAATGCTTTAGTAAAGACATCAGTAACTTAGTTGGATAATGATACGAATGGAGTGACAATTTTTTTTACTCATTACACACTCACGAATAAAGTGACAGTTAACCTAAATATGCTTAGTCTTATGAAAAACTGAATTACTTGTAATGTGAATAGCTGCTTGGTTATCACAGTACATTGGCAATGATTAGGTGAACCCTAATTCTCCAAGCAAATTCTTCAGAAATAACATCTCGGTTATAGTGTGAGCCATGACTCTTGTACTCTGCTTCGACAGTCGGTCTAGCAACAACAGTTTGTTTCTTACTTCACCATGTTATTAGATTTCCCTCTACATAAGTGCAATAGCCAAAAGTGGACCGTCTATCGATCTTAGATCCAGCATAGTCGACATCAAAATAAGCTTCGATCTTTAGGTGCTCATTTCTCTTAAATGACAATCCTTTCCTGGAGATTTTTTAATGTACTTAAGAATCCTAATAGTGACATCGTAGTGAACTTACTTCGGCTTATCCATAAACGACTGACTTCTCCAATTACAAAAGAGATGCCAAGTCTTGTTAGTATTAAGTAGATGAGTTTCTCAATAAGCCGTCTATATTTTGCCTTATCCTTAAAGAACTCTCTAGTATCATTCCAAACACTTGAATTGATATCCATAGACGTATCAACCGGCTTCATTCCAAACAATCCAATTTCTTTGAGTAAATTTGTAGCATACTTCCGTTGGCATAATGAAACTCCAGATTTGTTGGTAGCAATTTCAATTCCTAAAAAATACTTAGGGCGTCCCATATTCCTCATCACAAAGTGTTGCTGCAAATATTTTAGTTTTGTCTATCCCACATATATCACTAGATATTAGGATGTCATCAACATAAACAATAAGAATGATAATCTCATTCGTGCTTTGTCGTACAAACACATAATGGTCCGATTTGCACTATTTGAAGCCAACCATACTAATTATATTTCTGAATTTATCAAACCAGGCTCTTCGGCTTTGTTTAAGACCATAAATGCTCTTTTTAAGTCTGTAAATCATAGTGGCATTCTCCCCCTAGCAACATCCGCTGGATCTCTCATGCAAATCGTCATAAAGAATGACATTCTTCACATCTAGCTGATAGACTAAGATTAATTGACAACCAAGGAGAACAAAGCTCTAATAGAATTCAAGCGAGTAGTAGGAGAGAACGTCTCAAAGTAATCAACACTATAAGTTAGTATAAATCCTTTGGCCACTAAACGAGTTTTGTATCAATTAATAGTACTGTTAGCTTTAAATTTCAGAGTAAATACCCAACAACAGATAACAATACCAACATAAGGTGGTGCAACCATCAACTCCCAAGTACCATGAGAGATAAGGGCAGACATCTCCTCATCCATTGCAGTTTGCTAAGCCAAGTGTTGATAAGCCTCAGAGTAGGAAGTTGGAACTTCTGTAGATGATAGAGAAACAACAAAAGCGTGGAATGCAGGACCAAGGTAATCAAACGAAATATGATTAGACAAAAGATTAGTAGTGCAAGATCGAATGCCTTTTCAAACAGCAATAGGTAGATCAATATCGGAGGGGCGAGGAGCATCAGGATTTGCACGAAGAGGTGGTGAGGAACATGAATTTAGTTTTGGCCGAGCACGCCTTATGTACACTTGCAATGGTTTAGGAGACAGAGCATCTGTAGTGGGAGACATGGATGATGGGATAGGTAATGGAGGAGATGCTAATGTATCATGTGACTGAGCTACATGGCGGGAAAAATATGGTTGAGATTAAAAAAAAGTAACATCAGCACGAGTGTAATTGCATTTTGTGAGTGGGTGAAGACAACGATGCCCTTTTTGTGTGCGAGAATATCTAAGTAGGATGCATTTAATAGAGCGAGGGGACAATTTATTCAAGTCAGGAGTAAAATAATAGACAAAACAAACACAACCAAATATATGAGCAGGCATCGAGAAAAGAGATTTGTCAGGATGAAGATAAGAGAAGGGGATATCCCTATGAATATAGTAGAAGACATCCTATTTATGAGAAAGCAAACTGTGAGTATAGCATCACCCCTAGGGGTGAGCAATCAAATTAAACTGAATCGACTAAACTAATTAAACCAAAAATGAATCGATCGAACTTTTTCTGAACCAACCGAATTTTTCAAAAAAAAAATCGAACCAAACGAACCGATAAAACATCGGTTAATTCGGTTTTCGATCGAATTTTTCGATTTGGTTTGGTTTGGTTCCAGTTTGGCTTGGTTTGATTTGATAGGTTTGGTCCTGGTTTGGTTCAATTCAAATCATAATATTGGTTCGGTTTGGTTCCGATTTGGTTCAATTTGATTTGGTTCCGGTTTAGTCCGTTTAACTATCGGTTTAATCGAATTTCTATTTCAAAACCGAAACCGAACCGATTAAACTGGTATTTCTAGAAAAAAAATTGAATTTCCGAATTAACCGAACCGAACTTTTAATTTCGATTGGTTCAGTCAATTAATTCAGTTTAACTGAATTTTTGCTCACCCCTAATCACCCCACAAAAACTTAGTAACATGCATGTGACAAAGAAGAAAACGAGCTACGTCTAGGGAAGTGTATGAACAAGACATTTGATGAATTATGCCATGAGAATTATATTCTACATTGTTGTTTTAGTGAATTCAAGTGCATTATCAGTATAAAGAATGCGCAAGACAACAGAATATTGAGTTTTTATTTCGTTATAAAATGATGTTAACATCTCAGGAATCTCACTCCTAATTTTGAATAAATATAATCAAGTCATGCGAGAATATCATCAATAAAAATTATAAAATACTGAAAACCTCCTGTTGACTAAACTCTACTAGGTCCTCAAACACTCAAACATTACAATGAACAAGTTCAAAAGCAAAAGAACTACGTTTATCAACTCTAGAAGGAAATGAAGTACGATGGTGTTTTCCGAACTCATAGGACTCGCATTGGAAGTAGACGGAAGGAGAACTAAACTTTTGAGAGTGGAAGAAAATGGGTAGCCTAGATGACAATGCCACTAATAAGGAGATACAGTTGCTGAGAGTGCTCGGGAACTTACATGTATAATCAAATCCAGATAGTATAGGCCATCACTCTCATGTCCTCCATCCATTATTCTCTTCGTGTGCAGGTCTACAATAGGATGGATAAAAGGATACAGAACAATTGTGAGTTTTTGTTAGCTGGCTTATGGACAGTAAACTAAAAGGAAATTTAGGTGTAAGAAAATATTATCAAGAGTGATATTTGTAGTGGGCCTGACAACACCTCTTCTTGTAATCGGAGATTAAGTACCATTGGCTAGACGGGCAGGGGATAAAGATGAGGAAACAAAAAGGGAAGAGAAAATAGACTTGTTACCCGTAATATGAGCAGACGTATCAAAATCCAACATCCAAGGCTTATCACAAGACACAACAAACTCACCTAGAGAGGACGAGGCAGTGGCAGAGGGAATGCTAGCAGAAGAGCGAGCCAATGTCGGGTGATGGAGTCGATAGTTTGGTTGATGCATTATTAGCCCAATCAGACTTACCAAACTTCGTCCAACACTTCTCGAAGGCATGGTTGGAACGACCACAATGAACACACGAACGACTACTCTTGGTGGTATCAGTTCCACGACCAAGACCGTGACTACTATTATGACCCCAAAGAATTCATAACCATGAGCAGCCATAGCCGAAGTGTCAAAACTAGTGTCAAGACGGCCCGTAGTCACACGAAGAACTTGTGTTAGAAAAGGATGTTGGTGCCGAAATCGGCTGCACAGGGCGTCGGTGCTGAAATCGACAGAAAATGACATTGGTGCTGAAATTGGCAACACAGGGCGTCAGCGCCGAAATTGACAGAAAAGGACGTCGGCGCCGAAATCGGCAGAAAAGGACATCGACACTGAAATTGACAACAGTAGTAGGAGTCGGCAACAACAACAGAAAGCAGCAACAGGGCGGCAGAAAAATTAGGTCAAAGCAGAAGAACCTTGCTATGATACCATGTAAAAGAGAAAGAGATCATATATTTCTCATAAAAAATAATCCGCTTACATGTAGGTATTTATATACATAAGGAGGGAAAGAGAATTCTATAATTATGGTATGTCTATCAATCATTAATTATAATCAATCACAATCTCTATAATCAAACTAATCTAAATCAATCATAATCCATACAATTAAGGGAATTTTCTTAAGTATTCAACAATTTCAAACATGGAAATGCCCTTTCTTAGTTGAAGATATGCTTTTGTCATTGTTGTACTACATCGGCTTTTTGATGTTGTCAACCTCTATTTGTCCATTGATTAGTACAACTTCCTTTCTTAAATTCTTGTTCGATGTGCTCAATTATGTTGGGCATGCACTTCAAAGGACATCTTGGACTGGGAACTCTGTTATCATAATTGCAAACTCTGCTGCCACTGGACTGTCTGCCGTATAGTTACATATGGATATGTGCACGAACTGTTCAACTACATTGCCGTTTAAAATTTGTTTTTGCATTGCAACTACAATCATTTATGTGATGTCTATTACAGACGTGGACAAATGCCCCATCTACTGCAAGTGCATTGATATCCATGCTTCTAAGATTGCCTAATCTGAAATTTGTGATTGTGACCCTTGGAGAGAAGGGTTGTATAATGCTTGAAAGAAGTACAAATGGTAAGTACATAAGCATGAGTAGTATTTTTGTTTAACAGTTTGAACAAACTAATAGCCATGTTAACATTTACCATTATTACACAGAAGATATTCTTTGTTTTCCTATGCTTTTTTTATATGATTTGCACAGAAGCTTCTGGGCAAGAGGAAGTAGTAGTTGAAAGTTTACTGGAATCACTAAAGACCAGCATGGATGCAAGTTCTCTTCTCCCAATATGTATATCATCAAAGGTATTTTCTTATAGTAGAGGTTTATCTTTAGTTTTCTTTCTCTGTTGTTTGAGAGTTGGAACTTGGTGTTAGTAACTTTCCATGCTGTAAATAGGTAAATCAGTTGCTGTTCCACTCAAGTATTGATTTCTCAGTTGCTTCCTCCAGTTAATGACTTTGTTGTTTGATTATCTAGCTCTGTAAATGGCTTTTCATTATACTCCTGAAAATTACCAGTGTCTATAATCTGAATAGCGATGCTACCTGATGATGATTTAATTTTAGCTCTTATTGCTCGATCCTACTAACTGAGACAAGTTGTTGATCTTCCAAACAAGATGACTTTGGTTCATCCTTGATTATTGTTGGTTATTGCTTTTAAACTTCGAAACTATCATTTTATTGCTGATATCTAGTGATTTCCATTTGCAGTCTAGCTTGAGAATTAGTGCCAATGGAATTGGTGCAGTAAGTGGGAGGTTGCTTCTAGGAAAAGCAGAAGTCATCCCTCCATCAGAGCTGGTCGACACCACTGGTGCTGGGGATGCATTTATCGGAGCAGTTCTTTATGGTTTGTACACCTATTGATAGCATATCCATATGTCAAACGAATTTCGAACATACTACCTTATCCTTTTATTCTCCCTTGGTCGGCAATAATAGTAGTAGCACTACTTTTATAGAGAGCGAATTTGTTTGAACAAACATGCATTTCTGCCGCTAAAATCCAAATGCTAACACGCAGCCAAAAATCAAACACCTAGTGATCAGCAGAAAAGTTGGTTTCCAACAACTAAATCACATGAGACCTTTTTTTCCCTTTTGAGTAAACCTAATTTAGGTCTAAATCTACACTTGTGTTTGATATAATCAGTGATCATCTTCTTCTTTTCATTTTTTGTCGGTATTTTCTATTTGCTACATCTGACTGCTTCTTTTGTTTTCTTTTTAGCCATATGCGCTGGCATGTCACCGGAGAAGATGCTTCCTTTCGCCTCACAAGTGGTATAAATCTCATGCTTATCACTTTTCTCCAGTACTTCCGACAATACAACTCTGTTAAAAAACAACCAATCTAGGACCCTCTCAAAATCCTCTTATAACATTTGTTTATCAACTAATTTTCGGAAACAGATGGATGACTAAAAATTCATCAAATTTCAAATTATCAGTGGCTCGTCTTCTCGTTTAAGTTTATTAGTAGCGTCTAAGTCAATTTTGATAAAATTTTGATACAAAATGCTATTTATTTCATCAATCTAGGACCCTCTCAACTCATTGCACAAAGATATCCTCTTATAACACTTACTATTGATCAAACTTAGTTTCTGAAACAGATTGATGATTAAAAATTCATCAAATTTCAAATTATCAGTAGCTCGTCTTCTTGTTAAAGTTTATTAGTATCAACTAAGTCAATTTCGATACAAAATGCTATTTGTTTGCTGAATATATTTTGGAATATGTGCTCAAATAGCTCTCGAGTATTTATTGTGTATTTTCACTACAGGCTGCTGCTGGGTGCCGAGCTTTAGGCGCTAGAAGTGGCTTGCCTAAGCGCACAAATCCTAGATTAGCTCCATTTTGGATGTAGAACTTTAACTACTGAATTTCACGAGCAAGTTTGGTGTTCAAAACTTAAGATATTATCTATATTCATTTAATAATGATGAACTGTTCATGAGTCATATTCATAAATAAAAATTTTATCAACGTAATAATTAAATAAACAAATTTTTAAAAATGCTCAAATAAAGTATAAAAGTTTTTTTATTTTTTAATTTAGTCAAATTTATTTAAATTTTATCAAAATTATTTTAATTTTGATGAATAAGTTTTGATTAAAATTGTAAAAAGAGTTTATGATTTTTATTATTGTTATTTCTTAGAATGCTTGCTGATAAAACTTCAGATGGTACCATCTTTTTCAGATTTTGATCATTTGAAAACAAATTTCTGTTTGGCAGAAAATTAAAATAGTTTCTTTTATAATCATTATGATTAAATGAGCACTTTATTTTTTTTAAACAATAAAATAATATTTTATTTAAAATATCCTTTATGTGCTTCACTTAAAATTGTTTTAACTAGAATAGTTTTATCCAGTGACGTATCCTCTATCTCCATTGATAGAAGTCCATAATACTAGGAGTTTCATCGTCGACAATGAGGACGATCGTCGATGCCGCCTCCCCCACTAGATCCGTCCCTAATTTTACCTCCGATTTTGAGTTATTTTGATTAAATTTCTTTTGAAGCACTTTATCTATTTTCACCTTGGAGTTTTTTTAAGGATAAATTGTCCTATATTTCTTACACACAAACTTAACTTCCTCGGTATCTGGTATTTGTGTCAAAAAAAAAAAAAAAATTATTTCCAACTCTCTATGTGTATTTTTTTTTATTTTAATTTTCTAATGTACACTCATTTATTTAATTATTTTTATTTTTATTATAAAAAAAATATCTAAAATGAGCTATAATTTTTTTTTCAAAATTTAACACATTTAAATTATAATCTAGTAATTTTTTTTTATCAAATTGAATATAATTTTTTTTTCCCGTTTGACTAATCGATTGATATACTCGATTCTAGTTAAATAATGTTAAATTTAAGAGAAATTATATTATTATTTTTTAAGAACATAATTTCTTATTATTTTTTATAAATCCAAAATGAGATATGATTTCTTCTAAATTCAATACTATTTAACTAGAATTAATTGATTAATATATTATATTTTAGTTTAAATGTGTTGCATTTAGAATGAATTATCAATTGATTAGTTAAGTGGAAAAAGAATCGTACTAAATTTGATAGATAATATATTATATTTTAGTTTAAATGTGTTGCATTTAGAATGAATTATACCTTATTTTGATTTTTTTTACTAAAAAAATATAAGGGTAATTATATAAATCGATTATATTAGGCAGTTGAAATGGAGTTGAAGCAAAAAAAAAAAAAAGTACATAGAGAGTGAAAATATTTTTTTTTGACACATAGATTAATGAGAAAGTTAGGTTTATTATTAAAAATTTTAGGACAATTTACTGTTATTTTAACTAAAATCATTTAATAATTGTTATTTTAGTGTAGCAATCTTTTAATTTTAATGGTTGTTACAATAGGGATAAATTATCTTATATTCCTTACATGCAAATTCAACATCAACCTCAGTCCTTGTTAAAAAATATTTATTTCCACTTCTTACATATAAATTTTCCTTTACTTTAACTCCCTAGTGTACACTTATTTACCTAATTATCTTTTTTTTTTGATAAAAAAAAATTCAAATTGAGATATAATTTCTTCTAAATTCAGTACATTTAAATTATAATCTAGTAAATTTTCTATTAAATTAAACATGACTCTTTTTTCCGCTTGACCAATCGATTGATATACTCGATTCTAATTAAATAGTGCTAAATTTAAGAGAAATTATATTTCATTTTAAAATTTTGTATTTATAAAAAATAATGAGGGATTTTGCTCTATAAAAATAATAATATAATTTTTACTAAATTTAGTACCATTTAATTAGAATCGAGTATATCAATTGATTAGTTAGGTAGAAAAGAATCATACTAAAATTGATAAAAAATATATATTAAATTTTAGTTTAAATGTATTATATTTAGAAGAAATTATACCTTATTTTAGATGTTTTTTACATTAAAAGATAAGGATAATTAGTTAAATATGTGTGTATTTTACATGCAAAGAATGAAAACAATTTTTTTCATACAAGGGACTGATGAGAAATTTGAGTTTGTTATTAGGAATTTTAGGGTAATTTTACTATTAAAATAGTTTTAGGATGATTTTATCTATGATGAGTGATTTTAATCAAATTTATAAATAATTTTTTTATAAAAATGTTCATGTACAATATGTTTGATGAATGAAAATGAGAAATAATTTACTTTAAATTTTATATATTGTAGCGAATAAAAATTAAAAAGATGCACTTAATTAATCACATTAGTAAAAAAAACAGAGTATTTTTTTAAAATCAAAACAATGTCTTAAATATTTCTCATTTCAAAAATTTTATTTCAATTCTGTTGTAGTAGTTACTGACACCTTGTATAATAGAGTGATTCAATTCCGTTTAAAATATAAATAGAGAGAGTATTTTTATATAATTTTTAAAATAATTTAATAAAAATCATTTTAACATGTTCAAATGAATCAATATGATTATATTGTAATATTTATTTATTTAATTATTACATTAATTATCGATCATTATAATTTTATATTAATCATTAAATAGTTGTTATAATAATATTATGATAATTTTAATTATATTGAAGTTAGTCGGATTAAATTTAAATAATTTTAATCGTTAGTAATATTTTTTTTATAAAACAATTTATGTATACATTTTTTAATCAAATTAAATTAATTATTTTTTGTATTATACTAATTATTCCGAAACTGTGACAATGCTATTGAAATATTAATATTTTCAATAAAAAATATGATAATATATCCTTTTGGACAATTTAATAATTAGGAATGTCTATAAAAAAATTCATCAAAGATACTTTATATCCGAGGAGTTTACAAATTTTATGACCTGTCAAAATCTATCTTATAGTTGATGGAAATAGGACGTATCATTCAACCAAAAGTTTGTCCTCACAGTATTCTCAGTTAATTATTGATGATAATTTTATTATAATAAAATAAGGAATCAATTTTTACGGACAGATATATTTGAGAAAAATATTTCTTCCAACTTGGAATATAAATTGAATCAGCGTAATCAATTTTTTTTTTAATTTTTTTTTGTACCAATCATAAAATGCCAGTGAAACATATAAAATATTTGGAGTTAACTAAAAGAAATTAATTATATTATTCTATTATTACAATCAAATACAAAACATATTAAACATATTGAATTTTTATTATTCCTTTTTATTTCATTTCTATTCTTATTTCGCTCCCCCATCCATTTTGGGCCCCATTTCATCCGTACCAATTTTAGCAAATGCACGTCACAGTCCACCGTTGGGTCTGCATCGTGGGGCCCGTCACAGTACCAGAAAAAGGAAATGGTAATTAATTCTCGTGATTCCCTCGCAAAATAAATCTTCCTCCTCCTCCACTTCCTCTTCCTCTTCCTCCTCGCCCTTCTTCTTCGGGAAACTTCCGTGGGCAGACCGATCGCCTCAGATTCTGATTCAACATTTGTTTTTTTTTTCTTTTATTCTCTCTCTGCGCACCTCCCTCCCTTCCTCCGGCTCAAATCCCCTCCTATTTCTTCTCCGGCTGTGGATCTTTTTGCCGCGATCATCGCAGATCTCCCTTCCCGAAGGAGGCGGGCTGGGTCTTGTTGCTGGATTCATGCCCACATCTGTCGGGGGACTTTTCTTCTTCCCGTCCTTACAGATCACAGGAGATTTGGTCGCATTGCTTGCTCCCGTCGTCCAGTTGTGGTGCTGGATGTGATTCTCTCTCTTCGGGATGGCGCAGTAGAAACCTGCGAAGGCGAGAGGTAAAACAGCTTCGATCTGTGTTCACATTCTTCTTCTTTTTTAAAAAATAAAATAATGGATTTGTTGATTTGGACCGCAGAATGAGCGATTTTGCTTCCGAAATTTAGCCTTTCACCTTTCCTGAACTTATTGGGTTGTTATAGTTTAGGGTTCACATTCTTCTTCTTCTTCTTTTAAAAAATAAAATAATGGATTTGTCTATTTGGACCGCAGAATGAGCGATTTTACTTCCAAAATTTGGTCTTTCAGCTTCCCTGAACTTGTTGGTTTGTTATGTTCTATTAATTGCTTCTTGTCGTAGGGCAGGGGAGGAGATAGAGGGAGGGAAATTTTAGGATGGAGGATCCGTCCTTGTACAGTCACAGTCCGGCCCATCTTGCTGTATTACGAAGAGATCACGTTGCCCTCAAGCGGATCGTTGCCGAACTCCCTGACCTCCCCAAGGCTGGGGAGGTCACCACTGAGGAGGAATCCCTTGCTGGTGAACTCACAGCTGACGCAGTCTCTGCGGTCATTGATCGCCGCGATGTTCCCCATCGGGAGACCCCTCTTCACCTTGCTGTCCGGCTTCGAGATCCTATTTCCTCTGAGATTCTCATGTCAGCCGGTGCAGATTGGTCTCTTCAGAATGAGAATGGCTGGTCTGCGCTCCAGGAGGCTATTTGCACCCGTGAAGATTCTATTGCCATGATTATTGCTCGGCGCTACCAACCCCTTGCTTGGGCTAAGTGGTGCCGTCGACTCCCTCGCATTGTTTCATCCATTGAACGGATCCAAGATTTCTATATGGAGATCACATTCAACTTTGAGAGCTCAGTGATCCCATTTATTGGGAGGATTGCACCATCTGATACTTATCGAATTTGGAAGCGAGGTGCAAATCTCAGAGCTGACATGACATTGGCAGGGTTTGATGGATTCCGAATCCAGCGTGCTGATCAGACGGTCCTCTTCCTTGGTCAGGGTGCTCCTGCTGAGAATGGGCATCCACAGCTGCCTACTGGCTCTCTAATTGTGCTTGCTCATAAGGAGAAAGAGATCACAAATGCACTTGAAGGAGCTGGAGCCAAGCCCACAGAAAAAGAGGTGGCTCATGAGGTTGCTTTGATGTCTAAGACGAATATGTTCAGGCCGGGGATTGACGTAACTCAAGCTGAACTCATTCCTCATCTCAGTTGGCGGCGACATGAGAAAACTGAAATGGTTGGGAATTGGAAAACAAAGGTCTATGATATGCTTCATGTGATGGTGAGTGTGAAGTCAAGAAGGGTCCCTGGTGCTATGACCGATGAGGAGTTATTCACCATGGACCATGAAAGGAGGGTCAATGGTGCAGATGTTGATGGAGAACTCAATGAGATATTAACACCAGAGGAGAGGATGCAGTTGGATTCAGCACTTCGGATGAATAATTCTCAGGGTTTTGATAAATTGGAAGGAAATAATGGGTTACATGACAATCTAGTAAATTCTGAGTCAAGTGGTGTTACCAAGGAGAAGAAAAATTGGTCAGTATGGAGTAACAATAAGACGTCAAAGAATGATGGTGCTGAGGATACAGCTGGCCTAAAAACTAAAAACTCAAAGTTTCCAGAGAATGGACATCACAAAACGAAATTAGCAAAGGATACAGGAGATGCTAAGAAGGGGAAAGAAAAAGGCACTAAGAAGAGTGGTCACAACGAATCTAGCAAACATGAAAGTGAATTCAAGAAGGGTTTGAGACCAATTTTGTGGTTGACTCGTGATTTCCCTTTGAAAACAGATGAGCTACTTCCTCTACTTGATGTCTTAGCTAACAAGGTCAAGGCAGTGAGGAGGCTCAGGGAGCTTTTGACCACAAAGCTGCCTCAAGGCACATTTCCCGTTAAGGTAAGTTTTTAGTGCATGTTTTTTTTAGTTGATTCTGCTCTTGATTTTAATCTATCTTTATATCAGTAAGTGAAAGCCACGTTTTCATTTAGTGTTGATTTCTCTATAGATTATTTATAATTTTTTGGTTTAATAAAAGTGAAAGCTACACTTTGAATAAGTTCATATTTGGGATTAAGTTTGTCCCTTCGGATGGGTCTAGTGGCTAGCGCATGATGACAACACTAGCGCATGAGGTGTTGCCATCATGAAGTCTGAGGTTCGAATCTCGGCAAAATCGAGGTAAATGCCTCTCTTATATGCTAGTCACTATTCCAAAGGCTAGTAGCCGTCTGTGATTTACCTCTTCTATGTTGACCCTGGGACGAGTTAGTGGGGGCGCTTGGGGTGAGCGTATTCACTTTTTGCCACCATATTTAGGATTAAGTCTTCCTTTTTTGGTTTAGCTTGATTTTTTCTCCAAATAATTTTTTTTTCTTCATTGTCTCTATTTTAGTCGTCTATTCTGATTTGTCATAACTTCATTATGCATTTACTTTTGTTTCTCTTCCATGCCTCCATTTATAGAAAACTAGTTTTTCTTATTCATATTTGTTTTATTTTGTATCCATGCTAGCACTTAGCTGGCATGGTAATCTCTTTACAGATGGAATAAAGTTTTTGAGTTAAAAAGCCTATTAATTTATACTGGTCATTAGTTGGGTGATCTTTATGAATAGCATTTTCTATCTTTACCATAAATAATGATTTTAACTCTTTCTGCATGGATAGAAATATGTTTGTGCAGTGATATGATTTTTCTTTTTTCTAATTCGCCACATTGTTTGAGAATACTGCTAGTCAGTGGAGTTATATATCATTTCTCGTGGGTCCCATTAATGTCTGTTTTTACCTGAAAGAAGGGATGGTATTATGGCTCACTTATTCTAGGATGGCCTAATAAACAGTTGATCTTTAGTATCATAATACCATATTGTTTGTTTCTGTTTCTCTGATAAGTTGTTTTGTCATGGCAAAACCTGGTTTTCACCATTCAAGTTAATTACTTGGATTTCTTCTAAGGTTAATTAATTAGTCTTATCATTTTTAACCAGACATTAAAATTTCATTCATTTATAAGATATGATTCTTATTAGTTACAAAAATTGCCTTCTCACTTCAGCCTCAGATTAAAGTGTGTAAATCCTAACACTAAGTAACATCTCCACTTTGTATTCCTCTCTCTTCTTCTCAAGCCTTTGCTATTTTTCAGCCACTAGGCTGCTATGCTCAACCGAACATCTGACCTTTCTTTGACAAGATTCTTGTCAGTGGAGATACTGCTGTTAGCAATGCCCTTGCTAATCCAATAGACTACATGCTTATGGAGTAGATGTCGACTTGTCTACAACCAAGACTTCCATTGTTACTTCTAGCTCTCAAGGATGCTGAGAGACTCAGACGATCAATTTGGTCATCACAAACTCAGCAGATAAATCATCGACCAATGCACAGCCAAGGTAGTCAAATATAAACCAAGGTGGGCATGAGGTTTCTAATTAGGAAGATCCATGTCATCACTAATACCATGTAGAATATGAAATTAAGTTCTCAGGTTAAAAATGATAGATTTAAAAAGTTTGGGATACATTAAAAGTAAAATTAAACTTTTGGATGAATTTGAAATTTTTTTGAAAAATCGGGATTAATTAATTAACCATTTCTTTCATTGCAATTGTTCTATTAAATTAGCATTATGCTACTTTATGTGGAAGACAAAATCAACAAAAATCATTCAGGTACACGACCAAATCTTCAATATTTGGAATGGTCGTGAAATGAGGACCTACACATCATACAAGTAATTATGGTGTAGTGTGCAGTTGTCATAATGATCCAGGAAAGTTTTTATTTCAATTGCATAGTTTAATTGTCTTTAATATGCATAATTTGCCGCTGCTAATCACACTCACATACTTGAGCCTGCAGTGCATCCATAAAGAATTTATGCACTTGAATTTTTATATTTATCATTAAGCAGAGCTCTTGGATGACATCCAATTTCGTTTGTTTTTTTGTTAACCTATTACAACAATCGGGCTCTAAAGCAAACATCATGCCGCTATAATAGACCTCATAAGCAGCCAACGTACATTTATGGCGTGCCTGACTTTGTTCCCCTTTTCTTCCTTTCCCAGTGTTTGTTTCACATCCTAGTAAGCATTCAGTTTTTTTTTAAATTATAAAAATTGAAGTATTTCTTTATATGTACTGGCTTGACTGTTCCTTCCGTTACTTGTCCATAAAAGTATCATTTTGTTATCCAACTTATAGTTATTTCTATATCGTCCTCTATTTTTTTATATAAAAAGTTTCAATATTTTGTAACATGAAATGTGCTGGAAGGTGTATTTTGTCTGTTAGAATTAGGGATGACAAGGAGTCAAATATCCGCATTTTGGGTGTTACTTGAACCCAGAAATAAATTACCGGTGTTTTGAGAGTAATGAGGTGTAGCTTATCTATATGATAAAATGAGTCAAAATATATTGAAATTGTATGGATATGTTCAAGGATGACTAATATTCTATAGTTATTTATATCGAATCTATTAGAGTGGAATGTGAAAGGGTTGAGCGACCAAATAAAACATTAGTTAATTTAATATAAAATGATGTAATTAATTTGAATATTACTAGTGATATAGTTCTGGATAAAGTTTAATGGAGGGATAGTTAGGAGAGACATAGCTTGATAATGATGATAATGGCGAGTAACCTGATTAATTATCCACTTCTCCAACCCAACTTAATATCTGGTTCAGGTACAAATCCTACTACTATCTGATCTCTACCTGAAATAAATAAAATGATTATCTACCCGTAATTACTTGACTTAAAATTGGTAACTATGCAAGTATTCCTGGGTATCGACTATTTTAAGTGAATCCAAAGCTGATTTAAACACCGAACCGACCGAAATTAAAAGTTCGGTTTGGTTAATTCATAAATTCATTTTTTCCCTTAAAATATCGGTTTAATCGATTTTGTTTCGGTTTTGAAAATTGAAATTCAGTTAAATCGATTAAACTAATATTATAAGTTGAACTGATATCTAATTGATTGATCCATACCAGTTCCTTCGCCATGACAAACCCATTCGATTGGAACATATTAGGAAATGCCCCAATCGATTGGGGACATATTGGGATTATTCCCCAATCGATTGGGGCTAGTTCCTTTGTGACAAATTCATTTCCAATTCATTGGTGATGTCGGAATCGATTGCCTAATCGATTTTGGATCGAAACATTCAATTATTTTGGTCAAAAATTAGATTACTCGATGTTTTTTTTAAAAGTTTAGTCAGTTCGGTCAATTTGAAACAAGTTCGGTTTGTTCGGTGATCAGTTTAATCGGTTAGGTCGATTTGGTTTTAACCGATTGCTCAGCTCTTGAATTGTTTATTGGATAACCATTGTCATCCATAGTATTATTAGTTAATATTTATTTTATCCCTTTAAGTTGGTATTGGAGTAGGCCAACATTTTTAGGTGGCCTTTGGTATATAGGGGTATGGGAACGGGGAATTGAATTCATTCCTAAATCTTGTGTTTGGTTGATGGTAATGAGAGATTTTGGAATGAAACCCAAAAACTTGGATTTTGATGAAACCCACCTCCTCCTTTGGGTTTCACCATGTACAAAAACTTGAATATCATCTAAATTATATTGGACGAAAATCCCTTAATATATTTGTTCAATTTTTCTTTCATATCACTTTCTCTATCATACTTTCTTTCTCCTCATTCTCTCATCACACTTTCCCTCTCATCATACTTTCTCTCTCCCCATCCTTTCTCATCACACTCTATTATTTTCTCTCTCATCACACACTCTCTCCTCAATTTCTCTTATCATACGTTCTCACTTTTCATTTTCTCTCATCACACTTTCTCTCTCTTCTCTCCTCATCATGCTCTCTCCCCTCAATCTCTCCCATCAAACTCTTTCCTTGTTCTTTCATCATATTTTCTCTCTTATCATGCTTTTTTTCTTATCATACTCTCTCAAATCATACTTTCTCTCTCCTCAATCTCTCCTATTACATTCTCTGCTCATTTTCTCTCATCACACTTTTCCTCTTTTCATTCTCTCCCATCATACTTTTTCTCTTATCATTCTCTCTCATCATATTTTTCTTTCACAAACTTTCTCTCCCATCTATTTTTTTCTCTTATTTTCCTCTAAAAGTAAAAAAAGGAAATTTTGGTTCATTCCAATAGAAAATATTCAACTAATCAAAAATTATTTTTAGGAGTGATATCCATGCTCGTATCCATTTTCATTCCCATTCCCATTCTGATTCTTAGGAAAGAATCAAACGTCACCTTAGTGTTACTGTGTTAGATTTCTTATTTTTCATTCCTCTTGTGGAAAGGTAGTAATGTTAGTGTGATGGTGCAACCTTCAATGCACTCCTTTGCTACTTAAGTTTTTCTATCCTTCCTTTTGCTGGTTTCTTATGGAGAATCTCCACCAACAACGTACTGATGAGATTGTCAACAACGAAGATGCAGACAATAACTGCTTGGTAATTACTCCAATTAGCTACGAATATGGGTGGACTCAAAAGACAGGGCCCAAAATTCATGTTGGTTTGTCCTACAGTGGGATTTGAGGTTTTCTTCTTTATCTCTGAACCTCATCTCTGATTATGCAACTCCCTTCGATATGCAACTATATCTCTGTATCTCTTAAGGCCTGATATAGTTCAACTCAGGGCCCTTTGGCTGTAGTCACCACTCTAATTTGTGAGCTTTGAATCTAGCATTCCTCCAAATCACAATCTCTCCCATTTTCCCTCTCCAATTGTTGTCTGGGATCTAGAATCCTCACAGTTGTTTCTCTGAGGTTCCAAGATCAGGGGGCAGTTGACACAGCTCTAGATCTACACCATATGTTTGTATTGCAGCTCTATGATCATTGATTTTTATCTCTCAAAAATTGATGGTAGGTAGGGTCTAGAACCAGAAGGATCCATCATGTCATTTGTAAAGGGCTATGGAAATACTTTGTGTTAGATATGAAAAAAAATAGGGAAAAAAAGAGAGAGATAAAGAAGAGTTGATTAAAAAGAATATAGATTTTTTCATCAAAGTGTTGAAGCAACAGTACGTCTTTGCCTTTTCAATTTCTGATACAGTACTCAGACGAACAAACCCATGAAGAGAATTCCGAAGTTTTGTTAAACTGAAAAATCAAATAAGGAGGGATTGAAATCTCTTTTAAAGGTCTCAACCATGACCAGTTTTCTCTAAAACATGGAAATAGTTAACATATTCCTAATTAATGTATGTGATAACTCAAACTTAGCAATAAATAAACAAGTTCCAAATTTGTTATGACTAACTAAAATAAAAAATATTGCAACATCTTGTGTGCCTGATTTGAGGAGAGTTTTGGTATTTTTCTATCAATTTGAAGATTTTTATTCTCTTGAAGTTAGTATTAACTTCACCTTACATTTTCTTGGCATCATCCTCTCTGTGAGTAAAATGAACATGAACTTTATCTCCTCCTGACATTTCTTTCAAAGTAGACGTTGGAAATCTAATTTCTCTTTTGTCCACAATACTTTTATTAGTCTTTCCATTGGAAGTAACCTCAAAAGATTAGTTCTCATCTTTGTCTAGTAATCTTTCTTTCCAGTAAATGTCATAGGATTGATTATATAGCCTCTCTCTAACATTAGTCTCTTGAACATCCTCCCCTCTCTCGAATTGATTTCCAACTTTGCTCTGTATTCTCTTCCCACGTTAACTTAAGAGAGTAGGTCTCAAAATGCTCTCGATGTCTAAAGATCAAATCAAATAATATCTTCAACTTCAAGTCTAACCATTAACTCTTTTGGAAACCAGTCCACAATAGTCTTATCATTTTTTTTCTTTTGTTCTATAGAAAAGCTGGATATAGATCAATAAGTATGCTCCAGCGTGTGGGACTGTTAAGAGTTAATGAATTTAGATCAAGTCCTACATGAATGCTTGGTCATTGCAAATTATCAGTAGTATGTAGCTAGTTGCTTACATTGTCTTAATGCTTAAAATTTGATTGCTACTTTTCCTGAGTGAATTCCTATTTCTACGATTTTATGAAGGTTTGGGCATGGTTCAGTTCTGCCATATGCTGTTTTCATTTTATCAACCATTGAACTGTGAATTCTGCCATTTCAGTTGGCCATTCCAATCGTCCCTACTATCCGGGTCCTCGTCACCTTCACTAAATTCAAAGAGCTCCAACAATCTGATGAATTCTCAACCCCCCCTTCAAGCCCTACCCTTCTTCAGGAAAGCAAAGCCAAGGAAACAGAAGAATCAGAATCAGATTCCTGGTATTCATGGATGAGAGGCAACCGAAGTGGGCAGACTAGTGATAGCAATGATGTGCAAAGCTTGAAAGATGAAATCGATCCTTTTCATATTCCTTCAGAATATACCTGGATCGATGCAAAAGAAAAGAAGCGTCGACTGAAGGCCAAGAAGCGAAAGAACAAGCCAGTTGCCAGTAGAAAGCAATCCTCTAAAAGTTCAGACGATCACCAGTTGGTGGATGGTTTCGTATAACAAATGGAGTTATACATCAGGTAATTAGGTGATCTAACAAGGGATTGCTTAATAACTACATGCTTTTGTAGTTCCAGTCTCTGAATGGCGCTAGTAAATGGCAGTATAGCGTACGGCAGCAGTCCTCGATACGCTCTGCATTTCTAGTTCGATAATGACAGTTAGAAATCTCTGTCGCAGAATTTCTCTTCATATTTCTAGTTCATATTTGTAAGATGAGCATTGGTTACAACCCTGAATTCTCAGGTGCTCATACAATCAACCAGTTGTGTTAATTTCCACATTATCGAACTATGTACTTATTTTTGTCTAGAGTTTTACTCCATCTCTGTATCTTCTTACTGTTGATTGTAATTTAAATAATTTGTTTTATTATGAAATTTATTAGCCATTTCTTGAACATGTTCTGATCATTTTAATTTTCTCAGTAATACATGTTTTTGTTTCCATTAGAGTACTGAATTTTGATACTTCATTCTGCCTTGCTGAGCTTACTTTGCAATTTGAACCTGAAACTCGTTTGTTCCCTAAGATGGATGTAGCATTTAGGGCTTTGCTTTTAGAGTTTTAGGACACAGATACTCCAAAGTTGAATGGTGTGCCTTGTTGACACTCTACAAGTGGGATGATGAAAGGCACAATGCGTTTTAAGATTCTTTGAAATCTCGAGGGAAATGTGAGGTATGATTAGAAATGATTCGAATGAGACGATATGAAGTTTGATAGCTCAACGATGCAATCTAGCGAGTCTAGCAAATAGCCAAGGGTAAATTATCCTTGGTCGAGTAGTCGACGATGACCAAAGTGGAGGAATCCCCTTTCTTGCTCAAAATTCAATCAATGCAATACATTTCTCACTTCTGCTCAAGAATGTTACACCCTACTCGTTGTCATATTAAGCGCTTATCTCTCCTTTCATGTTCTAATAATAATAATAATAATAATAACAATAACAACCACAACAACTTAACTTTTTTGAACATTCTCATGTTGTTAAGGTGTTACAAAGAAACACCTTAACCTCTAGTTGCTCATCCTAGATAGTATGTGACTCTGAGACAGCCTATTCTCAAACCCTAAATTTCGATCTATGGGTAAACTCTAGTCTAGAGCCTCTATCATTTTACCCATAACCTAAAGGTGGTGATGATCTTTTTACTAACCACTTGTATCTGCATCACTAAGGATGATTGTGCCCCATAAGTAACACTTGTCCACTTTAACACTACGGTAACATCCTTGTGGACCTTCTGCTTAGGGCATCCACTACCACATTAGACTTATCAGAATGGCAATTGATAGTACAATTGTACGCTTTTGGGATTTAGATATAGTTTGTTTATCACATGTTCCACTCTTTTTCTTTAGTGAACTTCTTCTTAGTCGGCCAAACACTATAAAAATCACCCAACATAGTCGGCGATGCCAGTTTCTTAAGGCAAACTCAATGTCAGCTAACCCAAAATTATGAATAAATTGTCCCAAGAACTCTGCAGCCTTTAGATTGAAGTTAGTGTCAGACGACACACTAATCTCCATAAGCTCACCTAGATATAGTCATGTCCTATTGAGCCGAGTGTCACTATCGTAGAAAATCCTCGGACAGATTGACAATAGATTTAGGCTATCCCTACCAAGACACTGCCTTAATGTTTGAAGAAGGATCGGACACCATGTTAAAGGAAACCTGTTACACTCAACTGCCAACACACACTAAACTTGCCCTACAGTTACTCTTTTCACTCGAGAATGATCAAAGATCCTCTTCAAGGCACAAACTGAGAATTCTCCATTAGTCGAGCTTAGTCTATGGCTCTTGGTTCATTTGCTTATCCACCCACAATACTGCCTGAAACACCATCACCATTTACTCTCCAGACAAACGAGCAAACAAAGGTTCCCTCTCTTTATGGGAAAGGCAAACTCTCAGCATGATCTAGTCTCCGATGTCATGAAAATCATTCCACACTGTTTGTCACAATCTAAACTGGTGCTAGTTTTTCCTCCTATGCTAGATTATTGTCACACACTAGACATTTTGACAGACTACAATACAGTACCAAGTGAAAACACCCACTTATCAGTATTAGCAAGGATTGAAATCCAATTGATCTAATGAGAACTGCTGTGAAGTTAACTACAGTACATTCTAATCGACACAAGGAAACATTAACCTACCCTTATTCAGAAAACAAATAGGTTAAGGTAACAGTTAGGCTCCATAGGAAATGGTATAGTTCATAAACATGATTATGATCTCAAAGAGCATGATAGAAGTTAGACAAAAAGCATGTAGTGCCACAATACATTCAGGTTCACAAAAATGTATAGCCGTTTGGTTGTTTCCATGTTATACTTCAGTTTTGTTGATACACCAGATAGCTGGAAAATTCATCATGTTATCGTCGAGAACCTCCACCACTGTTTTCATGCAATCACAGCAAGCACAAAGATGTTGACATAACAAATAGTGCAAAGGTTATCGAACAACACCTCTGTGAAGCATAACGACTTCTGAATAATGCAAACCACCAATGACAAGAGTTCCGACTGCAAACAAACACCACAAGCTTCTGACCTCTCTTCGACAACGCTTCTCTCTCAACCCTGTAAAAGGCTTCGATTTGGTGGTGGGGCGAAAGTGCTTATGCTGCGATGCCTGTACAAAAGGGCATAAAGGGAAGAACAATTATGCCATTGACAAATATCTAACCTACTAGGCTGCCATATTCCTTAACTATAGTTTACTTCTGCTGTAAGTAGCCTCCGCTACTCGGTATTCTATTACTCTAATCTGCTACACTAATCTTACACCAAAAGCTACTGATGCTGCATCAATAAAGTACCATCACTACATATTGACAAATGTCGCATACGCACTGAAATAGATAGTAAGGATGATAATACAAATGTTAAAACTAGCCATACAATACATACTAAAGTTAAAACTACATCCAAACCGAAGAAGTCCATAAACTAGTCTTGCTTATTCTAGAGGGGCAGAGAGCAAATTAAAGTTCCCATAAGTATAGCAGTAGAAACACACCAAGCATAGAGCGGGGAGAAGCTTTAAATATGGTACTAAGAGGTATCAACTACTCCTCGGAATACTGATTTATACTACGAAGATGAGATGATAGGTAAACTACTCAGATGATATCAAGTGAGAATAGCATTTAAACTACTGAGATCAAGCAGTCCAACCCAGGATAAAATTTAGTCCTCCATAAACGCCAGATATGATAAAACCCAATGAGCAGTAGAGGGTGAGCTTCCAGCCAAGGTCCTGCACTCACTGCTGCTGGACTTGCCTACCTTGAGGACCAGCATAACCACCTCCATAACTAGCCGAACCACCAGGCGGGCCATTCACCTGAGAAGATCCGTATGACCCAGTTTGTGAAGGGTCTGACTTCCAAGCATTGGGATAACCCGAGCTTGCGTTACCATAACCTCCACCTGTGTAAGCAGAACCTCCTTGTTCTCCTGCATTGCCTGCAGAATTATTAACAGGGCCACCACTACCACGAGTACCATAGGACCCGTATCCACCTTGATTACCATAAGGTCCTTCTGACCCATATCCACCGTATCCATAACCTTGACCCATGTACCCAGAGGTTCCACTTTGACCAGTTGGTGTTGCACCAGACCCACCACCTGGACCATAAGATGCAGCTCCACCATATCCTGCAGAACCATAACCAGGAACCTGATTATTCCAGAGATTTCTTTGAGCTCCTGGAGGCCCACCTACATAACCAGCCATTGGAGCATTAGGATTTCCGTAAGCACCAGCAGGTCCAGTGTAACCAGTGGCACCGGTGCCATAACCCCCCACACCATAACCTGCATAGCCAACACCATTGTTTGTTGCTCCATACCCATAACTAGGTGCACCATAGCCAGAGGAACCATACGCCTGAAGGCCACCAACAGCTCCTTGGGGTTGCATGTACCTATTAGCATCTGTCCTACCATCATAAGAGCTAGCATTGCCACTTGAACCACCATATGAATGATGAGATACACTTCCCATAGGTCGGCTACTGCCAGAATTTAGATTTGCATCCTTCGGAAGGGCACGCTTAACTTCCACAGCCTTTCCATTCAGATCATGATAAGTCTTCTGAAGAACTTTATCTACAGTATCCTCTGATTCAAAAGAAATGAAGCCAAAGCCTCGAGGGCGATGAGTGTTTTGATCATACATCACAACTGCATCAGTCACCATCCCATAGGCCTCAAAGTATTGACGAAACCCATCCTCGGTTAGAGTTGGAGGCAAGCCTCCAACAAATATCTTTTTGGTCCTTATGTTTGCACCAAAACCTGCTCCAGCTGACCTACCAGCATTAGAATTTCCAGAATTGGGATTTCCAGATCTTTGAGATGTTTGTTGTTCTTCCCTCGACAGAGCCCTTTTGGCTTCCACCTATTCATTAAATCAGAAAGTCCAGAAGACAGATATAACATTGATAGCAAATGAAAATGAAAGTGCAGTTCATTCACACACATAAAAAAGGTGATATATATGATTCATATTAATGTAGTGCAAAGTAAAGGTTCAAAATTACAACAGAACATAAATCTTCAAAACATAACATCACAATTTTACCTGAAATAGGGAATTGTGCAGACAGAAAAATAGCAAATTGCATTTATCTATGCTGAATTAGTAATTTTTGGTGGTGAATTATTTCTAAAAGAAGAAAAAAACTTTTAGAAAAAACACCGACTAAAGGAGAAATCATAGTTATTAGTCACATTAACGTTGATTAATCATTTTGTCAAATTTAATCATCCTTACAGCCAAAACAAGCCAGAATTTATAACTATCATCCTGATAGATATTTGATGTCAATCAACGACTTCCTTTCCTAAAGGGATAAAGCATCGTCCATGAAATGTCATAATAGAAAAGAGATAAAAGTGAAAAATAGAGAATTTAAGGAGAATTATTATCTGAGAAACAAGACAAAGGCTTAATGATTTCATCTTGTTTGTAGACTGAGGAATGAGAATTATGAGATTAAGTTCTGTTCACTTGCAAGGAATTATGGCAGAAGGCAGAGGCAAGAAGTGGGAGTAGGAGAGAAGGGAAGAAGAGAAATCCTTCGTGATGTTTACTTGAAAGTGTATAAAAAGGGAATAAGGGGGAGAAATAGTAGTGTGTGAAGGAGATGAAGCCACATCACCTTCCTTCTCTCTCCTATTCCACCCATTTTTAGATTGTAATCTGTTCTTGGTGGGAAAAAGGATCTGCAGAACCCTTTTCCTGACTCCCTTCCATGTGTCCTGCACAAGCAAAATTGTAATAAGACTTTTTTCTCTTTCCCTTTCCTCCAATTAGTTCCTTTCCAAGGGAGTTAAGTAAATGGCGGTAGGCGGTGACAGACAGTCAGGTGCCTAGACAGTTGAATTTTTTTTTACTATTTTTTATACATAATATTATAAATAGTCATTATTCTTTTTGATGTTTATACATAAATAGACTTCATACAAAACAATACAATTTATATAAACTACAAATACATATATAAATACAACTAACAAGATAATTAATAAAACATCATCATCGTATTAATACTAAAAAAGTAATTCATTACTTTTACAAAAGACTAAGTTTAAAATTCAAAATTTTAATCCAACATAGCAACAAGCCAACAAGAACTATATTAAACATAACTAATCTTCTAAATCATCTACACATGCACCATCAACTACATCCATAATCCTCTCATCATCGGACTCAAAAGCAACATCTTCATTCTCCTCCTTTGTTGTATCTAAATCCTCATCAAGTTCTCTAATGAGGATGTTCCTTGCATTCCTCCTTGGTTGTACACTTCATTCGCTCCCGAGGCCTCCGCCATCATTCTCCAAGTGTCGAACCTGGCTCGACCTCATCTTCATCACCACCATCAACAAGCCAACCTTGAGTTTTCACTAGCTTAGCTTGAGACAATAGAAGCAAATCTCCGCTCATTTCTCTTTTACTCTTCTTCTTCGTAAGATTGGTTGGCGTTGAATTTGACATATACAAGATCATTCAATCTTGAAGTCTTGAACATATTCCTCTGTTTGGTATGTATCTAAATAATTATAAAAGTATTAAAAACTAATAAAAAAAGATAGATAATATAATTTATGAATTTCTATTTATCCCTTCAAATTGACTTTAATTTCTTTCACACTACGATTGATGAACTACTTGTGAAAGATATAAATCTCATTGTCATTTTTGTAAGTTTGGGTGTATCCACTATAATTGGACCACCATCCAACTAAAAAAAGTAAAGAAGTAAAAAAATAATAAATCAAAAAATAGATAAAAGAGACATATATGTTAGCGAACAGAAATAAAGGAAAGAGATGTACCAGATCAAAGTCATGATACACATCCACCTTCTCATATTCCACGACCGCCATTTTTCTTCCAAAGTTTGTGGATTTACTCTTATACTTCTACAATTCATCAGTAGAAATGATGGATTGCATCTCCTCGTTGGTGGAAAAATTCTCTCAACACCATTCAAGAACTCATTCATAACATTGGTGTCATTTTGTATGCTTGTTGATGTAAAAAACCAAATTCAATAAGTAAGCAGTATAATGCAAAGGACTATAAGTCTACTCTTAGACTTTTCATCAATAATTTTCAAAATAGGGGTGACATTACTTCCTTTTTGAAAGCGTTTCTAATCTCTTCCTTCGCTTTTTTAAGTGCACTCAATAAAAAGGTCATTGAGGGTTTTTTGTCACCTTCAACAAGGCGTAAAACTTTCACTAAAAGGGTGAATTTCTAATCTCTTCCTTGGCTAATAAAAAGGTCATTGAGGACTTTTTGTCACCATCAACAAGGCATAAATCTTTCACCAAAGGGGTGAAAACATTCAAAGCCAAAGAAACATCATTCCAAAAAGAGAGATTTGTTATCATTGCCTTCGCCGCTTTCCCTTTCACAATACTCCTTAATTTTGTTTTGCTCCACTTCACGGATGTAAACATAAGTCTCAATTGATGTTTCTTCCTTTGAGACTTTCTAAGGTCAAAAATCAAGTAGCAAATCTAGTCACCCCAACCTCACAGTATCCCTCTTCTTGGTATATTTCTTCATAATAGCCAAAATTCTATGATGTGCATAGATGAATATTGTCAAGGCCTTTGCTTTTGCAAGCATTCCACTAAATTTGGGTAGTTTTTGAATTGCTTCAAGCATGAAGTTAATTGTATGAGTCGCACAAGAGGCCCAAAAAAATTGAGGTCGAGTAACCTTCAACAACTTTGCCGCCACCATATTAACATTTCACATTATCCATCACTTCTTGAACAATATAAGGACTTATTGATATAATTTTCCACGAACTCGAAGATGTAAGCCCCGATGTGTGCCTTCATAGATTCTTCAATAGAACCAAGGAATAAAGTGTCTACTTTGCAATTAACACAAATTCATAATGCTTCTCATCTTATAATTCCTTCATGCATTGGTCATAATTGAACATCCATTTTTCATCCACTCTTCTTCATGTTTTTAGAGATAATTTAGTCCTCTCAACTTCTTTTTTCAAAAGTGGCTCTCTCAAAAGAATATTAACTTGGCGGTTTCTAGCCCGAGCTGAATTGGCCAACCGCCTCTACAAATTGTCTAAAGCTTTGATTGACAATTGCATGAAAAAGAATTCCCGCCATAAATCCATCTTACAAGGTACTCATACACATCATTTGTAAATTTTAACTTCAATGAATCATTTATGTTTTATTGTCTTGCTTTTGTTGGATCGATTGTAGATGCCCACTTACCAATATGTCCAAGATGCTTTGACTTCTTTTTAGAAAAATCTCCCTCCACTTGATAATCATCATTCTCTACAAAGTCTATATTTACCTCTGCCCTCTCTTCTTTTAGTTCTTCCACCCTTCCTCGCTTCTTATTCTTGCAATTTTAAAGATAAGCTCTTTTTTTGTCTTCATCGGATACTTTAAGACATGCTTTAACTTATCCTACAATACTCGCAGTATGATGCTTCATCCAATAAACTCCTCCCTTAACAAGTCTCTTACACAATCTACATATAATCCAATCTCATTTTTCTTTGCAATACAACACCCCATAATCCCAAACAATATTACTAAACTTTTGCTTCAGTTCCACAACCAATTATTTCTCATTTTCCGCCATTAATCTTTTATATATATATAAGGTTGATTAAAATTATTAACCTAAAATGATTTAATTAAATCCTAAATCCTAAGTTAAAAACCTAACTCTGGCCCTCTTACCCTTGTTTTGGCTCACGCGACACGTTTGGGCGACGCATCCAGACTCGTCGCTGGGCCAGGTGACACACCTAGACTCGTTGCAGTGGCAAAACAACTACAAGTCTCCAGGTGCAGTGGTGGCGGTTCCAGACAAAAAGAGATGAGTTGTAGATGACTTGAGTTGTGGAGTTATTTATGTTTTGAAAGGGAGTATGTTTTTTTAAATTTTGTTGTCCCGCCTCATTGGTTGTCTTGCGTACCCACCGTCTCGCCTTAGCTTTGATCGCCTAAAGTACCGCTCAAGGCAAAGGCAGTGCGATGTCTGCCTCCCGCCTAAGCGGCTGCATTTTAGAACGCTGAGTAAAACACAACATTAGGTCAGAGAAAATAAGTAGCACAACTATGGTGATTGTGCTCAGATTGATAAAGGAGGGCAAGTAGACACATGACACATCCAAAATGTGACACTCCAGGCTAAAATTCACCTACTTATTCAAAAAAGCTTAAAAAGAACTAAAAACTCCATTACTTTTTAGTTTTAATTACCTAGCAACATCAAATGCATTTAAGCAAAAGTTATACCAGTGTTTACCAGAGTAAAACATGTTGCTTCTCTACATTTGATAAAATACTAAATTGATTTTTAATTGATAACTCATGGAATGCATGGGAGTCCAAGCGAGAACATTTAAGAAGTGGTCATCATTATAACTATCAAACAATATGTCAGAAAATTGGATTCTGATAACCAGATAAGTTTATATGATCATGCATCAACATAATTATAACTCAATTGAAACTTTATCTACCAAACAATAAAGTTACATTCAAAATCATACATAAGCTAAAACAGATTCAATGGGGAAGCTTAAAGACAGTTAGAAACAGGTTATAGTTACCTTTCATCATTTGAGCAAGCCCAGTAAGAATAACTCAAATGTACCATAAAACGTTGTGATCATTCCTAAAATGATAGTTAAGTATTGGTTCTTGTGGGAAGTTGCATCATAAAATAACCTCAACTAGAGTAGGTTGATACTGATGGAAAAAAAAGGAAAGAAAAAAATGGAGAAAGAGAAGCAGAGAGAAGAGGTGCAGAAGGAATCCAAGATATCATCATCAGAATCAGAATTAGCATCATCAAGCTGTATTCAGCCCAACTATTTGGGGCCAAAATATGAATCAAATCTCTCCATTGAGCTCTAATGCTCAAAATCAATTAAATTAGTTTTCTTATAACGTTAGCAAGAATTTTCTTTTGTTCTCACTACCCATTGCATCTTGCACTCTAATTGATTCAACTAGTATAAGATTAAAATGCATAAAAATTTATGGATTGTTTTGAAGTTGTTTGTATCTTCTTAACCTATTTTCTCTTATTTTATCCCATATTGTAGCTCCATCAAATTGCTCTATTTTAGCATTCTCATCAATGCTATATATTTTTTTCTACATGTTTCCAAACAACCCAACACTTAGATTCATAAAGACTAGATGGTGGAGCAATAGTGTAATAATATTTTTAATGTAAGGACCACATGACAGTCACACAAGACTCAGGAAGCTTCTCTTCATTTCAACAAAGCACCATTATCCTATAAATGATGTCTGAATAATAGATTCAACATATCAAAAAAAAATTACTAACAAAATCTCATATTCATCCATCTTAATCAGCCCTTCCATTCTTTTGAAACTACATTTCATATTTTCTGAAACCAAGATATATATAATAACATAAATCTCAATAATCATAACCTAATGAGAAATGTTGGTAATAGTAAAATTCTCATTAAAGGAACCTCAGCTTTGTAATCCAACATCATTGTTGCAATTCCATGAATCCATCTTCTTTAAAATGAGCAACAAAAGCAATGAATGCCAAGAAAGGCAATGGAGAATATATCTTAAGGAAATAGGCTATATACTAGATGATAATATCATCCAATGTCCGAAGTACCTTAGCCATAATTTTTAGCACATTTGTGAATATTAATTTAATAATTAATCCTAATGGGGAGTAGAAGTTTAACTTCAAAGTCACAACTAGATAAGCTATATACTTTCTATATGTATTAAATTACTTCTAATTCTGCATGGCAAATGTATCTTTCAGCCCAAGCTAATTTTATTTTCTGCAATTATGTTCATTCTTGTTATTAGTATTCATTATAAATCTTGTTTCCAAAAAAAACATCTCAGCAGATACACACTCTAGACGTGTTGTTTGAAGCCAACAAACCCCCTTGATTACAACTATATGATTTATAATAATTATCAATAAAAGTGCAATATTTTCAAAATTAAATAAGAATGGTCAGTTGAACAAGGACTTGGAGGACAGTTTGGTCCATTCATTTTGTGTATTTTTCTAGATCATTGACTGGTTCAACTCAAAAAAGAGAGAAAAAATCGAGTGGGCAGGACAACAAACCACCCAAACACAATTTCTAAAGTCCTAAAACACAATTCAGTGTGATACATAAAGATCTAAAGAAATAGATAAACAAGAGATGATTAAATAGCAACTTATAAGCAATAAGTGACAGTCCAAACAGGTAACCTGATCTCCCCTGAATAACAAGGTCATAAATCAATCAGCTTGATATTAAGAATTAACTGATTAAATTATTGTAAGAATGAACAATGATACAAGGGTAGAAATACAAATCGCTAACTTGTGGAAAATAGTCCTGTAGTTGTCTATCCAATCTGTGCTAAACGTACCAAACTGTGAATTTCTTAAGAGCTTGTATCTCATATCACATATCTATACTATGTAGCAAGAACCAACTGATACAAGTTCAGATGCTATCAAGATAGGAACAACAAAAATAGGCACAAATAATAATTAAAATACTACATTTCTCAAGATTAGTTCCCTTCCTTCCAATAAACGGTTACACAATCATGTGATAGAGCAAGAAGCCCACAATATCATAGGCATAGGATAAGAAATGAACCATAAACTTTTAAAAGTAAACAAGCAATTGTTTATCAACACATAAAAATGTCCTAACATGAAATTACAAAGAAAACAAGCTATAATGGGTAGAAACAAATCTGGTTGGGAAATTGGTTCAATTTACAATCATTTTGGATTGGATCACAACAAACTGATCTTGTTTTATTTTTTTTTTCAAGATATTTTGGATGGAATTGTGAAAAATTAGATTTTTCATTATTTAAAAAAAAAATGATAAACCAGGTAACCCCGAACTTGGGGCGACCAGCCTATCCCTATGGAAGCTTCCCACCGTCCGCTAGGGTAAATTGAGAAGCGCTCACGGCCCCAGCATCCCGTGGTTGCATGCCCCATTGAAAAATCTCAACAAATGCGTTGTAACTGGGGATCAAACTGCAGGTGCCTGAGTGACAACTTGACACCCTTCTGCTGCACCGTAGCCCCAAGGACAGATTTTTCATTATTTAAATCGTATATCTCATTTGCTTGTAGTAATTTATTTTAGATCAAGTGCAAACTCTCATTTATTTATTTATTATTGTATTGAATTAACTGATCAATTTTCTACCGGATATTTATTTTTCCCTTGGTATGACATTAAGCCAAAAAAAAATTCCAACATATTTCACTTAATTATAATTATGAGGACAAATCCTACCCTTCTAGTCTTTCCACACAAAGCATAGGACATGCCGCTCAAGTTATTGACCCATAAGTATCCGCTAAAATATTCACCATTCAACAAAATAGAAAAACAAGCATAAATGGAAAATATATCTACATAAATAAATTAGTTCAACCAACTAAATATATGAAACAAAGATTTGGAACACAGATAAGTTTGCCAAGAAAAAGAAAAAAATAACTTTAATTTTCGAAAGAAAGCATAGACAAAGTAGATCCCCAAATTCTACCAAAAAGGAACCAACTAAGCATCAACTAGACTAGTAGAGCATGCGATGGCTAGAGAATGCAAGGACGACGTTTTCCAAACATTTGAGTAAACCTTAGAGCATCACAAATTTTCAAGGGTTTCATAGATGTAACAAACGAGGAAAACACTCCTAAACCATCACAAATTTGCATTGCATCTAAACGAGTCAAATCTAGAATCAGATAAACTAGACGCAGAAATCAAGGAAAACAAGATAGAAGAATCGCCCCAAAAATAGGGAGAAACACAACTCACAGTGCGGTCATCAATGACGTGCTTGTCCTGGAGGACGCGATCAAGAATAGCGGGGTCGCCGAAGACGACAAACCCAAAACCCCTGGGGCGTCCCGAGGCCTTGTCCCGCATGATGACGGCGTCGAGGACCTCGCCATAGTCGCTGAAGTGCTCCTTGAGCTTTTCCTCCGAGGTCTCCCACGAGATACCCCCAACGAAGAGCTTCCCCTCGTCCGAATCCATCGCCTTCGCTGAGAGAGAGAGAGGGGCGCCGCCACGTGCAGTGGGAAGTTAGGGGAGGAGAAGTGACGGGCTTCCGAGCGCCGATACGAGGGTTAGGGGGCCGGGGGATCGATCGGGTCGAAGTTAGGGTTTATTAAATCTGCAATTTCATTTTGCTCTCTCAATTTACCTTTTTGACATATGACCCCAAAAATATTTGACATTATGCTCTAAAAAATTTCCTATTTTTAAACTAAATTTTGTAGAGTTAAAATGTTTACTATATATAACGAATAAAATAAAGATATTATTCCGTTAGTTAAAGTAGAATTATCTAAAAAGAAATTGAGTTGAAATTTGTTATTTTTTTATATAAAAAAGTTTTAGCCGAAGTACCTTAATGATTTCTTAGACTATAAAATAAAATTAAGATCACAGTTACTCTCCATATTTCCAACAGTCCATGTCAATTGGTCTCTCATTATAGTTAGGTCTTTTAAACAGTTGGAATCTCAGGTCTATAAGGATTTTTCTTAAATAGAATGATAACTACTTTAGATGGATTTTGAGACTGTTTTCCAATTAACCTAGTAGATTGAAAAATTTTATAGGATATCATTTTCAAGATTAATCAATCTGAAAAATTAAATAAATACATTTGTATAATGCAGTGATAAAGCAATAATGCACTGGTAAAGCAATTAGAAGAGAACCCTACGAAAATCTACTTCCAAGATTTTAAATAAAATGAATATTTTAATCTAATTCCAAGATTAATCAGACAAACTAAAACACCTATATTATTAAAAATATATATATATATATTTCAATTTCAAATCTTACTCTCAATAATACATTTAAGTGTGGTAATACACTACTTAAAGACTCATGATTTGAATCTTAATTACGATGTATTATAAGATATTTTTCTTGGATGAGATAAAAAAAAAATTAGGACGTTAGTTGTTAGGTTTTTGAGTTTACTGGATGGATCAAATCCTTCAAAATTAGTTGAGTCCAAGATCTAGATACTTGAATTATCAAAAAATATATATTTAAGATCATAAGATATTATTAAATAAATTCTTGAAGTAATTTTTTAGGGAATAAAATCTCTCCCAAAAATAGAAACCTATCAATCATCATCAGGATTACTTTCTTCGTCTTACTATGGGACCAATGATGAGAGGTATTTGAACTTGATGTTTGACTAAACAAAAATTGATTCATATTAATTCAATACAATTAATTAAATAATTTTTTTTTAATAATTCATTAAATTAAATAAATAAATTTAAACACATAAATTTATTTTGTTAATATTCAAGAGCAAATGTTGCTAATAAAATTTATAAACTATGTTCATTATCAAAACTCTTATTTTATTATAATAGGATAGATATCAATTCTCGATAGATATATCTTTTGAAAAAAATATTCCTCCCACTTTCTAGCCATCAGTTATAAACTACTCTAGTGATTTATTTTTGTGAGGGACACTATGAATGTAATCATCCTTCTACTACAATACTACAATTATCAAAACTCTTATTAAACTTTTTAATAAACAAAAAATGCTATATATATATATATCAAACTCACTAACCAACTAAACAAATTTAAAATATAAAAATTTTAAATAATCAAACAAAATGAAATTAAGAATTGGATGACACCTAAATAAAACTAAACTTAATCTTGAACTAAAATCAAGTTTATAATAAAAAAATCTAACTAAACTTAAACAATCATTCCAACGATTTAATCCATTTTAAACTCAATTTGATTCGATTCGATTATGTATCAATTAAGCTTAAACAACACAAAGCTGGATAAATTTAGCCAAGCTTAACTAAAATCAAATTTATAAAACAAAAAATACCGACTTAATCCATTTTATACTCAATTTGATTTCACGCAATTACGTATCAATTAAGCTTAAACAACACAAACTGTACAAATTTAGCCAAGCTTAACTAAAATCAAATTTATAAAAAAAAAATACCAAATCAAGCTTAACAACTATTTCAACAATTTTTGCTCAATTACTTTATCAAACAAACTTTAACAAGGTAAAACTTGATTTGCTTACCATCTTAGTTGGAAATACTCGATCATTTAGTCTAATAACCATGCATAGGATATTAAACTGCATTTCGTGTAGTCTGATTAAAATAAAGAATCAAAGAAACTTAACTGTAAATCTAAACTAATTCCCCAAATAGATAATATTATGCAAGTTTAAGTTAGTATGACAGTCGAATTACAAATCATTACTCGTTCAATTACTATGCAGTTCTCTTCATAAGAGAGAAAACAGATTGAAGGCAATCAAAATGGCCAACAGTTTGCTATCAACACAAGTTGTCATAGCAGATTGTTTCCAATACTGAGTCATTTTTCTCTCGTATGATTCCTCTCTTCCAGATGAATTATTAGTCACAGCAGATTGTTTCTAAATAATGTCCAAAATCCTCTTTCCCAAAGGTTAGATTTGAAGTAACTGCGTCTTCATCGATAGGTATCTCAGGAATCAAGTTGTTGATGCAAGCGTACCACCTGCAATTTGCACACAAGTTTGTCAAAAATATCCTACACAACAGCTATAACTAGATGCAACAAAATGACAGCTGATTTTTTGACAAGAACAAGAGGGAAAAAACATTTACAAGCACTTATACGTCTTTTGCACTAATATGTGCAAAAGAAGTTGACCGCCCTTCTAAACAAGCTAAAATAAAATTTACATAGTTAAGTATCGTCTCTGCAAATTCTAGCCTCTTTACATAGTCGAGTATCCTCTTTGCAACTTCAGGATATAACAAGCTAAACTAAGGCTTTGAGATATTATAGTCGAGTATTCTAGCCAGGAGATTACTCTGTGACTGTCCTTTTATATCTCATGGCATATGAAGGAATTCTCAACGTCCTTATTGATGTCATCTTGACAACAGGACTAAAAGTTTCCTTATAGTTTTCACCATGTGACAAGTCTTACTTTGTAGTGGTCTATATTTTATTCGCCTTATGCTCTAGCTTATAGACCAACTTGAAAGTGACGGAATCTGCACCCTTAGGCTTTGGTATGAGATCATTTTCTCATCTATAGTCTCCTTCCATTCTTTTAACACTTTTTGCTTCTTCAAAATAAGAAGGCTCATGAACATCTAAATGACCAGAGAAAGAAATAAATACATAACAAGTCAACAGCTCAATAACAACTTACTTTAGCCCATTTCCTTTTAAATGTTCTCAAGGCACTTTCATCCTTTTTCAATAAAAAAAACACGACGTCAAAGTTTAAAATGCTCCGATCACATCAAAGGAAGAAGTACCGAGTGAAGAGGATGATTCCAAAATCACACATGAGGTCATCACTTTTATTCCCTCCATTATTTATCCTTCAAAATAAACCTTGGTGGATAGGAATAAGTAGCCTCACGGAAGACATCTCAAGGATCAACAATTATATGTTTTCTATCCATGCACTTCAATTCTTTCTTCATTTCATCATAATCAATGAAGTAACTTGCTTCACCTAGAAGTTTGACACAAAATTCGTTTTGCGCAGTTCAGTCCGGGGAAATATATTATTTTGCCTATGACACCATGACAATGACAATGACTTTACCTGAGGCTTCTATGAGATCTTAAAGGGGATGACTTTGCACGATGACAGCAACAACTTCATATGAAGTGCGCAAGGGTCTGGCAAAGTCCCAAGAGTTTTGTGAGAGGTCTATGACACGTTCTTGCTCCTACTTTATTCCTTCCTTTCCTCAGTGCCTCCAACACCCCAGATCAGCGTGCCCAACACAGGACCGACACCAAATCATTCTGGTGGAAGGGAACTACAACCCTAGCTCAGAATAAAAGTTAAAATCTTGGCATGGAGAACCAAAGACCTTGAAATAGTTGCCACTTAGCTTCTATCCAACCATAAGTTCATAAGGCGGCTTCATATTTACCTTGGACAATCAGATTAATAACATGAGTTGCATATAGCATACCTTATTTACAAGTCTTTGAGTAGATTCTTGTCCACCATTTCTTCAACTAGTTCATATTAATATGACCAATTGTTGCTGCCAAATATTTATCGTGTCATTTTTGCTTATCTTCTCAACATGTATAGTAGATGTTGAAAGAACATGTGCCCTTGACCTGCGTGCAGGCGCGAATAATGTCCACCTTCACCTCTTTGATATTCCACGAAATTTCATATCCTTTAGGCCAAAAGAACACAATATTCAACATACATTACAACTAGTTCTTTAACCACGGAAAAAAAGTTTTCTTCTAACATGTGATAATAGACCTAACTCCTAAGAGTGACATGGTAGCAATCAAGATTGAATCAGAACACTTCTTTTTCCACTTGATGGATTGTGTTGTTTGGCATGACCACTGCAACATTTCCTTCATAATGATAAAGAGTTGTGAATTTTAGAATCATCGCCAATGAGATATTGTTTGTAACCAAAATTAATAATTCAATCATCTTTAAAATCACAATTTATAGATGATAATCCTCCCAGCATTGTAGTCTCTGTCATGAAACATTGGCCATATTTTTCATTGGAATCAACTTCGTTGTTCATAGCATTTCCTTTATTGTTTTCTCTATCATCAAACATTTGGCATATTCTTCTTTGGGACCATCTTATAGTTTGCAACATTTCCTTCCTTGAGCTTGACTCTACAATCTCTCATGTTATACCAAGTTTAAAGTTTACCGCAACAATAGCACTAATCTTCTTGTTGCCACTTTCATTGGAAGACAATTCCCCTTTTGAAAGAAACCGTCTTCTTGCCGTTCTTCTGAGTAAGGCTCTTCCTTTGTTAGGAATAAATGCTTCTCCCTCACCTACCCTAAGAAAATTGTCCACCATTTGATAAGCTAACGACTCTAGATGCAAGCAGATTCTACAACTCCACCAAAGATGGTTCATTTTTCCACCCTTGAACAAATGTGATGAAAAGAATATACTCTTGTTGAAGAGCAGAAATAATATACTTCTTCATTCATGCTTCTGTTATAGCCTCTTCCAGATCTGAAAGTGATATCTCCAAGCATAAATTTCAACCTTCAACAAATATTGGGAAATCTAAAGATCATCTTGTGTTGTATTAGATAATTGGATTTTTAAATATTGAAGATGAGCCAAGTTCCTATAGTTGAGCAATCCATCAAGACTATGCAAATCTCAAAAGTTAATTTGCACCTAATTATTTGCTCAAAGACATCATGAGAGATAATCTCCTTAACTCAAATTCCATAGTTGCATTTAATGTCTCCCACCTCTTTAGAGCATTTGGGCCATCACCTTCAGATGTCTTGGTTGCAGCTCCACCAATCATATCTCATCAGTCTTCACCTACAAGATATTACTTCCTACAACTATTTCAAATCTTGTAATTGGCTGGAGTGATTAGTGGCTATTGAAATCCATAGTGATTGCCAATTGTTTTCTTCTCAAAAGGATCTTGAAAGAAAACCTTCATTGCCCTTGTGGCTTTGATGCCATGTGAAAAAAAGAGAGTAACACCTTAATGTGCAATTTGTTTTTTTTAAAGAGTCAACTAAAATACCACTAGACCAAGATCTCTAACTTTTGCATAGAAGAATGACAATCAAAAGAACAAGTGAGAAAAAAAAAACAAAACTTTCACTAACCTTTGCCTGAAAATTGTTTACAAAATTTAAATGTTTACCCAAAATCCACTTTAATAATTAATAGATGGAAACTATTCTAAATAATAAGCAATGGAAGCAAGCTATGAAGAATTTAATGAAAAGCTAGTTAAAGCCCTTTCTCTAAATGATCGCTTACATAAATAATGGATAGCTGAAGTGGAGTAAAAAACTTAATTAGAGTACAACTTCATTAAACAAAAGGCACAATAGTTCCTAGTTGTGTGTACTTCTTTCTGATTAACATTTTGCCATCAACAAATATACTAGAGCTGAAAAAATGAAAATATGTCTAGTCAAATAACTGAAATTTAAATATCAAAAAGATTAAGTATCATGCTTGATATTCTCTATGGAATAAACTTAGATTGAAAGCACTCACGCTATGGGCAAACAGGGAACTTTAGATCATCACTTGTTTCCTCATCTGCACACCTTCTCAGAAAATAGAACTGCTGACGCAGGTGCAGAATCTGATATGTATTCAAGTTTGTCAAATTCCAAAGTGGCACCAGATTAAAAAATGTCAGAGCAAGAGTAACAAAAGAATCCATTTGAGTCTAACAAATAAAAACATTGTATTAGATTACAATCCATGCCAAACCTTTATTTCTTTCTAAGTTATACTAAATCAGTGCAAAAATTTTAAACAATGGCCAATGAAAACAAGAGACAAATATAAGGGTATAAGACTATATTGATATGAGTCAAATGACAATATGTAAAATTTCATCAACTAGTTTACGATGCTTCATACAATTTCTATGTCAACAACACTACAATGCCTGCAAAGTATCAGCTATTAAGATCAGAAATTCCGTTTGTTGCTTTTCCACACAACTAAAATCTGACCAAATTTCACTAGCATAATAAGACTCAAGTATAATTAACTAATTCTTAGCAAACTCTTGACCTTAAAAGTAGGAGGTGAAAGAGTAAAGCAGTGAAAGAAAAGAAGAAAGAAATGGGAATAGAAGAAAATGGTTAAAAAGAAAACATACTACTATATGAAATAGAGAAGATACTGTGGTATTATGGCCTTACCTCAGGTCCTTACTACAACAATGATATCTGTTTACATCCACCATAACAATGAAGGATGTTGAAATTAATAGGCATTTGGATATCTAGAATTAGTCTCACATCCAAGTATTAATTTCTTATGATCATGGGGTGTATTTAAAATAATGTTCTTCTGTCAAAATAATATAATTTTTATCCCACTAAACTTGGTACCAGAGCAAGACAAGTCATAAGTTGGGATTTTTTTTTTTCAAATAATCTCAAAAGAAAAGTGTAGATTTGATATGTCGAAGCCACCTCCGCTCCATCCCATATATCCTCTTCTTTCTATATCTCAGCCTCCTCTACACATCTTAGCTGACAGGGTTCCCTCCTATTGCCCCTGACCACATTAATTTTCTATCTATCCACCCCTCTCGACCCTCCCTTTCTCTGTGTTAACATGGCAACAAAAAGATTCCTAATTTCACCATCATCTTTATTGTTCATTTGATTTAAAACATGGTTTAAAATCTCGAACCATATCAAAGTTTGGTTTATGACCAGAACCAGGGGCGGATTTACCTAATGGCCCGGGGGGGCCACGGCCCCTCCAAAATTTTTAAATAATATTATTTTTTTATTAATTTTTTAAAAATAGTTTAGTATATATATTATTTGGCCCCTTTAAAAAGTAATATGTATTATTGGTCTAATGGTATGTATAATTTTTTTTCAAACCCACCTCTCAAGTTCGAATCCTTAGAGGACTATTTTTTTTCATATTTCAATTAAATATATATTATTCATGAAAGTTAGGAAGGATTATTATTATATAATATATTTAATAATTATTTTAATTTCGTCACTTGATATATGGCCTCCCCAAACTTAAAATCCTAGATCCGCCCCTGACCAGAACGATACCGTTTCGGCATCAAATTGTGCTAATATGATTTCGATATTTTTAAATATAAAATATATTAATTAAAATTCTAAAACAAATATGAGACAATGATATCTCCATATGATAAATTAAAAATTAAAAAATTTATTATATATATATATAATGGGACAATGTTATTAGACTTTGATTAAGCTATCATATTATATTTAAGAGTTGATTGAAATTATTAAGCTACGGTTAAATATTAATTAACATAAGTTTCTTCCTTCTCTGCATCATCACACTTGCCGCCTGCGGGCCTTTGCAACCTCGTAGAGATGCCCCGACCCGCGGAGGTAGATACAAGATCGTGGCAACCTTTGGGACCCCTCTGAGACGCCTCGACCTGTGGAGGTTGCCGCTGTATCGCAGCAGCCTCCGCGACTAGGGGTGTAAATAAGTCAAACCGCTCGTGAGCCACTCGCGAGCGGTTCGGTTAAAACTTGACTCGAGCTCGAAGTTGACCGAGCTCGAGCCTAATTATTACTAGCTTGGTGGTTCACTGAGCCAAATGAGCAAGTAATAATATATTTTTTTATAATATATAATATATTAATTTATTTATTAAAAAAAATAACCAAAAAAAATTGAGCTCAAGCTCGAGCTTAAGCCGATAATTAAATATCGAGCTCAACTCTACCAGCTTGAGCGAGCTCAAGCTCGAGTTGAGCCAACATAAATCGAGTCGAGCTGAGCTCAAGCCTAGGCTGGTTTAAGCTTGGCTAGACTCGTTTATAGCCCTATCTGTGACCCCCCGACAACATGCAGTGCTGGTGCCGAGCAGAACAACCAATTTCACCTCGCACAAAACAAAATTTTAAACCATGATTTAAAATAAGATTAGATATTATCTGTTTTTCCAAAAAATCTTTCTTTTGTTCGAGTCAATGTCAAACTTTTACTTAGTCTATTTGGAGAAGTTATCCCTGATAGTGAATGAAAATTTAGTCCTCCCAACATTTATTCCCACTCATTTTAGATGTTCAACTCTAGTCTTAATTTTTGTTGCAACACTTTTATCACTATTCATCTATTAAAATCTTAAAAGATGTATTGATCATGCTCTTTCTTCAAGTACTCTTTCTCTTCACTTAGGAGATATTGAAATTTCACTCATCTCTCCCTCTAACATCTTCTTGTCTCCCAAATTCATATCAACTTTTACTAAACTTCTCCTGAATTTTTACTATTTATGCCACATCAACATATACTACAACCTAATCTTTCTTTTTTTGCAACCCTTCGCCATTTGTCACTCATCTTCATGAACCCCAATGTCCTATGCTATCTTTAGGGGGAATGAGATTAAGAAAGTTCTATTCTTTCAGGAGTATTTTCTAAGCACAGTACAAGTCACCAACTTTAGCGTGATACAAAATTTGGGAGAGATAATAACTATTGCACTAGTATCTTCAATATCTGCAGTGAGTGCCTTTGCTATTTGTTAATCTTTTTAACTTTTATGAAAATTGGAAATCAAACAATCTTTGCACTCCAGTTTGTGCTAATAATTATATATGGGTGTATACATTTAATCCCACTTGAGGCAATAAAGAAAAAGGCATCGTGTTAGAATCATATAAAATATAGAATAATCCAATGTTATCCCTTTCAAATGTAATCAATGTTGGCAATCTACATTTGTATTAAACTCTACTTCAAGTGACTCTGGGACCTAATTGTATAAACTTGAGATGGAATACTAATTGTAGTAGCTAAATTAGGTGCAACCAGTTAAGTCTAAAACATCTTCTTTCAACATAAATTTGCATACAGATGGGACCAGGGAAAGAGAAGCAAACCTCATTCCGAAGAGGATTAGCAAAATTCTCAGTTGAAAAAAGATCTTGAATTTCAACCAGCAAGTTTGCATCCTTAACCCCTGACCATGTGCTTGCAGGTAAAGCCAATAGTAGCACAGTTATAGCAGCATTACTTGCTAACTGTACAATAACAGGTACATCAAATGTGGAACTGCAAGTGCTCTCTGCCACTGATGCTGATACAGGTTCCAATATATTAATTCCCTGTTCATTGCCACCTGAAACTGTTATACCAGAGATAGCTGTTAGGTTATCATTGTTGGCCTTCATGCATGTAACACCTGTAGCTTTGAAACCAATTCTTGTTCTACACACTGAGACTCCTGGAAGTAAGGTTGTTCCTTGGCAACATACAGTTACAATATCCTCTTTAAGATTGTCATTTGTGATTGAAGATGATAATATGTCTGTTACATATCTAAATAGCACAGTCTCATGAACTTGCTTCAGTATCTCTCCCTGGAATTCAAAATGTTCATTAGGAAGATCAGAAGTGTGGCACAATGAGAAGATGGGAGTAGCAGTAAAGGAAGAAAGACCTTCAGAGCATGTCTCTCTTTCTCCTCATTGCTCAAGGTAGATCCATCTTCCTCTTGTCTCCTAACCTCAAGAATCTGTTTAATAAAATCTCCAGCACATGCAGGTAAGGACTTCAACACACAATCAAGAACTTGGGAAGCACTTTTTAGGTCCTCAGATTTCAAAAGAATAGGTACATCATTAATCAAATATTTAACAATGCTCAACCAGCTTTCATCTCTGCAGTTCTAAAGACAATCCAGAATTTACAGAAAATCATTAATCATGAAGATGAAAAATCATTTAAATTTAGATGAACAACTTTCCATGAGGCTGAAGATGAAAACATTTTTTAGATCCTCACACTTTAAAGAATAGGTATATCATTAATCAAGTATTTGACAATGCTCAGCCAGCTTTCGTCTCAGCAGCTCTAAAGATATTACAGAATCTACACAAAATTATTAACCATGAAGATAGAAAATCATTAAACCTAGATGAACAACTTCCCATGAGGCCTAATCGGACACATATTCATTAATTTCACTCATTAAAACATACATATTTTCCTCATTAATATATTAATTGTCTATGGTGCAATGGTTATTAGCAAACCAATATGATGTGTTCTTCATCACAGTCCAAGTGCACAGGCAACTGCCAATTATATGCTGACAGGTTGATGATAGCATGAATCATACGTATGCAGATGCAATATATAGATTCAGTGAGGTACTTATTAAACAGGACAATGGAGTTATATGAGTTTGCAATTGGAAACATATTGCTTGAAGCTATCTAAGAAACATCCTCATACTACTACAGTACTACTAGATATCTAAGTTCTATTTGATAAACCTACGTGTTCACAGAAAAGAGACTATCATCTCTTTGTGAGAGAAAACAGGAAAGGAAGGTTAAGCTAAAATAGGGTATTCAAATGCTGAAAATGAAAGAAGAGAGATTCATTTGGAGGCTCCATTTTGACTTCTCTGAAAAATTCTTTGCACAGGATGATTGACAACCTCTAGAAACAAATTCACTTTTTTTTATTTTGACTGCACCTATTTTCTTTGAATATTCCTACAAAACACATTTCACAAAAAGTTTTCATTTACTTCAAGAAGAAAAAATAAAATAAGTGGAAAACTTTTTCCTAGTCAAATGCAGCTTTAATTTCTTTACCAGTGTATAAAGCAATGATGGTGCTTTCTCATAACCAGAAATAAGCATAAACCTGGGGAAAAAGGCAAATGATGAATGATATTTGGGTTTAGATCTAAAAAATGAGAAATATGAATAAAGTGATGCACTGTCTTAGTAGCAAAGTAGAACTAGAAACATCACTAACAAAGTAATCGAGGAAATTATGTTGTACATATTATAAATATTATATAATACTAAGCAATCACATATATCTTGGTGATTTTTTTCTGCTGACTTGTAACAGAATCATACAATTCATCAACTATATTCATTAATGTAATGTGTCTTAGAACATTGACTAGTATTGTATACTAAGGTCATTATGCGTGAATAAATCAAATATAACTGGTTGACATTCATGATGGATAGCTTTCTGATTGTATACACGTATACTGATCCACAGGTTAGGAGCCAAAAAACTATTTGGTTTCATAAAAGTTGAGGGTTTTTTTCAAGCCATGTGTGTAATTAATATATTTTTATTTAACATGGAAATGCTTGTGTGGAATTTTATTTAAAAATTACAATTAGGTTGCAAATAACAAGAGGAAAGGAAATAAAGTTGATCAGCAAAGACTCTGTTAAGCATGAAAGATTTTACCCCCTACGATGCCCAGTTGCATTATCAATTGTATCCATTGCTTCCCAAAGAAGCGCAAGTGGAACCCAATGAGGAGGATATTTGAAGCGAGCTACATCAAGGATTAGTACCATATCACTTTCTGCATGATATCCACCAATTGGTGAAAAATGACCAATCCCAGTCTGCAAATGAAACAAAAACAAATATTAAGTATTCCTCACCCTGCAACAATAATACGTTAAGCACAAAATATCTTAGTGTCCAAAATAGCTCCTGATACACTATAGAAATAAAAACCGTCAATGCTAGTTCTGAGCCTAATGAAAAAAGTTAAAGGTTGTTTTAGGCCTAGACAGCTAGCATTAAGGGTGCGTCTACTTGAGGGGAGGAAGGGGAAAGAAAGGACGAGTGCTAGAGAAAGGAGTAGGGGACAGAAGAGAGAGGTTATAGGTCTCCATGGTTTTGATTTATTCAAAAAAGATGAAGGAAAACTAAGAGAAAATGACAAATTTAAACCTTAACTAGTCTTCTCAAAACTTTTCAATGCCTTCATGCCTCTTTCGTCCACTTCTGGACAGAACCAAATCTAGCAAAAGGAACTTCTTCTTCCTCCTTTCTGTTCTACTACTGAGGTAGGCAAGGGAATTTGACTGTTTTCATCCTCCTTTCCTTTTATTTGGGCTCCCTTCCCCTCAAATAGACACACCTTAAATATTATTCAAAACTTATGAAAGACACCTCAAAATAGTTGGGATAAACACAACTTGATGATAATGTGTAGAAAACTAAATCAAGGAATGGTGAGGATTTTAGTTGCAATAACAATATTGAGGAGCTCTCATATGCCTTTGAAATGAACTGTGAAAGCTTGCAAAATACCTCTATACGTCCCTGATCTTGGAGCCCCTATGTTGAAGACATAGTATTCCTCCTCTTTTCATGTTGACAATTTTCTATAAATATCTAAAAATTCTGATTGTAGCTGATTGTATCTAGTGGGATAAAGTTTGGTTGTTGTTTTGTATCTAAAAATTCTCATTGCCATTTCTGACCCACTGAACTTTTGCCCTTCTCTGCCAGACATAAGTTGGCAATGCTCGAGCTGGATAAGTGACAAGTCTTCTCCGCCATAGGAGATAGAGCATGAATCTCAGCTAAAAGGGCAGCCCGGTGCACGAACCTCCTGCCATGCGGGGTCCCGGGGAAGGATTCATTGTACGCAGCCTTACCCTGTTTTTTTGCAAGAGGCTGCTTCTAGCTAAGGAAGCAAAAATTCCCAATTTAGAGGTTAAAAAGGATGCCTTCTTTAATGCTTGCAACCTGATAACATCAGACCAACTACCAAGCTGCCTGTGTAGAATTTTCATCTTCTTCACCCAAGTAGAACAAAAAGAACTATAGTGTGTAATTGCCAACAGCCATGGACCAAGTCAAGAAAATCCCATCATGCAGCTAGTTATCGGTTGATATCGTCTAGTTTACACATAGAACACAAATTCTCACCGTCATATATATTATATCATATTTTATATAATGAAAAAAAAAATTAAATTAAAAAGACAACCCAAAGCTTGGACACTTGGTGCCAGGTTTGTTCCTATCCTATGTCTGGTTATAGGCGGTACACAAGCCCTGTAATCTTGTAAAGCAAAATGTAAGCAACCTTATTGAATCGAGTGTATGCCTATGCCATCAATGGAGAAATTGATATTGCATCAACATTGGGAAAAATATTCATAATGCATAATTTCTTTTAAGTATAAAATCTCATGCAGTTTCACGAAAGCCATATTACTCACATCGCATATGCACAACTAGCACTCCAATTTGGTTAAGCCAATATTTTTTTGAAGTTAGAAAGATACCTGTTTTAAGGGTTTTCTACTGTATGATGCTACAAGATGACAGTCTTCTGAAGAAGAACATTTGATAACATTGTGACGAAAATCATCAATATTGCATTGATTTGTACGAAAAGATTCGACTTTAGCTCCTGCACATTGAGCCAAGCAAGCCACTTTACCGAATGTGATACCTTCAGCCTTAACTTTCTCCAAAGGTTCACAACAATCCAACATGGACTCATCATACCATCTCCAAGGACCTTCAAATAAGAATTAACTAGATGATACAAAACCATGATAAAAAATTTCTTGTGTTAGTTTAATTTCTGCTAATGCATCATCAGACAAATTATATTATGGCTTAAAACCAAATATGAAATAGCTTATATTGTGTAGCGATTGTTATATAGTTGGAATGAGAAAGTTGTTTTATTCGATACAGGAAATAAGATTAACCCATGGCCAATATATTTCAAAATAAAATGATCAAAGATGAAAACTTGTGTAAATTCAACAAAAATTTCTCAACTAATGCATGATTTATATAGAAACGAAACTATGGAAGGGAATACTAACAAATTCAGTGTTAATTAATGAAACAACTAGTACCTTTCCATTTTCTATGCGGATCTATAGCAAGGGCATTCAATACCATAGATAAACTGGCCAACCCACAATATGCAGGCTCTGACTGGGTTTGGAAGTGAGAAATTAATTTAAAGAAGCCCTCCATAGTTCCATTTTGAAGAGCTTCACAGAATAATCTCTGAAAGTTTCCCAAAGAGAAAAAGTATTACAATAGGCTTGAAAAGAAAGGTTTTAGGAACTGTTAAAAGTTTATGTTCTATCCTAGCACAAAAGGTAAAGACCTCCTGAAAAGCTAAAGCACACAAAAAATTATTAAGTCAACATGATCATTTAGATTTGCTCAAGCATTAGTTTGAGATAATTTGAGTTGGCATGCGATGGTAAGAATTGTAATACCTATACAAGACTTGCCATGAAACAGATAAATTTGTATGAAGATAATTTTTGGACAATGATTTTCTTCTCATGATCATTATAGAAAGGGGTTATAACATATATAGATCATGAAAATACCATCATCTTCAAAAAGTAACAAAGTATTGGGAATATCTTCTTCCAAATAGAATGTTAGGAATACATCATCCAAATTATTCCATAAAAAGGCAAGGAACTCTACACTCCCTCCCTCCCTCCCTCCCTCCCAATCAAGCTAGAACTCACTCAAATTTCAAAATTTGGTCTATGAAGACTCCATAGAACATTAGTTATCTGCTCCTTGATAGGAATATCTGTCGTTCATACGCTCCCATTACTAATTTTCACCTTGATGAAACAGTGGTCAACCTCTGCAGGTTCTCTTCAGTCATGATGAACAAGATTATGAGCTACACTTAGAACTGCCTTGTTATCATACTATAACTTTACAAGAGAGCTGCTAGGGACTTTTAGTTCATTTAGAAGCCTCCCTAATCATATTCTTTCAAATATATTATGAACCAATGCCCATGTTCAGCCTCTGCACAATTTCTTGCAACCACTGACTCTATAGGTGTATCAACTAGTTTGCAACTCAACATGCATGTCTCTTGAGGAATTAAGAATGTACTTCCTTATGAAATGATAATTTCAATCTTGTTTCTAGATACATCCATACAAGGAAGTATTTCAGAACCCCAAGATCCTTTGGTTCGGACTCAACAGCAAGGCATCTTTAAACCTAATTCTTCATAATTATCCCCTATGATAATTATGCTATGCTATCTACATACACTTTAACAATAAAAAAATTTACTTGAACCTATATAAAGTGCTAAAAGAGTGTGTGATTTGATCGAACCTATATAAACTCGTGTCTATTTACCACACTTGAGCAAACTTTTCAAACCATTCTCTAGGAAATTGTTTCAGTAGAGAGATTTTTCAATCTAAACACAAAGTTACCTTCCTTTACAAAACCAGGAGGAAAATCTATATAAACTTCCACGTGTATGTCATAATTCAGAAATGCATTTGACATATCTCACTGTTGTAGAGGACAATTAAGAGTCCATGTTAATGATAAAAGCACACTTACTATATATTTTTGGTTATCCTATTACCTATATGTCCAGGTAAAGTGTTTAGCAACAAGTCTTGCATTGTACTGGTTGACGCTTGCATCAGCATTGCACTTCACTATCAGAACTCACTTATATCCCACTGTTGTCTTCCTTTCAGGTAATTCTATAATGTTCCAAGTAGCTTCTTTCTAGTGCACCAATCTCTTCTTGCACTGTTTTTCTCAACTTGGAGAGAACAGGAGCTTTTTGTATGTTATTCAGTATCTTTGACTCGGACAACGGGATAGTAAATACCTGAAATTTGGAAGATAGCTCCTCATAAAGAAAAAAAAAACATTGATAAAGATGGTATACGATGTTGGGTGCAGGATCAGACCACTTTCCTAAACGCTATTGGAGGTCCAAACCTAGGCCCTTTCTCTGGAGCACAAGACCATGCTCAACTAGTTCCTTAGTCTGTTCAGCATCAGCACGTGAACTCGGAGTGAAACGAAATGGAAAAGAAAGAAATTATCTTGGGGAAATAAATGTTAGACAAATTCACTAACTAGTAATAACTAATTTTCACCCTATCAATCCTTCAAATTTGTTATCGATGAATTCGAGCAAACATCAGATGCGCATCGCATCATTCATGCATGGCAATAAATAGTACCAAAACCCCAAAACGTTTACTATCAAACTCATACATGAATTAAAAGTAGGAACCCCAAATGTATCCGGAAACAAACGGCAAAGAGGTGAAAGATTAATCAGTCCGTGCCAACAACCAAAGGACGCAAAATCCATTGGAATCAAGAACTGGAAGCGGGGTACAAGTAAAGGCGTGATCAAGAACACCTTTCCTTCGGGAGAGGGAAACTCGATCGCCGGCGGAGAAGGAAGTACTCTCCGGTAAAAGCTTGCGACCGCCATGGCGTCGGTCGGTCTTCAGTCGCCTTCCCACTCGAATCGCTCTCGCCCGCTTCCTTCCTCGCTCGCCTACGCGGGTCCGTTGCTGCACGCGGTCTTCTTTTTGTTGACTTGCTGGACGCTGGTTGCTTGTTAAATTTTATTTAATAATAATAACAATAATAATTTAGAAATAGTTTTTCAAATAAATAATAATTCATTTTCAATTACAAATAATTTCCCTATTTTTTACAATTAAAAAAAATCATTTCAAATAATTTCCCTATTTTTTACAATTAAAAAAAAAATCATTTCAAATAAATTAGAAATGAATGGAAAATAGATGAATGGACTAACAGCATCCACCTCAATTTTTTACTATATACCACATCAAATATTTTAAAATTTTCATTATCTTTAATTTTCTATTATTATTATTATTATATTTATGGAATGAGTGGAAGGAGACAAATTGAAAAGAATGAGTAGAATGAGAGAGATTGAAAAGAAATATTAGTTTACTTTTAGAATAGAGGTTTCATTATGTAAATTTAGAGAATCACTATTCATCAAATTTAAATTTAGTTAATAGATAAGATAGTTTATGTAAAAAATTTTTAGCTATTCTATCTAAAATTTAAGATAAAATATTTAGATAAGATAGCTGATGCGCATATTTTAAGATTTTATTGTGAAAAGGATTTAAGTTTTACATGGGAGTTGAGTAGTTTGAAGGTTAATTTATAATGAATCATAATTATTAAAAAATTATAAATATATCTATATCATGGGAGGTTTTTTCTCACATGGTTTATTGAACTAACGTGATTCGTGTATGAGAACAACATACATGTGTTGAATGTATTATGACCTCGAGCAATCATTGTTTTATTGTCTATGTGATTGTCTCATTCTATTTTGGGAACTAGACGTTTGATCTCAATGCACCGTCGAGCTCATATTTCATAGTTTAAATATTTAAATTTAAGAATTTAATTATTTAAATTATTAGTTACTCCATAAAATAAATAATTATTTAGAAAATTCAAATATTTTATAAAATAAATATTACATATTGAAAATTTATGGTATCAATATAAAATCAAAAAGTCATTGAGCTGTCAAGTATCACAAAATAACTTTCAAATTTCAAGCTCCACTTCTCTATCCTAAATTTGGATCAACATGAAGCTAAAAAAAATTCTAGTCATATTTAGGATCAATCTAATCTAACTAGAACCTTAAAACCCCTAACTTGATATTTCCATGTTGACTCGGATTGGGTTGACATGTTAGATTTGTAGGATCGTTGCACTATAAAGAGGGTGAATAGCGCTCGCGACTTTTTACGTTCGTTTAAAACTTAATCAGAATAATAGGTAGTGAAAATAAAAAGAAACAGAAAATAATGACACAAGTTGATTTTACTTGGTTCAGAGCTTATGATGATTCTCACTCCAAGGCCCACACTCGTTGAGTACTTTCAATGAGTAATCCATTAGTAGTTCGAATAAGATTATAAGAATTGAGTATTAGAACTACAATGATTGAAAAATTATAAATAAAATTATATCGACAACTTTAAGAATTGAAGTTGCGAGCCTTCAATTGTCAGAGCAGTGTTTGGGCATCGTACAGTCATTTCTGAAGCAGTACGCAGGAGAGAAAGTCGTTCAGAATGTTCTGTTGAAGGTGTTGGTCTAACCCTCCTTTTATAGCCTCATCCGGGCGCTAAATCCCTTGTTGGGCACCTGGATTGTGCAAACATGGCCAGAAGTTTATCCTTGTCTGGGCGCCTGAACCGCTGACATGGATCGGTTAGTCGTCGTGCTCCAACGTAGAGTGAAGATGAGATTTTGCTTGTTCGGACGCTTGGACCCGTCCGAGCACCCGGACCGTCCAGGTGCCTCGGCAGCCACCCGGGTGCTCCTCTTCACTGCTGACTCGGGTGCCCAGAGCACCTCCGAGCGCCTGGACCCGGTCCAGGAGCTTGGACAACCCTTTTGCAGGATCTTCTTTCCTGCATGAGTGTTAGCACAAAAGCAAATATGGAAATGAAGATAGCAACTTATTTGATAATTTTTGAACTGTCTGGTCTTGAGTTCAGCGAGCCAAGACTATCTCAGCTGATAAGAGTAAATCTTTTGTATTTAAAATTTTATAATTTTTATTATCTCCTATAAATATCTCCAACACTTTATCCTCTTGAAAACCCACGAGGAAGCTTAACGAAGAGTTCATTGTAAGCCGATGAATTTGATCATGCGCACGTACAAGGTCGAAGGAGCACAACAAGAAGGTTGATCAAATGGCAATGATGTCCAAGGGCATAGCTGAATTGGCCATCACATGATAGATTTATTGAAATAGGCAAGGGTTGATTTTTGGTGAAGTTGACGAAAATACCCTCCCATATGGTGGCCTACTCGATTTTCTGAATTATCTCTCTACATATAGATGTGTAGCCGACCGTATGAGATGTCTAGGGTCAATGTATGACCTTTTAATTTTTCCCTATGTTCTTTCCTTCTTTCTTTCCCTCTCTTGCTTAGTAAATAAGTAGAAATCATCTTTTTCTTCCTAGATTTCTTACTACTTATTAGGGTAGCAATTGATCTTCTTTCCCAAGCACGACCTATTTTTTGTGATTGGATGAGTAATCTCCTAGCTAAAGTCAACACTAGTCAAAGGGCACCATCGACCACTCCAATATTTAAGTTACTCCTCCCTAGTTGAAAAAGGTTTCACAAAGAATAGAAGAGGATAGCGATTTTAAGTAATAATTATCTTACATGATGGTTATTGCCATGTTAGGACATGTATGAGTTAGAGAAGAAGAATAACTCGTCTTGCTTCTTTGAATTTGATTTATAGTAAAAACTTAAAGAGAAGACTCTACTGTTGGAAATGTGAATGGAATAAAGAGGTGGAGATGAAGAGACTCTATTATGCATGAGTTTAGTCCCACATCAGAAGTCTCTTGACTTTATTATTGGTTTAAATTATGACACATGCATTGATGTTATAAATATATGCATGGGGAGAGACTCTCTCACGTGTGAGTACGCAGGGGTGGATGCAAATCCAGGGTCCGGATTGTACTGAATCAAGGTTGACTCGTGTGCGAGCACGACCTGCACATGTCAAATGTCGGATCGGTCGAGGCAAAATTTGCCCAAAAGAATGAATCAACATATTATCACTTGAATCTTTTTTTTGCTACATACTTAAGAGTGTAACAGAAGTATTAATGTGAAATTAATGGTGATTTCATAACGTCTCGACATTAATGGCGGCATTAAACTCATTAATGGTGATTTTGTAACGTCTCAGTATTAATGATGATATTAAATCCATTAATAATGATTCGTAATGCCTCGACATTAATGAAGACATTAAAACCATTAATGACTACATTAAATCCAACATTAAATGATCATAATTTGATCATTTATTGCAGGCAAGGTGAGAGCTCCTATATAAGGAAGCTAGATCTTAAGTAAAGAGAGATGCGTAAGGAAAGCGAAAGCGAAAGCGAAAGCGAAAGCGAGAGAATTCCTCCACCTTCATTCCCCGATTCTTCTCTCAGTCATTCATCCACTCGGCTGAACTACTCGTGATAACACTCAAGTGCATTCTCAGTTCGCCACGAACAACCAGTGCTTGGTTGCGTTCGTGATTTTGCCGTTGTATCCTAGAAAACAGATGACCCGAGGAAACCTCAAAGCACAGCCGGGGTGGGGCGAATCTGTTTCAAGGAAACTGTGACCATCACAAGCCTCGGTCCCTTCACTTGTTCGACCGCTTCGCTCGTCGGCCGCTTCGCTCGCTCAAACTTTGCTGCTCGAACTCGGTGCTCTGTTTGCACTAAGCAATTAGCAGAAATCAACTCCCGTTGGCAACCTGAGATTATCAGCTCAAGTCATCTCGACAGATAAGTTAGAATTGATTTTGTATAATTTCAATTCAGTTAATTCCCCAAGATCTTCGGCAACAGATTATCCAACATCCATAATGCTAACTCCTTCGATTTTACTTGGTATTCGTTGCCTTGGGTGACTAATTTAAGGGTTTACTTCTCACACACAGCATCCACTATAAACATCTCATTCTTAGAAACTTTTTAGAGGTAGAGAAGCCTCATACAAAATTGAACACTTGAATACAACAAGAAGAGCAAAACCAAATACAAAGGAAATCAAAAACGACTTTGTAATAATAAAATCTTGCTTATTTTGCTATCTTGTTGCTTGAAAATACCTCTTGATTGATTAAAAATACAGCAACACTTCACTTTGAACTTCTCAAGAACTAGCAGCTCGTTCTCTTCGTAAAACCCCCTTTTCTTTCTTTTTGGTTGGAAAATGACTCTCAATCGATTAGTCTTACTCTAATAGGTTGTCACGTTAGATTAACCGTTTAAAACCTATAGAATGACTCTTTTGTTGGTTGCTACTCGGAACACCGTTCTGTTTCCCCTGTACAAAAAATTGTACAAGCACAGAACTTAACCTAGCTACCCATGTGCTCTACTAAAGTTAAACTTGTATTACAAACGATGCTTAACATTATTAATCCAAATTGCTCTTCAGAAGTTAAACTTGGATTGGAAATGATACTTAACATTTTTACTCCAAGTTTAACCGATGTGATCTTCCTAAGTTAAACCATATTACAGCAGTTGATTAAATATCTATTTCAAAGATTGGCTTCCAGGTTAAACATGGCGAGACACTAGGCCTTTTTGATTATGAGATCATCCACCACTTCTTAGACAAAGTCTTTCAAAGAAATTGGATATTTAACTTCTTACAGTGACCCTAGGTTTAACTACAGAGACCACAATAGAAATACAAGATCGAAACGTAAAATCGAAATATAAAATCGATAGCACGAAATCGAAACATAAAATCGCTAGCCTCTTGTGTTGGTGTTTCAGAATCCATGCAAAGAAAACTAACTAGTTAATTCGAAGAAGAAATTATTAATTAGTTATACATTTTTTTGTAGCTAATGACCTCTTGATCTTCTGTTGTATTCCTCTCCTCCTCTTGGACGTCGTGTGGGCGACGATCTACCAAGATGGAATCCACGCGAATCACTTCTTTTTCTCCAAGAAACTCGAGCCACCAAGGGATGCCAAAATAGGAAACTCCTTCTTCTATTCTTCTTCTCCTCTAAGCAACCGAATACAAGCCCTATTCTTCTCTTTGTTCCATCGACCTTAGCAAGGTAAGGATGAGATTGCCTCCGGCCAAAGGCGAGGAAGAGAGATCCCTTGTATGCCCCCGGACCTAGATGAAGAAGAACCTCTCTTGTGTAGCTGGCCCTTGATGGATGAGGGGATGAAAAGGGCCAGTCCTAAGGGAGGATAAGAAGAAAGGGGGCCAGCCACCAAGGGATTAGGAAGAGAGGGAACTTAGGTTGTGTGTCCTCATGAGACACCCTCTCCTTCTCTTTTATAATTTTTGGTCTTGACAAAAAAGGAAAGTTTTAAACATAATTAAAACTTCTTGATTTATGGCCTCCCATTAAAAAGGAAATTTTAACAACAATTAAAATATCTCTTTTCTAAATTTCCTATTGTACATGGCAATAAAGGAAAGTTTTAAAATTAATCTCTCTATTTTAAATCATGTAGACATCTACAAAAAAAGGAAAGATTAAAATTAAAACTTCTCTTTTAAATCATGGTTACAAATAAGGAAAGTTTTATCAAAAATTAAAATCTTTCTTTTAAACATTATAGATAACTACAAATAAAGAAAATTTTTAACAAAATTAAAATATCTCTTTAATTTTTTGTAGATAGCTATAAAAGGAAAGATTTAAAATTTTAAAACTCTCTTTTAAAACCATGTGGATGGCTATAAAAGGAAAGATTTTAACAAAAATAAAATCTTCCTTTTATTCCTTTAGTGGATGCTAAAAAGGAAAGTTTAAACAAAATTAAAATTTTTTTTTTAACCATTGTAGATAACTACAAAAAAAGAAAGATTTTAACAAAATAAAATCTCTCTTTTAACCATTGTAGATAACTACAAATAAGGAAAGATTTTAACAATTTTTTTTTTTAAAAACAAAACTTCCTTTTCTTTCACTAGTGGCCGACCACATCTTGGACACCAAGATATGCTTGGGGCGACCACCTCTTGGACTCTAAACAATGCTTGGCCGACCCCTCTTGCTCCAAGCAAGGATGTGTCTGACCCATTACTTGGGTAAGAAGTGGACTTTGTGAATACAAGGCTTTATAGAGGCTACAACAGGGAACGCGAGGAGAAATTGGTTTTGGTCTCCCGATGAGCTTGAGCTTCCTGTGTTCACCCCGAACACCCAACTCAAGTTCATCAATAATAACTCATACTACTAAAGAGTTATTATTGAACTATCGCACCAATCCCAAATTACATTATGGGCTCCTTCTTATTATGAGTGCATTAGTCTCCTTGTGTTGAAGATATCGAATGCCCACTAATTAAATGAGTTACTGATAATTCACTTAATTAATATCTAGCTCTAAGAGTAGTACCACTCAACTTCATTGTCATGCCGGACTAAGTCCACCTGCAGGGTTTACATGACAATCTTTATGAACTCCTCAAGGGGACATCATCAACCTAGATTACTAGGACACAGTTTCCTTCTATAATCAACAACACACCATATAAATAATATCATTTCCCAACTTATCGGGCCTATTGATTTAACGAGCTAAATCTCGCCCATTGATAAATTAAAGAAATAAATACTAAGTATACGTGCTTGTTATTATATCAGGATTAAGAGTACACACATCTATAATAACGGATGTTTTGTTCTTTTATGCAGTCAGTATAAAAAGAAACTACCTCAAATTGTCCTGCTCAATACACACATAGTGTACTAGTGTAATTTTATAGTCAAGATAAACTAATACCAAATTATACTACAACCACTCCAATGGTTTGTCCTATTCCATCTTGGTTGTGAGCTACTATTTATAATTTATAAGGAACTGATAATATGATCTTCTGTGTGGCACCACACAACATGTTATCTACAATATAAATTAAATGAACAACTATATTTAACATAAATGTAGATATTTGACCAATGTGATTCTTATTTCAAAATAAATATTTACAAAAAATTAGACTTTTAGTATACATCCTAACATCTTTTTCATCCATCTAATCAATTGGTGAGTCATACCAATTGATTATCAGCTTCTAATTGATTAAGCCAATTGATTCTGAAGCTTCTTGTTCTCTCGCGAAGAGTTTTCAATCGATTACTCCAATTGATTCCACTGCCTTCTGTGCTCATGCAAAAAACTAATCAATCAATTGCCTTAATAGATTGACACTTCTGAATTGATTAGGCTAATCATTTAAAAGCCTACTATGCTTTGTGAAAAACCCAACTAATCAATTGTCTTAATCGATTAGGGATACCAAAATCGATTGACCTAATCGATTATGACTCTTTCTATTTTTACGAATTGAGCTCCCAATATATTGGTGATGACCACCAATTGATTGGTGCTACTCAATTGATTATGTCAATCGATTAGAGCACCAAAACATGAAGATTCGGATTTACGATTTGCCAAACGATGGGTGAATTGCTAATCCTAGTCTCAACCTTTCTAAGATTGAATCCACATCTTTCTTGGTATTTAGTTGACCTCAATCTACCGAGACTTCCTTATCAAGTGTCTAGTCAATGTTTGACTCACTTGGACTTTTTCACCAAGTGTTCGATCCTCCTTAACTAACTTGGACTTTTTCTTCACCAAGTATCTGGTCTTCCTTAACCTACTTGTATTTTCCCTTGTCAACCTTTCCGTTGGTCTTTCCTTGTCTAACCTCTAGTTAAGACTAGTTACTAGGTAGACTTCTCACCCTTGCCTAACTTATATTTTGAAGTTCCCTTACCTAACCTCTAATTAGGACTAGTCATTCGGTAGACTTCTCACCCTTGCCTAACCTCTAGTTAGGGCTTCCGGTTGTCTAACTGATGTGCGCAGATTATATATACTTTTATGCATGCTTTAACGCACATTCACTTGCTTTCTTTGCGTATATTCTATGTATTTTCACCCATTTTATCATATTTTTAGTATAATTATTTCCTTTGTTGGAGATATGCTTTTTGTATGATTTTCTGTTGACAGATGCATTTTCGGAGTGAAAATGGTCTTGAGACATGCTTTAGAGAGATCAACGAAGATGAGAAGAGCCCCGATCGTGTGGCTTCACATGGTTGTCGCTCCACACCCATGGGCAAGCAGACCACGGTTGTGCCAAAGGGCACGACCATGCCACTCCACCAGAGCACAAGCAAGTCTAAGTCATGTGGTTTCACACGACTATGCTAGATTTCTAGAGTCGAAGTAGGGTCACGTTGTGCCAAAAGACAAGGTCGTGCTGAGCATCTAGAGCTAAATTAAGGTGTGGCCATGCCAATTGGCACGACCATGCTATTCCAGTAAAACGGTTCCACACCCTGGTCATACCAAAAGGCACGATTATGCCATTCAAGCAGAGTCTTTTCAAGCTCTGGCCGTGCTAAAAGGCACGACCATGACATGGGTCGTGTGCATGGGCCATGCCCTGCTCTAAAAAAGGGAAGTTCTCCTCCTTTTCAAAGGGAGGAACGTTCTCCCTCTTGGGAGATCCATCTTGGTCCAGATCTACCTCCTTTTCACATTCCAATCGAAGATCCAAAGATATTTTCACCATCTCCATCGACTCCGGAAGTAAAGGATTGGATCCGAAGATCACTTAACGTCTTGGATAAGCTTCTTCCTCACTTCTCTTTAGATTTGGGTTTTAATCTTGTAATTTCAATGTTTTTAGATTCATTCCTTCCTATTATGGAGTAAATCTCATTGTTCAAGGATTGAGAGAGTAGTTGTTATGTGTGATTGATGTGTACTTATTAGATCTAATCTAATCGTAAGGCACTAATTAATTAATTACTTATTAAACATGCATCATATACATAATCAATTAATTAATTAATCTATTTGTGATTTAGTCATGACCCCACTATGATCTTCTCAAGCCAATGAGAAGATCGAATGGTCAACCTAGGGTCAACAGCTTCTCCAAGCTCCTCCCTTTGACCACCTTGTGTTGCTCATGCCCGCCTCGGAACTCCGTCTCGTGTGGACCCTCCACCGCTCCAATTTGTACATTACAATTTGAAACTCGAGTTACATTCGAGTCTAAATCTAATTTACAACCAGAATATATGAGAAAGGCACGACGCGCAGGTCGCGGAAAAATAAAAACATACAACACGTGCAAACACATAACGGCACGCAGGCCGTATTATGAATTACAACACAATCTAATCATATTGGGTTTTTGGGACATGACTATCACAAAATTAATATATAATTCAAAATTATATATTTTCATAATTTTCTATAATTTTAAAAATAATTTTTTACAATTTTTACGAGTAAAATTTCCCGGTGGACCCGTTTAGCGGTTTCGGGCGCAATCGCGGAACGGATCCCCTTGCGGGGCCAGGGCAGCGCCCCTACCCGCGATCTAACCATCGCGAGGGTTCCTTTGTGATCCAACAGCGCCTAAACTCGTTGTCCCAAAATGATTTGGGTCGAGACATTGCCGTTTCGGAAAAAATCTTCCCGACAGGTTCGTTTTTAGCGATTTCGGGTGCAATCACGGAGCAAATCCCCTTGCGGGGTTAGGGGCAGTACCCCTACCCACGATCTAACCATCGTGAGTTGTTCCTTTGCGATCTAATGGCACCCAAGCCCGCTGTCCCAAACGGATTTGGGGCAAAACGAAGCCGTTTAAGGAAAAACTTCCCGGTAGCCGAAGCCTACAAGTGCCGATATGCTTGTGCTTCGCTTCTACGGAAAAATTACCCATAAAAACATAAAAAACTAAATTTTTACAGAAAATCACAGAATGTTTAGTTTTCATAAAACCAAAAATTAAACTCGTACAAGCCTTGCACGTGGCTCTGATACCACTATTGGGTTTTTCGGGCCGCGAAAACCGCTTTTCGCGTCGCGGAAACCGCTTTTCGCATCGCGAAAACCGCTTTTCGCGTCGCGGAAACCCCGAATCACCCAAAGTCGTAGATCCGTGCAAGGGAAAAACCGAACGTAAATTACGAGTACGAGTTTCAAAAACTTTAGATCTACTCCTAGATCTATGTGTTGAGAGCTTTTACCTTTGAAGCGTGCCCTCGCAAAATTCTCGCTCGTCCAAAACGCCGGATCTCGAGAGTATCAAGATAGATACCCCTCTAGAAGTATCCACACGAACACGTAGGTGGAGAAAACCACACAAAAGGTGTGCTAGCACCTATGTATGGTTCGGCCAAGTTGAGGAGGAGAGGGAGAGCTTGAGAGGAAGAAGGAAGAAGATACACCCTTGAATGAAAAATGAATTCACATTCAAAACCAAAAGTGGCCGGCCACTTCCCATAGTGTAACTCCCCATTAAATGCAATTAATGTGAAGTTATTAAGAAAATGACTTTGTAACTTCCATGAGGTGGCACCCATGATGATGTGGAGTAACATCATTGGTCCACTTCAATGCCAACTCACCAATAAGGTGGCATAAAGTCAAGTCTAACTTGACTTTTAATATTCCTCTCAAGTCAAGTCAAACTTGACCAAATCTCTTCCATGGTTGATCGAATCCAACCATTTGATTCAAGTCAACTTAATATAATGAATCTAATTCATTTAATTAAATTGATTCAATGAGTCAAAATCTAAATTAGACTCATTGAACACATGAATCAACTTGAGTCGAACTCAAGTTAGCCCAATTAGGATTACTCTTAATCCAATTTGATTCATCAAATGAATCTAATCCTTTTGGTTCATCATATGAACCTAATATCCGTCTAATTGTCTTAAGTGTGTGACCCTATAGGTTCTTGTAACGTTGGCAATGCCCTAAACCCATTTAGGAGCATAAGTAATGAGCGGTATCTAGCAACACATCATTACTACCCAAGTTACAAGAATATCGAGATCCGACATCACCTTGTGACTACTAATTGTGACTCCTCACAAAATATGACAAGTGTCCTTCTATCCTAGACATCTAGATTGATCAATGTGAGGCATAGACCGTGTCATCCTCTAATCAATCTAAATCTTGAACTCCAAGTAGACTCACTCGATCAAATGAGCTCAACATCTCATGTTGACTCATTTGGGCATGACCATGCACTTCGTGGTCTAACTCTATCAAGAATACCGATGTCGCTCCCGTCATATGGGAGGGATAGATCCCATCTACATCACTCACATCCCTCCGCATAATTTGTTACATACCCAGTAAACGCCTTTATAGTCCACCCAGTTACGAGTGATTTTTGACGAAACTAAAGTACATAACTCCTTATGTAGGGATCTATGGTGACTTCAGGTCTAAGGACTAGTAGTCATACTAATAGCCACATGAGAAAGTATATGACACTCATATAACGATCCATGATACTTTCTCATGACGGGTCATTCAGTATACATTCTCTAATGTATACCCATGTGTCAACTTGATATCTCTATATCCATAACTTGTGAGATCAAGTCATCGAGTTGACCTACATGCTAGTCTTATTGCATTAACATTGTCCCTGAATATTAATACTCGACTAGGAATGATTAAGAGTAGTGTTCCCTATATCATCTCACTATCGGTTCAACTAACCGATTGATATAGGTGAGAACCATCTACTAAAGGACATTATTATACTTAGTTTATTTGGCACCAATACAAGTAAGTATAATAACCAAAATCCAAATGCCTTTATTAATATACAAGAATATGATACAATGAGTCCATACAATCATCAAATGATTGGCTCTAGGGCTCTAACTAACAGTTTTCACCATCTCCATCGACTCCGGAAGTAAAGGATTGGATCCGAAGATCACTTAACGTCTTGGATAAGCTTCTTCCTCACTTCTCTTTAGATTTGGGTTTTAATCTTGTAATTTCAATGTTTTTAGATTCATTCCTTCCTATTATGGAGTAAATCTCATTATTCAAGGATTGAGAGAGTAGTTGTTATGTGTGATTGATGTGTACTTATTGGATTTGCCAATTTCCTTGACATTACTTATGCCTTGTATTTGTTTGATCTTATGTGTGTATGGTGTATTAGTGCTCAAATCTCATGTATGATTAATGATTGTATTGTTATATTCACTCTATAGAGGGGATGCTCTAAATCATATGACCGGGGGTCCCAGTGATAAAGGTATCCCTTTAACTGGACATCTAGAGTGTCGTCTTGAAAGGGAGGATAATTCTCTACAAGGAAGTATTGGATTAGGCTTAATGAGTTATCTCTATATCTATACTATCAAGTGTTTAGTGTACTCTAGTGAATGTATGACCGGGGGCTCTAGTGACAGGGATATCTCTTGAATCGGACTTCCTAGGGATCACTTCATTCGGTAGCATTTGATGTTAATAGAGATAGCACTCCGGTATAATCGTCGCGGGGTAGTGTCGGTAATGAATTGAACTTCCTACACATGCATAGGGATAGAGGATGGGTAATATGTGATCCTTAGTACATTGATTAGAACTTTAAGTGTATTGATTCTTAACTCTCAATCGTTTAGCTAATTTATTATAATTGGTTTCTAGTACTTATATCCAGTCCCTATGGGTTTGATATCTTTTATTACTTGACGATAACCGTACACTTGCGGATTGTACACATCACTAACTTTTAGTTAGGATTTTTCCCTTGCCTAACTTCAGTTAAGACTAATCACTCGGTAGACTTCTCACCTGCCTAACCTTGAGTTAGAACTTTCCGTTGCCTAACCTCTAGTTAAGACTTTTTGTTGCCTAACCACTAGTTAGGACTTTCTGTTGCTTAACCTCCAATTAGAGCTTTCCTTTGGTTAACCCCACTTAGGACTTTTTGTTACCTAATCTCAGTTAGAATTTCATGTTGTCTAACCTACAGTTAGGACTTCCCAGTCAAGTATTTGATCTTCCCTTAACCTACTTGACTTCTCTCTCATATATTGTCAAACATCGAAACTTAAGCTTAAGTCAATTCGAGCTTAGTCAGCTTGGTTAACCTTGACCCGAGGATGATTGTACCAACAATCTTTCTCTTTTTGATATTTGATAATACGTTTAAGTTAGGTTAATCTACTATTAGACCAACTTCCATCTTCATCCGATGACAAAGCATGAATAAGAGTTTCCTAATTTAAACTCTACATTATCCCCTTTTAACACACAAAATCTTTTCTTGAGACTGATCTAACCATGACAATAAAGGTTTCCTACCTTCCATTGTTTCCAAATGCTCAACATTTGTCAAAATTCCTCTGTCACAATTAAGGTTTCTAACCTTCCATTGTTTTCAATGTTCGACCTTAAGCATACATACATCATCCTTCTATAGATTTCCTTTCTTATCTAAATCGTGTCTTTAAGGTGAAACTTGTTGGGGTTGCAAGGTTGCAAACATAGTCCCACATTGAAAACACATGGGAAAGATCATGGGTTTATAAGAGAAAGATATCTCCATTAGTATGAGGCCTTTTGGGTAAAGCCCAAGAGCAAAACCATGAGGGCTTAGGCTCAAAGTGGACAATATCATGTTATTGTAGAGATATCTAAATTCTTTTTGATCCTACAATTGGTATCAAAGCCCGGACTGCCAAAAGGACTAACCGCTGACTGTGCATAAGAGCCATGGTCCAATCCAACCATGTGGGTGGAATATTGACCTCGAACGAAGAAGTGGGGGCTCCCATGTCCCGATCAAGAGAACTAGACACTAGATAGGAAGTCCTAGTTGCAGCTAGGCAAGGAAGTCCTAGTAGGTCGAATAGATCGTGGGGCAGGAAGTCCTAGTTGCAGCTAGGCAAGGAAGTCTTAGTAGGTCAGGTGAACCGAGGGGCAGGAAGTCCTAATTGCAGCTAGTCAAGGAAGTCCTAGTAGGTCGAGTGGACCGAGGGGCAGGAGGTCCTAGCGGGTCGAGGATCGGATGTTAGAGAGCCTGTGGTCCTTTGTTTGAGGGGGAGATTGTTGGGGTTGCAAGGTTGTAAACATAGTCCCACATTGAAACACATGGGAAAGATCATGAGTTTATAAGAGAAAGATATCTCCATTGGTATGAGACCTTTTGGGTAAAGCCCAAGAGAAAAACCATGATGGCTTAGGCCTAAAGTGGACAATATTATTGTGGAGATATCTAAATTCTTTTCGATCCTATAAAACTCTCCCCTCAAAGTATGCTTCAACTTCTATCACTGCACCAACAATAATTTGAAGTTCTTAAACCTTTAGGAAATCCCAAAATTAAAGTCATGAGATTAAAAATTTAACCTTGAATCTAAACCCCTTCATTAACTCCAGTTTAGTCTCGTTTACCCATTCCTTTCTTATTTTCATCAAGAAAATACCCTCAAATACTTGTATAAGCATTTTATAGGATTAGGAATACTTAAACAATCTAAATATGGCATAATCAATTGAAATAAATCCATTTCAACCAAAATTAGTCACAGTCAATTGACTCAATCAATTTTGGCCCGTGTCAATTGATTGGTGTCAAATACCAATCGATTCCATGAGTTTCTGTACTCGGAAAAAATTCATCACCAATCAAGTAACTCAATCGATTGGTTGTAGCAATCAATTATTATATCTAGCATTTTTTATTTTAATTTTAGATTGAAATTCAGAAACCAATAAATAATTCTATGATTTTCTAAAAATTATGAAATTTCGTGTAGACATTATTTATGTCATATACTATCAGGAAAAATAATTTTCTATAAAAATATATCTCATTTTTAAAGAATGATATAAAATTGTAAATTATTAAAAACTTCAATGTTTCACTCTAACTTTGTATCTAACTAATCATTGGTGATTCCTATCAACAAATAGACTTTACTAAGGTTTTTCAAAAATAATTTCCATTCATGATTTTTGGGCTAAGTACACATGACTTGCACATTAACTTTTCCCATGATTGAACTTCACAAAATCCATGTGTGTTAGATGAAATTAAAACTCAAATAGATGCATTAAATCAATATCTTGAGTTTTGCTCATCATTCTAACATCTCACTTGTATCTAATGTATCTCAATACACATACAAGTCACTTTATGATGTTTGTGAGATGTAAAAAAGGTTTTCCCTAAAACTAAGGGATTATGTATCTCTAACTAGGCATTTTGACTTTAATTATCTAACTTAGGATGCCAATTAATATCATTGTCCTTAGTTACAAGAAATTAAAATAATACATGATAATGATTATGACATACATTAAATAATATTTTTCAAAAGAAAAACTATCATAGCTTAATGATGTATGTATGATATGACTGTTGGTGCAGTTAACACTAATAATCAAACTTAGGTTTTAATGTATGACAAAATGTTAAAGTTAGATTATGTGTGATCTAATATATTTATCAAGTGTATAGGTTGAAAGACTTAATGGATCTAAAGGAGCTAGATACCAGGCTGAAGTCCAGTTAGGTTGTGAGGACTTGATAACTAGTAGGAAGAGATGACCTGATATATGGTAGAAAATTCAGTTGGGTTAGTAGGACCTGACAATTGGATCAAGTTCAGATGGGATATTTTGCAAAAAGACCTGGTGGGTTAGACGTCGAGTCAAGTAACTTAACATATGGTAAGTGGAGATAAGCAACTGGAGGGGAGATCAGTAAGGACGAGTCCCAGTGAAACTGTAGGCATTGATCCAACTTAGATCCATTTTAGAAATCTAATTTGAGACTGAGACTAGATTTGCTCTTGATAAGATATGATCTAATTTATAATTTTATTATCTGTACTAACTATATTTTGTAAGTATTTTGGCCTAATATGTTTTTAGGAGCTTAGAGCAATATTGAAGTTCAGATGAACAATGTTTGAGGCACCTCAGTAGATTGGAGGCACCCTGAGTAAGGGACTAGAGGTGCCTCAGATGGTTACAGGCACCCTAGAGTAGATAATCTGCAAGGATACATGTTCAGTGCTGGAGGCGCCTTAGGTTACTAGAGGTGCCTCCGGTTGAAGCGTTGGAGGTGCCTCTAAGAGGATAAATGCCAAACTTTGAGGATCAGATCAGAGTTCATGGAGGCACCCCGGATGAACCGATGCGCCTCCAATGTAGTATAAAAGAAGGTGGTCGACCAACTCTTTCATATTACTTCTTCCCAAGCTATCAAGCTCCTTATATTGTGCCATACTCCTACTATTGCTCTGCTATGCCCAACTACTACAGTTAGAACAACACCGATCTCAAGCTATAATCGTCAAACTACTACAAGTATTGGTAACAATTTAAATTGTTTATTGTTATATTTGTATAGGAAAGTGTAGGGTATTATACTTTCCTCATTTGTGCATTTGGCTTCTTGGCCCGAAGATTTTTCGAATGAGATTTTAGTAGATTGCCCAATCGATATGATCTAAGGGATCATGAACCTTGGAGTAGGAGTCATTAAAGGCTCCAAACCAATTAAAACCAACTCGCATACTCTCATTATTTTTCTTATAATTATTTTTTCATTATTTCTATTGTGTACTTGTGTTTTCAAAAATGTTTTGAAAATTAAAAAAGGAAAAGTTTTAAAAACTAGATTCACCCCTCTCTCTCATTTTTTTTTCGATCCTTCAATTGGTATCAGAGCGGGGTCTCTCTGAATTGGTGTAACCACCATTTGAGCAAAAAAATTTCTTATGTCTTTTTTTATTTTTTATTTTTAGATTTTTGGCTTGAGTTAGATTGGTGTAATCACCTCTTCTGACAAATTTCTCATTTTCTCATAATTGCTCAAAATTGATGCAACACCACTCGAGCCATTTTTCATGTTTTCTTATTTCTTAACTCCCACACTACTAATCCAAGATCAAGTTTTATCGTAAGTCTCTCATTTTTGTGTGTAAGTGTTGTGTTGAACTAAAATCACACAAAACGAGGGATACACTACCGTTCGCCCCCTCCCACTCTTCAGCGGGGATGACTTCCCATATTAGAAGAGAAGGATGGAGGTTTACTTGAAGATCGATATCGACCAATGGTTCAGAATTTGACGAGGATACACAGCTCTAATAAATGATGCCAACCGGTCTGCCCATCGATCTAGAAAATGGAACACAGAAATGAAGAAGCGGACCCAAGTTAACTTGAAGGCACTGAACACCCTCCAATGTGGGCTGACAAAGGAGGAACTCAACTGGGTCAGTCCGTTCGACAACTCGAAAGAACTTTGGGATAAGTTGATCGAGCTACATGAAGGCACAGAGGACTCCAAGGTAACAAAATAAGATTTATTATTAAATAATTTATTTAACATAAAAATGTAGGACGGAGAAACCACAAGTCAACTACACGCAAGGATCAAAGACATCCTCAACAGACTTCACCTCATTGGCCACGAACTCAAAAATCGAGATATCATAAGGTACGCCCAAAAATTGTTTCCTCGAAATTAACTGTGTGCATCTATAGTAGATACTTATAAAGTTTCGAGAAATATTTCAAAATTAAAGTTAGATGAGCTTTTCTATGAATTAGAACTGCATGAATAAACTAACTCAAAACAAGTCAAAGGTATAATTTTTCTTCTAGGTTCTACTAAGGAGGTGAAGACGAAAGCCCAAACCAAACTCAAGCTAGAAATTGAGTTTGACTCAGAATCAGATGAAGAACAACTAGTAAACTTGGTAAGGAAGATGCTCACTAGAAAGAAGAAAAACTTCATGAAGAATGATCTACAAAAGATAATCAAATCTACATCCAACAACAACAAGGCAAACATCACCTACTACGGATGTAACAAGAAGGGTTACTTCAAGCACGAGCACTCCAATCTGAAAGAAGACAAGTTCAAGAGGACAAGAAGAAAGAAGATACTAAAAGCCACCTGAGATGAGTCTTCTTCAAAAGAATCAGATGCTGAAGAACTGAAGCAGACAAATTACCTCACGCTGATGGTAATCAGATCTGAGTTGGAAAGTGATTCATACCACGAAGATGAGTTTGAGTACAAATCAAGCTATGGATTCGTATTTGTTTCTATAGGTTCCAACAAGGCAGAATTTAATTTAACTGTATTTTTTTTAAAAATAATTACATGTTTAAATAAAAAATTAACTAAATATGAAGAATAAGTTAAATTACTACTTAAGAAAAATCAGGACATTAAGGAACAACTTAACTTGAATTTCTCAACTGAACAAATTTAACATAGAAACTCAACTCAAGATGCAAAATTTGAGGAAGAGAATTCCATATTGAAATTTGAAATTTAGAAATTTAGAGGACTTTTAGAAAAGTTCACCACTAGATCCAAGTATCTAGATATGATACTTGGATCCAAAGAGCTATATATAATAAATCTGGACTCATATATAAATCTAGCTCAACTAATAAAACATTCATTTCACTTATTAGTCAAAACAAAAAACAAACCAAAGTATGAGTTCTGAAAGCTTACCTAACCAAGCAAGTAAGACAAAATCAATACTAAGTACCTAAAAGTGAAATTCATTACTTAAACACAAAACAAAGATTCTATGATTCAGGGGCAGACACCAAATTAGTTGGAACCTTAAGAACATTATCTACCTACTTGATGATTAGGACTAGATAAACAAGGGATAACTCTCACTTGCTAAGACCAAGGATTAGTATTAAGTCATTTGGGTGGGACTAGTTGAAAAGCTTTGTCTAGGGCACGTGGTTATGCTAATAATGTCTAAGTGACTCACCACAGCCTGAAAACTTATTCAAATAAGCTTGCTTGGTGGACCAAAGTTATACTTGAATTTAATACAAGTTAAAACAACCCTTGAAAAATAAATTAACTCATCTCACAAAAATTATTGGATTACCATTATTGGAAACTTAAACCGGGTGGGATAAATAAGAAAAAATATTAAAATTCAAAAACATAATTAACAATTAAATGTAAACTTAAAGACTTTAATTAAATTTAATTAAAATAAAAAATTAATTTTTTAAAAACAAATTCTTTTAAAAACTCATTTTAAACTTCTTTCTAAAAAAAATCCTTTAAAATTATTTTAAAATTTTCTTTTAAAAACCCTTTAAAATTATTTTAAAATTCTTTTAAAATTTATTTTAAAGATTATTTGAAACTCTTTTAAAATTTCATTTAAAAATCCTTTAAAATAATTTTAAAAATTTCTTTTAAAAATTGTTTTAAAAAATATTTAAACTTTTTAAAAATTTCTTTTTTAAATCCTTTAAAATTATTTTTAAAATTTATTTTTAAATTATTTTAAAATCTCATTTAAAATTATTTTAAAAACTCATTTAAAATTTTAAAAACCCTTTAAAATTATTTAAAAAATTATTTTAAAAGTCTTTCAAAAATTCTTTTAAAAACTCTTTTAAAAATCCTTTAAAATTATTTTAATTTTTTTTTAAAAAATTATTTTAAAATCCTTTAAAATTCTTTTAAAAATTATTTTAAAATTATTTTAAAAATTCTTTTAAAAAACAACTTAATAAATTAAATACAAAGCAGACTACAAACTAAAATGAATATTTAATTAAAAAGTATCTTAATCCAAGTAAACTTAGAAGGTATCTTAAATTAGCTTAAAGTAATTTAAAATAAAACTAGATAACTTAAACTAAATCAAATTAAAAATTAAGTCAACCATTAAAAGTTATTAAATTTGTAATTAAGTAAATCCGTGAGTAATTGTACATTAAATTTAGATTAATTATCTTAAATTAGAAACATCAAATTAATTAAATAAAACCAAATTCACAATTAATTAAATTCTTAATTACTTGTTCAATTATTAATTAATTAAAATAATAAGTAATAAGTTTTTAATTAAATCCAAAAAAATTAGTAATTAATTGAATTCTTAGATTAAAATATTAATAAAAAATTATATATATATATATATATATACACACGCCTTGACCGAAGGTGCCTCCAATTTTCTTTTCTTTATAGAGTTGAGGTGCCTGGATTTGTACCTCTCTATTTCCTTAAATGAGGAACATTTTATCCCATGAAGATATAAAATGTTTAATCTTGAACACTATAACTCAAGAGAGAAGCATGAATCCTAGAAGAAAAATCTTATTATCTTAAACTCATTATAACTCAACCCCTAAATTCTAAAATCTTAAACCCTAAATCCATATAATATACCTCCTGAGTATCTAAAATTGTTAATCTTGAACACTATAAATTAAGAGGAAAATCTGAATTCTAAAGAAAAAATCTTATTGACTCAAACTTATTATAGCTCAACTCCTAAATCCTAAAATCTTGAACTCTAAATATATATAATATATCCTAAAAAATAATATATATATATATATCACCTTAAACAAACTAAGTGTCAAAGTTAAGGGGAACTGCCAAATTTAAGAGGGAGAATATATTAAAAATTAGTACTTCAAAATTAAAGCTAATACAATTCATTGAAAAACTTTATTTAAAACTATATTGAAAGATTATAGGGACTTAAGGGAGATAATATATTCAAAATTATGTATTCTCAAAACTATATGAAATATTAAGTTGGAAATGTAGGATCGTTAAGACACTAGAGGGGGGTAAATAGTGATCGTCACTTTTTATGAAATCGATAATATGCAGCAGAAAGAAAATATGAAAACACAAACGCTAACATAAGTAATTTTTAATTTGGTTCAGAGCCTTCAACGACTTCTACTCCAAGGCCCGCACTCGTTGAGTGCTTTCATTTGACAATCACTATCAATTCAAAAATGAATTACAAAGATTGAGTACAAGAACTGAAATAAAAATGTTATCGACAAACAGAAAGGAAATTGAAGAAGTCTTCGTTCTTTGAACTTCGGAGCAGCCTTTCCAGGTCATCGGTGCCTTTTCGAAACAACACACAAATATGAAAGTCATAACACTTGTTGTTCTGAAGCTGTTGGTTGAAGGGCTTTATATAAGCTCATTCCGGGAGTCTGGAACTCCTCCAGGTGCCTGGATTGTTGTTGACGTGGTGATCCCTCGTTGAAACTTGATCCATCAAGTTTATCCACCTTCGGGTGCCTGGAACCCCTCCGGGTCCTTGGACCGTTGATGTGGGTTCAACTAGTCGTTGTGTTCTAACTCAACTTCTCGATGACTATTCTGGTCTGAGTGCCTAGACCAACTCCAGGCTCCCGGATTGCCCAAGTGCCTGCCCAAGCCGCCCGGGCGAAGCTGGTACTGGCGGCGGACCAGCTCCGGGCGTTTGGACACTCTTTTTTCAGCCTCTTTTTTTCTGCAAAAAAAGAGTTAGTCCAGACAACAAAAATATGTTTATCCTGCAAAACAAATTTAGCACAACACAATAAGGTAGAATAGTAATTAGATTCTATCTCTCCGAGACCAGGATCTAGTCAAGGTCTCATCTTAGGTTTTCTAAATGAACCTAAGATGGGTCGACGCCTACTGTTCCCTCAACCAGGAATGCGCCCTCATGAGATCTCTCCTCCAATTGCTTACCTCCACTTACCAACTGCAGTCGCTTGACTTGTCTTTGAACCACCAGGTCTTCCCACCAATTGTCAGATCCCGCAGACCCAACCGAACTTTCCACCAGAAATCGGGTCTCGCAGACCTATCTTGACTTCGCACCAGCTATTGGGTCCCACAAACCTAGTTAGATTTCAGCCTGGTGTCACGTCCTCGAGACTCGTCAATTCTTGAACACTTGGTTAAGTAATTAGATCACAGACACTCTAACTTTAATTCATTTATTATTCATCAAAATCTGAGTTAGATCATTAGTACAAATTACACCAACAATCTCTCCCTTTTTGATGCAATGACAACTTGGGTTAAAGTTAGAAATAAAATAATATTGAAAGATGATATACAAAATGCAAACAAATGATTTAAGTTAGTTTTGCATTTGATTTACGTGATCAAGTTTGTTTGTTATTTTTCTACATTAACCCTTACTCTCCCCCTTTGACATTTATAAAAAAAAACTAAGATAAAACAAATACAAGCGTAAGATAAGTAATGTCAGACATTAATACTAAAAGTATACACTTTGTATGTATCAGGCTTAGGGATAGACTTAAACAAAAGTTTAGTTTAGAAAGTTTTTGCAAATATTTTTAAGAGCATTTTCAGATTCAAAATTATGTTCCAAGTAATGCCTTTAAAAAAAAAATTTAAGTAAACTTTTTTAAAAATTTTTAGGTAGATTTTTTTTTCAAAATTTTCTGAGTAAACTTTTTTAAAAATTTTTAGGTAGATTTTTTTTTTCAAAATTTTCTGAGTAAACTTTTTTAAAAATTTCTAAGTAAAAAAAATTTCTACGTGAACTTTTTCAAAAATTTCTAAGTAAACTTTTGAAAAAAATTTCTAAGTAAATATTTGTATAGTAATTTCAAAGAAAAATTTTCTAATCAAAATTTTTAAAGTAATTTTAAAGAAATAATTTTCTAAGAAAGATTTTTAAGATACTTTTGATAGATGATTAGATCCTCCCCCTGAATCTGATATCGTTATTTAATACAATAAACACATAATAACTAAAGTTGAAGATAAGAAATATTAAGCATAATGTGATAAGTGAAATAAAACATCTAGTAACTAAAGTGAAAACCAAATAACATCAAGTTAGGAAAACATAGTAGAAACTGAACTACTGAGAAGACGAGGAGGAGGGGTCTGAACCCCAAGATCGTAACTGTTGGAGTATATACTGAAAGCCTAAGCTTTGTAAACATTCATTATGAATAAAGAATCACATTTGGTCTAATTATCTACATTTGTTTGTAGTTGTTCATTTAATTTATATTGTAGATAACATAGTATGTGGTGTCACATACAGAAGATGATGTTATCAGTACCTTATAAATTATAAACAGTAGCTCACGACCAGAATGGAAAGGAACAAACCATTAGAAGGTCGTAGTGTAATTAGGTATTAGTTTATCTTGACTATATAATTACACTAGTACACTCAGAGTGTATTGAGTAGGACCATTTGAGGTCGTTTCTTTTATACTGACTTTATAAAGGAACAAAGACCTCGGTTATTATGGAAGTGTGTGCTCTTAATCCTAATATAATAACAAGCACATATATTTGATATTTATTTCTTTAATTTATCAATGGGTGAGATTTAGTTCGATGAATCAATAAGCCCGATAAATTGGGAAATGATATCACTTATAGTGTGTGTTGTTGATTATAGAAGGAAACTGTGTCCTAGAGATACTAGGTTGATAATGTCCTCAAGAGGAGCTCATAAGGATTGTCATGTTAAACCCTGCAGGTGGACTTAGTCCGACATGACGATAAGGTTGAGTGGTACTACTCTTGGACTTAGACATTAATTAAATGAGTTGTCAGTAACTCACTTAATTAGTGGACATTCGATATCTTAAACACAGGGAGACTAACACACTCATAATAAGAAGGAGCCCAAAAAATGTAATTTGGGATTGGTGCGGTGGTTCAATGATAGTTCTCTAGTGGAATGAATTATCATTGATAAAATTAAATTGTGTGTTCGGGGCGAACACGGGATGCTTAATTTTATCGGGAGACCAAAACCAATTCCTCCTCTCGGTCCCTATCGTAGCCTCTTATTTATAGAGTTCTATACCCACCTATACCCACCTTCTATACCCACCCAATGGGGGTCGGCCAAGCTAGCTTGGGAACAAGCTAGGGCCGGCCTAGGTATGATTTTGGGTGGCCGGCCCTAGCTTGAACCCAAGCTAGTAGGGCCGGCCAAAATAAATTAAAAAGAAATTTAATTTTAATTTTTATTGTTATGTGGAAGATATATTTTAAAGAGAATTAAAATTAAAATATCTCTCTTGTAAAAGATTTACAAAAGATTAAAGAAAGAGATTAGATCTCTTTCCTTATTTGTAGATTGGAGAGATTTTATTTTCTCTTTAAAATTATTCACATGTTAATAAAATTAAAATTATAGATATTTCCTTTTATTAACCATGAAGAGATTTTTAAAGAGAAATTTTATTTTAAAATTTCCGGAAACAAATAAGGAAAGTTTTAATTGTTGATTGAAACTTGTCCAATTTGCTTCCTCTTGATGTGGCCGGCCATTAGAGTTTATTTGGGAAATTTTATTTTATTTTTCTCAAATAAATCATGTCAAGGAAATTAAGGAAATTTTATTGTAAATAAATTTCCTAATTTGCCTAGGCCAAGGAATATAAAAGAAGGGGTAGGGGTGCCTTCATGAGACACAACCTCTATTGTTTTCTCTCCCTTTTTCCTTGGTGTGGCCGGTCATCCTCTCCTCTCTTCCTCTTGTGGTGGCCGAATACTTCATCTTTCTTGGAGTTCTTGTGGTGGCGGATACTACTTGGAGAAGAAGAAGAAGAAGGAGAAAGCTAGCATCTCTTGGAGCTTGGTTAGTATTTTGATTTTCTTCTTTGGTAAAGTTCTTCCTTTGTGGCCGAACCTTGCTTGGAGGAGAAGAAGGTGGTTGGTGGTTTCTCATCTTGGTAGATCGTTGCCCACACAACGTCCGAGGTTAGAAGAGGAATACGGTAGAAGATCAAGAGGTTTTTCTACAAGGTATAACTAGTAATTTCTATTTCCGCATCATGCTAGTTATTTATGGAAATAATACTAAATACAAGAGGCTTACGTTCTAGAATTTCGAATATGTTTTTTCGAAGTTGTGTTCTTTTGTTTCTTTCTTTTCCTTGTGATTTGATTGCTCTCTTTGGTTAACCTAAAGTTATTTTAGGAAATTAAATATTAGCTTTCTATTAAAGGTTTTGTCTAGTCGGTGGTGGTTGCTCCCATATCCAAGAAGGCCATGTGCCTCGCCACGTCAGTACTGGGAACCTTTTATGGAAATTAATATTTAATGGAATTAATAACTTTAGGAGACTTGGGTCGAACGTTTTAAGTTCCGCAGGAGATCCAAGTCAAAACCTAAAAGAACAAATAGATTAAGTTTTGGATCAAACGTGTTAAGTTCTGCAGGCGATCCAAAATTTAATTTAAAAGAACACATGGTAGCTAGGAAAAGGTTCAGACCTTTGTACAAAATTTTTGTACAGTGGAACCTATAGGTTTTCCGAGTAGCAACCAACAATTGGTATCAGAGCTAGGGTTTTGCCTCTGTGTATTTGGTATTTAGTTTAATTATGCGCATGTCATACATAATTTAGGCAGGTTAATAGTAGGATGTGCTAACTCTATGGATGCAGGATCCAACTATTATGCCTTTTAGTTAATTATGTGTGTGATTGGACCCTTGGACATGTCAAGGGCAATTTATATGTGTGTGCATGATTGTATTAAAATACAGCAGGAGCTGTATTTAGTTTTATTAGGATTTTATTTTTGATCTAGATACATGTACATTCCTTTTATGGAATATAGGATCAAAAATGTAAAATTCTATTTATGTCGCGGATCGAATCTTGCAAGGCGTGGAACCTTCTAAGGACCAGAGGCGCAGCGGAACTCGGAGCAAGATGGATGTGACAGTGAGACCCGGTGGCGGTGGCCAAATATGGCAGCAGCTTCGGATGACAACACACGGAGGATAATTAAAGATAAAAGCCATAATAGTTGAAAATTAGATTTTCTATTTATTGCTTTTATATTGTGCTGTGTGTGCATGTTAGTTTACAAGTTTAGTAGGCTAGCATAGTTAAAATTCCTCATTTATAAATAACTAAGTGGGAGAGGGATTTTTAAGTAAATCCCATGGTCTCCATTACTGGTTTGTAAGTGATGCAAACAAGCTTGCGCGTTGGCTCTGAGTGCCTTCCTCCATAACGGATGAGCTTGTTTGCGGATCACTAGAACAGACTTCCATTTTTAGATGACTATAGGAAGTTAATTAAGAGCGTGTGATCTTCCCCAACGGAAGGGGCATAATCTTATTAATGGACTTAGTGTCAAGTAATGGTGTACACTTAGACACATCTAATAGTATCCTCCCCAACGGAGTCACTGCTATTATTTGTGTGACTAAATAATACCAACTATTAATTTTATTTGTCAAAAAGTTAGGTTGACAAGATAATAAAATTAATGGGTTAAAACCCTCCTTTTACAAATGTTGAAATTGTATACGTCCACACTAACGTGGCATACAAAATTCACGGTGTTATGAGGTGTTGGTTAATTTTAAAATAGTATTGTTTGAGGAATCAATATTATTCTAAATTTAGAGTTCTGACCAAAAGTTATTTGTGATTCTTAGGATGACTTTCAACCCACTGTCCATCATACTTCAACAAAATAGACTTACTGGACCAAATTACATAGATTGGAAAAGAACCTGGATATTGTTCTTATTCTGAAAGCTATAAATTTATCTGACCGAGCATTGCCTGATGCACCCATCGGTGAATCTACCCAAGAGGAGATTGAATATCATAGGAAATGGGTAAGCGGATGAGATGGCGCGGTGTTACATTTGGCTTCAATGTCAAATGTATTGCAACATCGATAAAGATTTACCAACGACTTATGATATTATGAACAATCTCAAGGAACTCTTTGGTCATCGGATAGGGCTTCTAGACAAGAAGCTATGAGAAAGATAATGACACCACCATGCAAGAGGGTACTCTGTAGGGATCATATCCTAAACATGATGGCTTATCGAAATACTGATCCTTGGAGGAGAAATTGATGGGAAACCCAGATCGATATGATCCTCCAAACCCTACCTAAGTTTTGAGCAGTTCCGCCTGAACTATAATATGAATAAAAGAATTTAGGGGAACTCCTGACGGAACTTCAAGCAGCAGAAGGGTTATTTCGTCACAATGCTCAAATTCACTATGTTGAAAATGGTTCTACTTCTAAACCGAAAGGAAAGAAGAAGAAGAAACAAACTGGTTCAGCAAAGAAAGTGAATAAATCTCAGAGTACGGGATTTAAAGTGAAGAAGTCGAAGGGCAAGTGCTTCATCTGCAAGCAGGCAGGACATTGGAAGGCGGACTATCCTCGTAAGAACCAAAACAAAGGTATATCTCATACTCTAGTTGTTGAAACATGTTTAGCGGTGTTATCTACCAACACCTGGTGTGTAGATACGGGAGCCACTGATCATGTCTGCAATTCCTTGCAGGGGTTCCAGGAAACCCGACGACTATCTGAAGGGGAGATTACTGTCTACATGGGCAATGCTACTAAGGTGGCAGCTGTTGCAGTGGGAGACGTCTACTTATCTTTTAGTAGAAATAGAAATTTGGTTTTAAGAAATTGTCTTTATGTACCCAGTTTTAGAAAGAATTTAATTTCAGTTTCTAAACTGTTTTTAGATGGATATTCAGTTTCTTTCAGTAACGATGTAGTTATTAAAAGAAATAAAGTGATTATCTGTTCTGGTGCATTAGTTGGAAATTTGTATATTTTAAATCCAATTTCTTCCACAAAGCAAAACATGGAAATTTATAACTCATCTTCTAATTCTAATAAGAGAAAAGAACCTTCAGAAATGAACCAAGCATATCTTTGGCATCTAAGACTTGGTCATATTAATTTAAGTAGGATTCAGAGGCTTATAGCCGATGGACTTTTGAGTTCATTAGAGTTGGAAAACTTTCCAACTTGTGAATCTTGCTTAGAAGGTAAAATGACCAAGAGGCCATTCAAGGCCAAGGGGTATAGAGCCAAAGAAGTGTTAGAGTTGGTTCACTCTGATTTGTGTGGTCCTATGTCTGTCCAGGCAAGAGGAGGTTTTGAATATTTTGTCTCTTTCATAGACGATTATTCAAGATATGGATACATTTATCTAATGCGCCGCAAGTCCGAATGCTTTGACAAGTTCAAAGAATACAAGGCTGATGTGGAGAAACGATTAGGTAAAAGTATCAAGACACTACGATCTGATCGTGGTGGCGAATACCTCTTAGGAGAGTTTAGGAATTACTTATCGAGGTCGGATTCAATCCCAATTGTCTGCACCTGGAACACCCCAGAATGGTGTAGCAGAGCGAAGGAATAGGACTCTTATGGAGATGGTTAGATCAATGATGAGTTATTCAGATTACCAAATTCGTTTTGGGGATATGCTCGGAAACAGACATTCCGAACTTAGTACCTTCTAAATCTTTTTCTACTCCCATAGAATTGTGGAATGGGCGAAAACCCGTCTAAGACATATTCGGATTGGGGTAGTCCAAGACATGTGCTGAAAACCAGATCTTGATAAGTTAGAATCTCGAAGTTCGCGTGTTTGTAGGATATCCCAAAGGAACGAAGGTGGTTTATTTTATAGTCCTAAAGACCGAAGGTCATTGTTAGCACCAATGCCCGCTTTTAGAAGAAGACTATATAATGGATCACAAGCCCGAGTAAAGTCATTTTAGAAGAACTTAGAGAGGACATGTCTACTCAGTACCAACAGGACAAGATGAAGTACCACAAGAGACCGCAACACGTGTCACACATGATACACAACCACGCATGCCTCGTCGTAGTGGGAGGGTTGTGAGGCACTGAAGATTCATGTTTTTGGGAGAGTCTTGGACTTGATCCCTGTGAACTGATCCCGGTCATATAACGAAGCACTCCAAGATATAGATGCAGACATCTTGGCAATGAATTGAAATAGAGTCCATGTACTCTAATAAGGTCCGAGCTTGTAGAACCACTGATGGTGTAAAAGCCGTTGGATGCAAGTGGATCTACAAAAGGAAAAGAGGGATGACGGGAAGGTAGAAACCTTCAAAGCTAGGCTTGTTGCGAAGGGTACACTCGGAAAGAGGGAATCGATTATGAGGAAACCTTTTCACCCAGGTAGCTATGCTTAAGTCTATCCGGATACTCTTATCCATTCCGCTCATATGGATTATGAGATTTGGCAAATGGATGTCAAGACGACTTTCCTTAATGGAAGTCTTGAAGAGAACATCCATATGAAGCAACCGAAGGGTTCATTGAAAAGGCAAAGAGCATCTAGTGTGCAAGCTCAATCGGTCCATTTATGGACTGAAGCAAGCTTCAAGGTCTTGGAACATCCGGTTTAATGAAGTAATCCAGTCATATGGATTTATTCAAAGTCCGGATGAGTCTTGTGTATATAAGAAGTGTAACGGAAACGTGGTGGTATTTCTTGTACTATACGTAGATGATATTTTGTTAATTGGCAACAATGTCAAGGTATTATCAGATGTAAGGGTATGGTTGTCCAAACAATTTGATATGAAGGACTTAGGAGAATGTGCACACATTCTTGGGATCAAAGTTATAAGGGATCGTAAGAAAAGAATGTTGTGTCTATCCCAAGCTTCATATATAGATACAATCCTTGCTCGTTTTAGCATGCAGGATTCCAAGAAAGGTTTCTTACCTTTTAGACATGGAGTAGCTTTATCTAAAGAGATGTCTCCAAAGACATCAAAAGAGATCGAGGACATGAAAGCAGTTCCTTATGCTTCGGCTGTAGGAAGCCTAATGTATGCAATGCTATGTACGAGACCTGATATCTGTTTTACCGTAGGCATGGTCAGCAGATATCAGAGTAACCTTGGACTGCGGTAAAGCATATATTAAAGTACCTGAGAAGGACTAGGGATTATATGCTAGTTTACCAAGCAGATGATTTGCTCCCTGTGGGTTATACGGATTCAGATTTCCAATCAGATAGGGATAACAGTAAGTCTACATCAGGCTATGTGTTTACTTTAGGAGGTGGAGCCATTTCATGGAGGAGTGTTAAGCAGAAATGCGTTTCGGACTCAACCATGGAAGCTGAGTATGTAGCAGCCTCTGAGGCAGCTAAAGAAGCAGTATGGCTCATGAACTTTCTAATGGACTTAGATGTGATTCCTGGTTTGCCCAAAATCATCACAATTTATTGTGATAACAGCGGTGCAGTTGCAAACTCGAAGGAACCACGAGCCCATAAGGCAAGTAAACATATAGAGCGCAAGTACCACCTGATACGAGATATCATGAAGCGAGGAGAAGTTGTCATCGCCAAGATTGCATCAGCGGATAACCAGGCGATCCTTTCACTAAGGCCCTTCCACGAAAGCTTTCGATCGGCATGTGGAGGAATGGGAATCGGATGTATGGTAGAAGATATGGCAGCTTAGTCATTAGTATAAGTGGGAGATTGTTGGAGTGTATACTGAAAGCCTAAGCTTTGTAAACATTCATTATGAATAAAGAATCACATTTGGTCTAATTATCTACATTTGTTTGTAGTTGTTCATTTAATTTATATTGTAGATAACATAGTATGTGGTGTCACATACAGAAGATGATGTTATCAGTACCTTATAAATTATAAACAGTAGCTCACGACCAGAATGGAAAGGAACAAACCATTAGAAGGTCGTAGTGTAATTAGGTATTAGTTTATCTTGACTATATAATTACACTAGTACACTCGAGTATGTTGAGTAGGACCATTTGAGGTCGTTTCTTTTATATTGACTTTATAAAGGAACAAAGACCTCGGTTATTATGGAAGTGTGTGCTCTTAATCCTAATATAATAACAAGCACATATATTTGATATTTATTTCTTTAATTTATCAATGGGTGAGATTTAGTTCGATGAATCAATAAGCCCGATAAATTGGGAAATGATATCACTTATAGTGTGTGTTGTTGATTATAGAAGGAAACTGTGTCCTAGAGATACTAGGTTGATAATGTCCCCAAGAGGAGCTCATAAGGATTGTCATGTTAAACCCTGCAGGTGGACTTAGTCCGACATGACGATAAGGTTGAGTGGTACTACTCTTGGACTTAGACATTAATTAAATGAGTTGTCAGTAACTCACTTAATTAGTGGACATTCGATATCTTAAACACAGGGAGACTAACACACTCATAATAAGAAGGAGCCCAAAAAATGTAATTTGGGATTGGTGCGGTGGTTCAATGATAGTTCTCTAGTGGAATGAATTATCATTGATAAAATTAAGTTGTGTGTTTGGGGCGAACACGGGATGCTTAATTTTATCGGGAGACCAAAACCAATTCCTCCTCTCGGTCCCTATCGTAGCCTCTTATTTATAGAGTTCTATACCCACCTATACCCACCCAATGGGGGTCGGCCAAGCTAGCTTGGGAACAAGCTAGGGCCGGCCTAGGTATGATTTTGGGTGGCCGGCCCTAGCTTGAACCCAAGCTAGTAGGGCCGGCCAAAATAAATTAAAAAGAAATTTAATTTTAATTTTTATTGTTATGTGGAAGATATATTTTAAAGAGAATTAAAATTAAAATATCTCTCTTGTAAAAGATTTACAAAAGATTAAAGAAAGAGATTAGATCTCTTTCCTTATTTGTAGATTGGAGAGATTTTATTTTCTCTTTAAAATTATTCACATGTTAATAAAATTAAAATTATAGATATTTCCTTTTATTAACCATGAAGAGATTTTAAAGAAATTTTATTTTTTAAAATTTCGAAACAAATAAGGAAAGTTTTAATTGTTGATTGAAACTTGTCCAATTTGCTTCCTCTTGATGTGCCGACCATTAGAGTTTATTTGGGAAATTTTATTTTATTTTTCAAATAAATCATGTCAAGGAAATTAAGGAAATTTTATTGTAAATAAATTTCCTAATTTGCCTAGGCCAAGGAATATAAAAGAAGGGGTAGGGTGCCTTCATGAGACACAACCTCTATTATTTTCTCTCCCTTTTTCCTTGGTGTGGCGGCCATTACCCTCTCCCTCTCTTCCTCTTGTGGTGGCCGAATACTTCATTCTTGGAGTTCTTGTGGTGGCGGATACTACTTGGAGAAGAAGAAGAAGAAGAGAAAGCTAGCATCTCTTGGAGCTTGGTTAGTATTTTGATTTTCTTCTTTGGTAAAGTTCTTCCTTTGTGGCGAACCTTGCTTGGAGGAGAAGAAGGTGGTTGGTGGTTTCTCATCTTGGTAGATCGTTGCCCACACAACGTCCGAGGTTAGAAGAGGAATACGGTAGAAGATCAAGAGGTTTTTCTACAAGGTATAACTAGTAATTTCTATTTCCGCATCATGCTAGTTATTTATGGAAATAATACTAAATACAAGAGGCTTACGTTCTAGAATTTTGAATATGTTTTTTCGAAGTTGTGTTCTTTTGTTTCTTTCTTTTCCTTGTGATTTGATTGCTCTCTTTGGTTAACCTAAAGTTATTTTAGGAAATTAAATATTAGCTTTCTATTAAAGGTTTTGTCTAGTCGGTGGTGGTTGCTCCCATATCCAAGAAGGCCATGTGCCTCGCCACGTCAGTACTGGGAACCTTTTATGGAAATTAATATTTAATGGAATTAATAACTTTAGGAGACTTGGGTCGAACGTGTTAAGTTCCGCAGGAGATCCAAGTCAAAACCTAAAAGAACAAATAGATTAAGTTTTGGATCAAACGTGTTAAGTTCCGCAGGCGATCCAAAATTTAATTTAAAAGAACACATGGTAGCTAGGAAAAGGTTCAGACCTTTGTACAAAATTTTTGTACAGTGGAACCTATAGGTTTTCCGAGTAGCAACCAACAGTAACATGTCCATCAACTCAGTATGACGAGTCTTTCCCTCCTCTCGAAGATTGGAAATGTTCTGTTGAAGACCAGAGATCTCCTGTCGAAGACTCGTCATGGACTCCTCAAGTCATGTAACTCTGTCATCTAAAGTAGGAGGGACTGGAGGTGGGGGCATCCCAAAAAGATCAACCATGAAATCATGTATCTCTGCCTCCTCTCCTGGAGCTGGGTAAGGCTAAGGCTAGGTTGCAGGGTCAGGCTGATGCTGGGTCTCTCTCCTCCAAGATAGGACACCTTGATCATCTATATGGATATCAGCTAAGGACTGTTGGGGTTGCAAGGTTGCAAACATAGTCCCACATTGAAAACACATGGGAAAAATCATGGGTTTATAAGAGAAAAGATATCTCCATTGGCATGAGGCATTTGGGTAGAGCCCAAGAGCAAAACCATGAAGGCTCAGGCCCAAAGTGCATAATATTATACAATTATGGGGATATCTAAATTCTTTTCAATCCTACAATTGGTATAAGAGCTCGGACTGCCAGAAGATTTAACTACTGACTGTGCACAAGAGCTATGGTCTGATTGAGCCATGTGAGTACAATATTAACCTCAAACAAAGAAAGTGGGGGCTCCTATGTTAGGATTAAGAGGACCAGACACCAGACAGGAAGTCCTAGTAGGTCGGGTGGACTGAGGAGCAGGAAGACTTGGTGGGTTGAGGATCGAACATGGAAAGCCTGTGGTCCTTTGACATAATGCATAGAGAAGGAATGAATAAAATGGGAGCATCATGGCTACATCACGGGTAGTCAGAGGTAGAATGTACATAACTAGGACCTTATAGAGGACATAGTCCTGGATCTTCAGGGTGACAAATCTAAACTGAGTCACAGTAGGCATGCACTGTTGGCTAAACTGAGTCACAGTAGGTATGCACTGTTGGGTTGCAAGGTTACAAACAAATTTCCACATTAAAAACATATAGACAAGATCATAGATTTATAAGGGAAATGTAACGACCCAATTTTCCTCATTAGGAGTTCTAAAAGTTCTTAAAAATATTTAGAAATACTTTAGAAATATTCTAGAGATTTTTAGAGTATTTTTATGTAATTTTTGCAGATCGTTTGATATTTTTACTAAACGAAAGAAGTTGCAAAAAAATAATGTCCAAGCCGAGATTCGAACCGTGGATCTCGGGTTAAGCCAAGCCTTAAATGAATTCGATTAGCCAACTGTTCCACGGCTGTTTTGTTATAATATAAGGGAATTAAATATAGTTAAGCGGTCTTAAGAAATGAAATAAAATTTCAAAGAGTAAGGCACAAAATATTCTTAAGCCATAACAGAATACCCTAGGTTATAAAAGGATAAGTTAAGAGATGGATGAGTTATTTTTCTTTTCCCTCAAAATTTCTCCTCTCGCACGCGGCGACGGCGTCGGCTCCTGCTTGGGCGAAATCACAGCCGAAGCTAGGGCTCTTCCTCCGGCGGTCGGCGAGGGGTTTTTCCGAGAGCTTCTCACATCTTCGGGACCGTCTCACCAAGGAGAACAAGTAGATAGGGAGGGATCATTGAGAAAGCGTGTCCACCCGAAACCCTAGAGCAGTGGAAGCCTTCTTCTTCGGCTGTAAGTCCAAGAAACCCAAGGTAAGTGCTTCTCACCTGCGGTAGGAGTAGCTTTTGGAGTTGTTTTCTTCTTGTTTTTTTTCGAAGCATGATGTAGGTAGCATGCTTTTTTTAATGTTGTTGCCGTGAATCTTAAAGGAAGAAAGTAAACTGTATAGGTTAAGCATGTTGGTGGGATTTTCTTCCGGCCTTGTGATTAATGTTTTTAGATTACGATTTTGATCTTTCTGTTTGTGACCTTAAAGGGGCAGGACCGGTTATTCTTGCTATTAGGCAATATACATGAGATAGTATAGATTCCCTTTTTAACATGTAATTTAGGATTGTGCTGTTTTGAGTTGCTGTAATATACATGAGCTATTGGCATGAACAGCTCGATTTTGAGTTGCTGTGTAGTTCAGTTTATGCACGAAGAATTTGCTGTGCAGTTCGGTTTGGGTTTGTCTGATTTGGTTTTGGAGATTTAGAAATCCTCACGACGAGGTGAAGTTTTTTTGTGTAAAGCAAGACCAAGGTCTTTATTATAGATTTGGTTTCGGTTTGGTAATTGCATGTGGTATCTTGGGATCGATTTGGAGTGTTTAGGATGGCTATTCATGGTGCTCAGGTCTCTTGTGTTGGCTGTGGTTTCCTGGACAGATTCGTAGCTGATAAAATGGATTTTCATTGGATTTTTATTCTAGTTTTCTACCATGTATGCTAGTTCCTAGATTAGTTCTTACAAGCATTAGTATACAATCTAAGTTCTGCATTTTATTATAGTTTCCCTTTTATGTATACAAACCCTTAGTTGTCTCTTTCAGAAGTTATTATGTAAACTATATGTTGAATGGAAGTATAGCTCCCCTACGCGTTTGCATATTTCAGCTCTTAACCTTCTTAATAAGTAGGAACAGCTAAAAGAACTAGTTTTAAATTGGTCATCTTGGATCTTCATGTAAATTAACAAACATGCACAGCCTTGTTTTAGCCAGAACAACCCTATGTCTAGCATTTTCTGTTTAGACCTTTTTTTGTGCTATTTAGAGGGCACGAACAACCTTTAATCTAAGTACATAGTATTAGTTTTCTTTGCTATTTAACAAACATGATCAGCCCTGTTTATTAGCATTGCAGTTTTGGTTTTTTTCGCTACTTTAACAAGCATGAACAACTACTCTCTAAGTGTATGTAGTTTTCTTTTTAAAGAATGCAGATCTTTCTTCCTTTGTTTTAATTCTGTTATAGCATACAGATTTAAGTTTAGAGATGTTTACTGATATGCATAAATTTAGAGTTGTATAAGTTTAGAGATGTATAAGTTTAGAGTGTTTACTTGAAGAGACTAGTATTTCACTTGAACAAGTATAAGAAAGATAAAGAAAAGAAAGAAAAAGGCCAAGGCCTTAAGTAGATCCCAAAGTCAAGACTTTAGGGATTTATGGCACACAAGGTGCCTATTGAAATGCCAAGGCATTTAAAGAAGAAGTAAATAAAGATAACAAGTATTTTACTTTATTTAAGAGGCTAGTACCTGACTTCTGAGGTTGTCGTTAAACAAATCCAGATGTCGAATTCCGAGGTCTTGGCCCTGGTAGACCGAGGTATGCTCTTTTAGGATTGGTGGCTCGCTACCCCAACCTATTAGGGAACGCGCATAAGATGGTACTATGCCTGGGCCCAAGAAGAAAATTGATTATTATTTTGAAGTATTATAAGTATAAGTTTTTGAACAATTAAAATAAGTTTTACCTAAGTATAAAGTATTAAAGAATAAGTTTTAAACAAGTGAAATAAAGAATAAGTTTAGAAGAAATGAAATAAGTTTCACTTGGTTTTAAAATCAGCAAGTTGAGTTTTCTTTTATGCTAGCATGTTGTTTAGATTAGCTTACTGTCTTTGCTATTTTCTGAGCATGAGTAGCTTTACATGTTTAGCATTTCAGCCTGTTTGATTCATTTATTATTAGATGAGCATGAGTAGTCTTCAGTAAGTAATCAGTTAGATCATGTTATAGATATATGTACATGCATATCGAGTTTTTGTGAGTTAGATAGCGCTTACTAAGCATTTCGCTTATAGTTTGCATTTCCTCTTACTGCAGATAAAGGAAGACGACGAGGAGGTGCGAATGATGTGTGATGCCAGGACTATGGAAGTCTTGGGACTAGAAAGGAGTTCCTTTAGCCTTTTTTCCTTATTATTTTTTTTAGCTTCCGCATTTTAGTTATTGTAAACATTTGAGACTGTACTTTACACTCAGTGTCATTCAAGTTTATTTTTGTTCTAGGTTGCATGTAGGATGAGTTCAGTCTAGTAAGTAGATATTTGTGTGTTTGATACTTATTTAATTGCGTGGGTGTTTGATAAATGTTCCAGCTGCCTGTGGTTGATGTATACTATGTTTGTATCTCAGTTTATGGTCACCGGTATAGGGGAGATTCTGCCGAAATTTTTCGGTAGAGACTCTTCGTAGTTTCAATTATACCGGTTAAGTAGAGTTAGTAGTTAAGTAACGGTCATCCTTAGGGTGTAGTAGTAGTAGTAAGAAGGGTGGTCGTTACAGTTGGTATCAGAGTAGTCCCCATTCTCCAGCATCACACATCAACACCATCCTTGCCGTCTTCAAGTAAGAAAGTATTTAATTTTTCTTTTGTGCTTATTAATTACGGTATAGAGTATCTGCTTATGTGCGCTTAAGTAAGAAGAAAATTCTTGTTTTATTTTTCTATGTTTGGATACATATGCTTAGGAAGAATAGAGACGAATTTAGTTTTGTTTCTCTCCTACATAATTAGATGTTAAGAAGAGGACATCCCCGTACCGTTCGTACTGAGGACCGAGCACAAGAGAACGAAGAGCCCAGAATAGCTGAACCAAATCTCTCTGAAGTTGTTGCTCAACTCCAGAGACAAGTGGCGGAGCAGCAATAAGTAATCGTCAATCTGATGGCGAATCAGCAGCCAGCCCCTCCCACTCCTCCAACTAGTAATGTGGAAACTCCAGTGGTAACTGAGGTTCCACCAGCCGCCTTGGAAATCCCCACAGCACCTAGAAGACAAGAAGCCTACCTGATACAGTGGCACGACTGAGCCCTGAGATGCTCAGGCTTGGTTCAAGACACTGGAGAGCACCATGGAGCTTCTTGACTGGCCAGAAGTCGAGAAGGTCAAGTGTGCTTCTTTCTGCTTATCTGGAGATGCCCGTATGTGGTGGGAGAGAGTGAAGAGCAAGAGAATAGTCAATCAGATGAACTGGGTTGACTTCAAGACGGAGTTTTACCAAGAATTCTTTCGTCAACGAATCACCAACAAGCATTATGAGGAGTTTATAGAATTCAGACAAAGTGATCTGTCAGTGGAAGAAGCAGTCAAGAGGTTCAACAGGCTGGCTCGCATCTGCCCAGAGCTAGTGAGTATGGAGAAGGAACGAGTCAGACTGATGCTTAGGATGCTGAGACTAGTGATAGCACTTAATGTGAGTAGTGGAACACACCAGCCTCAGACTGGCAAAGAGCTGGTCAGCAGAGCATTAGTCGCTGAGCATTATTTGAACAACATCAAGGCACAACGAGAGCAACACAAGCCAGACAAGATAAAAGACAAGATAGTGGAGAATCAGAGACCCCAGTCAAGTAATCAGAATTGGAAGGGCAAGGGTAACAAAAGGAAACAATGGAATTTTGGAGGTAGCCAAGAGGAAGGCCCAGCAAACAAGCAGACTAAGTTTCCTCCCTGTCCTAAGTGTGGAAGAGTACATCCAGGAACCTGTCTTTTGGGTACAACTGGATGTTATTCATGTGGTCAAGAAGGACATCTAGCTAGAGCATGTCCTAACAAGTTTAAGGCACCTCAGCAACAGTCAGTGCAATATAGAGACGAGCCTGCACAGTTACACCACATGACAACATCGCTAGAAGGACCCTATCTCAGTCAGGGACGGTTGGAAGCCCCACCCGTTCCAACCAATGCCAGAGTATTTTCTCTTACTAGGGAAGAAGCTGCCGGTGCCCCACAATAGTCACAAAATTATTCTAAGTTCGAGGACGAACTTTTTATAAGGTATGGAGGATTGTAACGACCCAATTTTTCTCATTAGGAGTTCTAAAAGTTCTTAAAAATATTTAGAAATACTTTAGAAATATTCTAGAGATTTTTAGAGTATTTTTATGTAATTTTTAGAAATCGTTTGGTATTTTTACTAAATGAAAGAAGTTGCAAAAAAATAATGTCCAAGCCGAGATTCGAACCGTGGATCTTATCCACGGGTTAAGCCAAGCCTTAAAGGAATCCGGTTAGCCAACTATTCCACGGCTGTTTTGTTATAATATAAGGGAATTAAATATAATTATGCGGTCTTAAGAAGCGAAATAAAATTTCCATTTAAAAAGGAACCGAGGGCAGCTCGAACCCGAGACCTTTGGGAATTCGCCTTTCCAGCGGACCAAGCGCGCACGCTGATGTTTCGTGAAAGAGTAAGGCACGAATTATTCTTAATCCATGACAGAATACGCTAGGTTATAAAAGGATAAGTTAAGAGAGGGATGAGTTATTTTTCTTTTCCCTCAAAATTTCTCCTCTCGCACGCGGCGACGACGTCGGCTCCTGCTTGGGCGAAATCGCAGCCGAAGCTAGGGCTCTTCCTCCGGCGGTCGGCGAGGGGTTTTTCCGAGAGCTTCTCAAATCTCCGGGACCATCTCACCAAGGAGAACAAGTAGATAGGGAGGGATCGTTCAGAAAGCGTGTCCACCCGAAACCCTAGAGCAGTGGAAGCCTTCTTCTTCGGCTGTAAGTCCAAGAAACCCAAGGTAAGTGCTTCTCACCTGCGGTAGGAGTATCTTTTGGAGTTGTTTTCTTCTTCTTTTTTTTCGAAGCATGATGTAGGTAGCATGTTTTTTTTTGATGTTGTTGCCGTGAATCTTAAAGGAAGAAAGTAAACTGTATAGGTTAAGCATGTTGGTGGGATTTTCTTCCGGCCTTGTGATTAATGTTTTTAGATTACGATTTTGATCTTTCTGTTTGTGACCTTAAAGGGGCAGGACCGGTTATTCTTGCTATTAGGCAATATACATGAGATAGTATAGATTCCCTTTTTAACATGTAATTTCGGATTGTGCTGTTTTGAGTTGCTGTAATATACATGAGCTATTGGCATGAACAGCTCGGTTTTGAGTTGCTGTGCAGTTCAGTTTGTGCACGAAGAATTTGCTGTGCAGTTCGGTTTGGGTTTGTCTGATTTGGTTTTGGAGATTTAGAAATCCTCACGATGAGGTGAAGTTTTTTTGTGTAAAGCAAGACCAAGGTCTTTATTATAGATTTGGTTTCGGTTTGGTAATTGCATGTGGTATCTTGGGATCGATTTGGAGTGTTTAGGATGGCTATTCATGGTGCTCAGGTCTCTTGTGTTGGCTGTGGTTTCCTGGACAGATTCGTAGCTGATAAAATGGATTTTCATTGGGTTTTTATTCTAGTTTTCTACCATGTATGCTAGTTCCTAGATTAGTTCTTACAAGCATTAGTATACAATCTAAGTTCTGCATTTTATTATAGTTTCCCTTTTATGTGTACAAACCCTTAGTTGTCTCTTTCAGAAGTTATTATGTAAACTATATGTTGAATGGCAGTATAGCTCCCCTACGCGTTTGCATATTTCAGCTCTTAACCTTCTTAATAAGTAGGAACAACTAAAAGAACTAGTTTTAAATTGGTCATCTTCGATCTTCGTGTAAATTAACAAACATGCACAGCCTTGTTTTAGCCAGAACAGCCCTATGTCTAGCATTTTTTGTTTAGACCTTTTTTTGTGCTATTTAGAGGGCACGAACAACCTTTAATCTAAGTACATAGTATTAGTTTTCTTTGCTATTTAACAAACATGATCAACCCTGTTTATTAGCATTGCAGTTTTGGTTTTTTTCGCTACTTTAACAAGCATGAACAACTACTCTCTAAGTGTATGTAGTTTTCTTTTTAAAGAATGCAGATCTTTCTTCCTTTGTTTTAATTCTGTTATAGCATACAGATTTAAGTTTAGAGATGTTTACTGATATGCATAAATTTAGAGTTGTATAAGTTTAAAGATGTATAAGTTTAGAGTGTTTACTTGAAGAGACTAGTATTTCACTTGAACAAGTATAAGAATGATAAAGAAAAGAAAGAAAAAGGTCAAGGCCTTAAGTAGATCCCAAAGTCAAGACTTTAGGGATTTATGGCACACAAGGTGCCTATTGAAATGCCAAGGCATTTAAAGAAGAAGTAAATAAAGATAACAAGTATTTTACTTTATTTAAGAGGCTAGTACCCGACTTCCGAGGTTGTCGTTTAACAAATCCAGGTGTCCAATTCCGAGGTCTTGGCCCTGGTAGACCGAGGTCTGCTCTTTTAGGATTGGTGGCTCGCTACCCCAACCTATTATGGAATGCGCATAAGATGGTACTATGCCTGGGCCCAAGAAGAAAATTGATTATTATTTTGAAGTATTATAAGTATAAGTTTTTGAACAAGTAAAATAAGTTTTACCTAAGTATAAAGTATTAAAGAATAAGTTTTAAACAAGTGAAATAAAGAATAAGTTTAGAAGAAATGAAATAAGTTTCACTTGGTTTTAAAATCAGCAAGTTGAGTTTTCTTTTATGCTAGCATGTTGTTTAGATTAGCTTACTGTCTTTGCTATTTTCTGAGCATGAGTAGCTTTACATGTTTAGCATTTCAGCCTATTTGATTCATTTATTATTAGATGAGCATGAGTAGTCTTCAGTAAGTAATCAGTTAGATCATGTTATAGATATATGTACATGCATATCGAGTTTTTGTGAGTTAGATAGCGCTTACTAAGCATTTCGCTTATAGTTTGTATTTCCTCTTACTGCAGATAAAGGAAGACGACGAGGAGGTGCAGATGATGTGTGATGCCAGGACTATGGAAGTCTTGGGACTAGAAAGGAGTTCCTTTAGCCTTTTTTCCTTATTATTTTTTTTAGCTTCCGCATTTTAGTTATTGTAAACATTTGAGACTGTACTTTACACTCCGTGTCATTCAAGTTTATTTTTGTTCTAGGTTGCATGTAGGATGAGTTCAGTCTAGTAAGTAGATATTTGTGTGTTTGATACTTATTTAATTGCGTGGGTGTTTGATAAATGTTCCAGCCGCCTGTGGCTGATGTATACTATGTTTGTATCTCAGTTTATGGTCACCGGTATAGGGGAGATTCTGCTGAAATTTTTCGGTAGAGACTCTTCGTAGTTTCCAATCATACCGGTTAAGTAGAGTTAGTAGTTAAGTAACGGTCATCCTTAGGGTGTAGTAGTAGTAGTAAGAAGGGTTGTCGTTACAGGAAAGATATCTCTATTGGTAAGAGACCTTTTGGACAGAACCCAAGAGCAAAATCATGAGGACTTAGGCTTTAAATGGATAATATCATACTATTATAGAGTTATCTAATTTCCTTTTGGTCAAAACAATTGGTATCAGAGCCCGAACTACCAGAAGATTTAACCACTGACTGTGCACAAGAACTATGGTTTAATTTAGTGATGTGAGTAAAATATTGACCTTGAATAGGAAAGTGGGGGCTCTCGTGTCTGAATCAAAGAGGAATAGACACCAGGCAGGAAGTCCTAGTTGCAATTAGGCAAGGGAGTCCAAGTAGGTCGGGTTGACCGAGGGACAGAAAGACTTGGTGGGTCAAGGATTGAACGTGGAAAGCCCATGGTCCTTCGTTTGAGGGGCGGGAGGGGGGAGATTGTTGGGTTACAAGGTTGCAAACAAAGGTCACATTGAAAATACATGGGAAATATCATAGTTTTCTAAGGGAAAGATATCTCTATTGGTAAGAGACTTTTTGGGTAGAATCCAAGAGCAAAATCATGAGAGCTTAGGCCTAAAGTGAACAATATCATACTATTGTGGATATATCTAAAACCCCCCCCCCCCCCCCCCCCCCCCCCCCCCCCCCCCCCCCAATGAAAAAAAAATATAATTATATCGTATTGAGAGTGATATGTGAATAAGGATTATCAAATGGTAGATCCCTGGGGGGTAGCACAAAAAAGGGTATGTAGAGGGTTGTAATCTTAAAAAGTCTCTGATATACCGGCGACCCTAGAAATGTATGTAAAATCATCGACTTTAACTAAGTTGTTATATAGTTCAACACACAAACTTATGTTTACGAAACTAGAACAATACACTAAACTCTACAACCTATAATAGTCAACGACCTCTACACAGGGAATGCATGATCGCAAGAAGAAACCCCTATCTAGATATCTAGAATGCAACAAAACATATGTAATGGAAAAAATCTAATCCTAAGTGCTTTTGTTGGAAACCTAGGGTCCGTACTAGGAGTTGAAGGACCAGCACTAGTATTTAGCCTTTTTCTAATTAACAATAAAAAATTCTAAAAATACAATTCTAAATTTTTTAAAAAATAAAGTTTAAGTTTAAAATATTACCGATGCATCATGAATATTTATAAAAGAAGTGATGACTTCGGTTGATCCTCAACAAGATGACTCAAGAACCGAAGGAAACAAGTTTAAGATTTATGGGGAAAAACTTTAAGAATTTATTTTCTAAAAATTTTTGCTTGTGAAGAGTTCTGTGAAGAACTGTCAACAAAAAAATTTGGAGTGGGGCAAGTAAATGGGGCACCTGCTGACCCCCTTTTATAGGGTGGTCCGAGCACCTGGAATGTGTCCAGATGCTTGGACCTTAGGGCGAGGCGGGGCCCTCGGACAAGGTCCGAGCGCCCGGACCCCTATACCGGGGGCGCTCCCAATGAAACCTAGGGCAGGTTTTTGTTGCGGCGGGGTGGGGCACCTGGACGCTGTCTAGGTGCCGGGTCCAATTTTTTTTTTAGTGAAGTTATTAAAAAAAATTTTAATTAAGTTGTTGATTTGTTAAAAACTTTAATTAAGTAAGTTTTTTAAAATAAAAATTAAGCTAAAAATGATTAAATTTTAATTAATTTAATTAAGTTTTTTTAGAAAGTTAAGTTAAAAATTAATTAAGTTGATAAAATTTAATTTAAGTTAAAAATTAGTTTAAGTTGTTTAAAAATTAAGTTAAAACAAATTTTATTTAAGTTGTTGAAATAATTTAAGTTAAAAATTTAATTAAATTGTTGATTTATTTTAAAAATCAAGTTGTTGAAAAGTGTAATTAAATCATTGACTGTTTACTTAAGTTAAAAAAATTAAGTTATTGAAAAAGTTTTAATTAAGTTAAATGATTAATTTGTTAAAAAAAACATTGAATTAAGTTTTGTTTTTTAAAGGAATTAAGTTGTTAAAGATTTAGTTAAGTTAGTAAAAATTTAATTGTGTTAACAAAGTTGTTAATAGAAAAACATAGTTTAAAAATACTCATCTAAAATTGGTCCTTAAATGTCAAACATTTAGTTATTAGCTAACTATACAGAAGATAACAGTTTTCACTTGGTTAGTAAAGTTAAGTAATATATTCTAGTTAGATATTTACTAAAAAAGGACTACTTAACTTGATCGATATGCCGTTATATTTTTTGCCCAGACTTATGTTGATACACTAATATAAACATCTAAAGTCCGTACAAAAGATTTATGCATCTCCCACCATTCTATATTTTTGAATACACAATCAAGGTAAACCTAGTGTGTTTGTGAGATGCTCAATTCCTAGATCTATAGGATCATACTTTCTATGGGTTCGATCTAGGCTAAGGCCAAAGTAATTTTGAAACACTAAGAACATAGGAATTTTTAGAAAACATAAGTAAATAATTTTTTTAGAATTTAAAAATTATCCGAATAAATATTCTCCCCCTTAACTTAAGGTCTTAGTTTTCAGATAAAAATAATATACTTATAATTATTCACAGATATGATAGATTACTGTAACGCCCGAAAATTCTCAAAATTATTTTAGAAATATTCTATGATTTTTCTGGAATTTTAGGATATTTTTATAGAATTTTTTAGAGCAGCGGAAGTAGCAAAAATAAATAGAACCGTAAAATAGCCTACGCGGGAATTGAACCCGAGACCTATTTGGTCCTATGACTTATGGTGAACCATGGTAACCAAGTGAACCCAGCAGGGCCGTGCTGAAAGGAAAGGGAATCAATTAAATTTATATTAGAGTTGGGCGAAATTACTCACTTAATATAAAAAGGGAGGAATTAAGTGAAGAGTTATTTTTTTAACGCAACTTCTCCTCTCCTCACCCTAACCTCACGCCGCCCCTCCCTCCTCTTTCTCTCTTGGCGCACCAAGCCCCCAAGGGCTAGGGTTTCATCCCAAAGGCTCTAGGAGCATCTTCCGGCGATGACTCCGACACGAGGGCGCTCCCCTCTGCGAGAGGAACGCATAGACGCGAGAAGATCGTCGAAAGGATAGTCTCCTCCGGAAATCTAGCGATTAGAATCGTAAGAAACTTCGAGCAGGAGGTAAGAAACCCCTCACCTGCAGTATAAGTAGCTCTCATGTGAATTTCATGTATTAGTTTAGTAATATGTAGACTACCGACACAAAGGATGCGAATTAGCGCATACCAAGTGTTCGATTTAAATAGTTTAGCACAGAAAAATACAACTTAGGCATTTTAGTGGCTTAGATAAATGCAATAGAAGCATTTCATAGCTTATTGAGTCTTGCTCCAGCTTTTACAGGACCAGATGTCCAATGGGTGGGCTCCCACAGTCACCTCTAGGTTTAGATAACCTAGTTCTGGGTTTAGACAACCTAGTAAAAGTAAGACAAGAATTTATTAGCTTATGTTCAGTATTTTACTTTCTCAGTGGCACTGTACTGGATTAGATATCCATTGGGTTGGACTCCCATAGTCGTCCCTAGGTTCAGCTAGCCTAGTAACCCTACTATATTCGGAATTTGCAACCCCAGGTTTAGTTAGGGATGCGCGCATAGCAAGTACAGTTGTCGGGCCCAAACAACAGCTTGATTATTATTTTAATCTATTATGAATATAGTTTTCAAACATCACAAAATAGTTATGTGAACTCAGTACAGCTTCAGCATCAGATTAGTATTAGCTTAGCTCAGTTTTATATCGGTGTAGCTTTTTGTTGATACAACATGATAGTTTATGATTAGCTCTATTACTATGATCAGTTTTTCTTTCTATGTGTTGTATGCCATGACATGTTTAGCATATTCAGCATGTTCTTTTCAAATAGCATGTTTTCAAAGCATAAATAGCATCATATGCATGTTTTTGTGAGGTAGATGGTTTCTTACTAAGCTCTCAAGCTTACAGATACTATTTTCCTTATACTGCAGATAAAGGTAAAGAGAAGATGGACTAGCGGAGACTGGAGGACAATGCTGCAAAGATGTGTGTGGATGGAACTTGGAATAAAGATCTTAGGGATCTAGCAAGTTTTATTTAAATCATTGGAACTTTTTAGCATTTTACCATGTTTCGCACTTTAGTATGTTTAAATGCCATGAACTAGTAAATTATGCACTCTACCATGTTTAGAATATTAGCTATGTGATGTTAGAATGTTTCTCAGTCATTTTAGAACTTGTATGTGTGATTGAGGCACGAAATAGTGCTGAAATCAGACTTCTGGTACGAAATCAGAAACTCCAATCGATCGGCTGATCGATTGGAGGCTTCTCAATCGATCAGCCGATCGATTGAGAAGTTCGTACCGCGAACAGTAGGCCTCTGGATCGATCAGCCGATCGATCCAGCAAATTCTGTCGCGAACAGAAGGCTCTGGGATCGATCACTGGATCGATTGGCCAGTCTGGATCGATCAGCCGATCGATCCAGAATATTGCCCGAGTACAGTAGCGTGCTGGATCGATCACTGGATCAATCCAATCTAAGCCCCACATACAGTAGCCACCTGGATCGATCCGACCATTCCAATCGATCCGTGGATCGATTGGGAGGCCTGATATCAGCAAGAAACTCTTAGTTAAGTTCCTTGACCATTGGGGGATGTAATATATGTCATGAATAGTTTAGATTACCCCCCTTAGCACATGTAGCACCAAGAAATGATAATAGTTTAGCAAAATTTTAATTAGTACAGCTTCCACACTTAGATTTAATAATAGTCATGGAATAGTTAGCACAGCATAATGTAACGATCGGCCTCACAGCCTAGTTTGTAGGAGGTGGGACGCTACAGAGTGGTATCAGAGCAGTTTCTATACTTTCTACACACATATCAGCATTGAACCTGCAGCTTCCAAGTAAGAATACCTCTCACTTTGTTATGTTTATTGTTTTCATGTTGTAGATAACTAAAGCATGCTTGTTTATGATAGTAGTTAATATGATAACAGTAGTACTCTATTAAGATTGTATTAGTCATATATGCCTCTATGTCTCTAGAATGGCACGAGGACGCCCAGCTAGAAGGGCACCAGCTACTGAGCCCCAGCATGAGGCAGGCAGTTCAGTGCCTACCCCAGACCTTACAGCATTAGTGGCTCAGTTACAGCAGCAGCTAGCTGAACAACAACAGGAGATAGCCACCTTAAAGGCTAATCAGCAGAATACTCCCACAGTCACCCCGGAACCAAACTTAGCGACACCAGTAGTCTTAGAGGTTCCACCAGTCCAACCTGCAGCCCCAGTAGCTCCAGCAGCAGGAACACAGAAAGAAGCCTATCTGATACAGTGGCAGAGAGTCAAGCCCGAGAACTTCTCAGGCACCAGTGAACCATGGGATGCTCAAGCCTGGTTCAAAACACTGAAGAGTACGATGGAGCTTCTGGACTAGCCAGAACATGAGAAGGTGAAGTGTGCCTCCTTCTGTCTGACAGGAGATGCACGCATGTGGTGGGAGAGAATTAGAGTGAAGCGCCCAGTAAACCAGATGACATGGGCAGACTTCGAGAAAGAATTCTTTGAGGAGTTCTTTCACATGCGGGTTAGAAATCGCCACTACGACGAGTTCACTGAGTTTCGTCAGGGCAACCTATCAGTTGAGGAAGCCGTGAAGAAATTCAATAGATTGGCTCGTCTATGCCCCGAACTAGTCAACACAGAAAAAGAAAGAGTTCGGTTGATGCTCAGGATGCTGAGGCCGGAAATAGCAATGAACGTGGCTGGCGGCGTTCACAGGCCGCAAACCACCGAGGAACTAGTCAGCAGTGCTCTGACCACCGAGCACTACCAGAATAATATCAAGCAGCAGAAACAAGTCCTCTCAGAGTCCAAGGGGCAGGGAGGCTCAGGCACTCAGAAACAACAGGGCCACAGCTCTAACTGGAAAGGGAACTCCAGCAACAAGCGCAAACCAGGGAGTTACCCAAAAGGAGGGCCAGCTAGCAAATATCCCAGTTATCCAAAGTGTGCTACTTATGGGAAATTCCACCCTGGAGTTTATCGTAAGGGCACACGAGGATGCTTTGAGTGTGGACAAGACGAGCACATGGCCAAGCAGTGTCCGAACAAGGCCATCTTTCCTCCACCACAGCCGATCCAGTACGAAGCCAAGCCAGCACAGTTACATCAGATGCAGGCCGCTTTAGATGGTCCCCACATCAGCCAGGGCAGACTAGAAGCCCCTCCAGCTACGACAAATGCACGGTCTATTCACTGACCAGAGAGGATGTAGCAAATGCCTCGACAGTTGTTACGGGTCATATTAGTATTTTACAGCAAAGTACAACTGTCTTATTCGATACTGGGGAAACTCATTCTTATATATCCAGGGAATTTACTGAGAAGTTAGCATGACCTCCAGAGGTACTCAGTAGTCAGTTTCTGACGACCTTACCTTCGGGAGAAATTATGGCATCCACGCACTGGCTCAGAGCAGTGTCAGTCATTATAGCAAACAAAGAGCTCTTTTGTGATATGATAGTGCTAAATATGACTGACTACGACATCATATTTGGGATGGACTTCTTGATCAGATACAGTGCCTCCATCGAGTGCCGTAAGCAGAAAGTTGTATTCCAACCTGAAGCAGAAGCACAGTTCGAGTTCGTCGGAGAACCAAAGAGAAAGCCCAAGAAATTTCTCTCAGCTATGAAGGCACAGAGATTAATGGATTCAGGATGTAGGGGATTTTTAGCACATGTAGTCGGTACCAGTCAGGACAGGGACCAACAGCTAGCAGAGGTCCGAGTCATATGTGACTACCCAGCAGTCTTCCCTGAAGAGTTACCAGGCTTAGCACCAGACAGGGAGATTGAATTCGAGATAGAACTCATTCCCGGTACAAATCCTATCTCCAAAGCGCCTTACCGCATGGCTCCAGCAGAACTGAAGGAACTTCATGAGCAACTACAGGAGCTGCTTGACAAGGGCTTCATTCACTCACCATGGGAGCGCCTGTATTGTTCGTGAAGAAGAAGGACGGGAGCATGCGCCTGTGTATAGATTACCGGGCACTAAACCAAGTCACGATTAAGAACAGGTATCCTCTTCCCAGAATAGATGACCTGTTTGATCAACTGAAGGGAGCAGCAGTGTTCTCTAAGATAGACCTCAGATCAGGTTATCATCAGGCGAAAGTTAAAGAAGGGGATATACCCAAGACAGTATTCAGGACCAGATACGGACATTATGAGTTCGTAGTCATGCCCTTTGGTGTGACAAATGCCCCAGCTACTTTCATGGACCTCATGAACATGCTATTCAGAGAATACTTAGATAAGTTCGTTATCGTATTCATCGATGACATTCTTATCTATTCAGGAACTCAGGAAGAACACGCAGAGCACCTGAAAATAGTACTGCGGACCCTTCAGCAGAACTAGTTGTATGCCAAGTTCACAAAATGTGAATTTTGGTTAGATCAGGTGTCCTTCCTGGGTCACATCATCTCAAAGGATGGTATTATGGTAGACCCCAGTAAGATAGAAGCTGTGAGTAACTGAAAAAGACCCAAGAACGCTAGCGAGATCAGAAGCTTTCTGGGATTAGCATGTTATTACAGAAAATTCGTAGAGGACTTCTCCAGGATAGCCTCCCCACTGACAGCTCTCACCAGGAAGAACAGGAAATATCAGTGGATAGAGGACTGCGAGAACAACTTCAGCGAGTTAAAAGGAAGACTGACCAGTGCACCTATTCTAGCTCTACCCGAGAACACAGACAGCTTCGATATTTATAGTGATGCCTCTAAGTTGGGACTAGGAGCAGTGCTGATGCAAGACGATAAGGTAATCGCCTACGCCTCCAGACAACTCAAGGATTATGAGAAGAACTATCCTACTCATGACCTTGAGCTTGCAGCAGTGGTGTTTGCTCTCAAAATTTGGAGACATTACTTGTACGGAGCTCAGTGCAGAGTGTATACAGATCATCAGAGTCTGAAGTACTTCTTCACTCAGAAGGATTTGAATATGCGACAGCGCAGATGGCTAGAGCTGGTCAAGGACTACGATATAGATATCCTCTACCACCTAGGGAAGGCAAATAGGGTAGCAGATGCACTTAGCAGAAAGTCCAGTGCTGCCCTATTATCTCTAGCAGCCATGTCACCACCCCTACAGAAAGAGATCACAGACTTCAGCCTTGAACTCATAGTTGGACAGCTCTCTACTATGACATTAGAGTCTACCTTGCTTGGTGATCTTCAGACAGCTCAGGAACAGGATCCTGAAATTCAGAAGATCAAGCAAGGATTAGCAGAATCAGACAGTGGAGAATTCAGAGTATCTGTTAGTGGGGTATTGTACTTTGGTGACAGATTATGTGTTCCAGATCAGGAGGAACTACGCAGGAAGATTTTAGATGAGGCTCACAAGACTCCCTATGCGATGCATCCAGGCTCCACCAAAATGTACCAGGACTTGAAGAAGCGTTTTTGGTGGCCTGGGATGAAGAGAGACATCGCTCGATATGTCAGCACCTGCCTAACCTGTCAGAGGGTTAAGGCAGAACATCAGAGACCAGGAGGTGTTTTGCAGCCTATTCAGATCCCAGAATGGAAGTGGAAAGACATTTCTATGGATTTCATAGTGGGACTACCCAGAACCACGAATGGTTTTGATACCATCTGAGTAATAGTCGACAGGTTGACTAAATCAGCCCACTTCTTAGCTATCAGGATATCCTACTCCATGGAACAGCTAGCACAGTTATATCTCAAAGAGATCGTTAGACTACATGGAGTCCCACGAACCAATATATCAGACAGAGACAGCAGATTCACATCACACTTCTGGGAGTGTGTACAGTCAGCATTGGGCACGAAGTTAAAGTTCAGCACAGCTTTCCATCCTCAGACAGATGGTCAGACGGAGCGAGTAAATCAGGTACTCGAAGATATGCTCCGAGCATATGCCCTAGACTTCAGGGAAAGTTGGTGCAAATATCTGAGCTTAGCAGAATTTGCATACAACAACAGCTATCAGGCCACCATCGACATGGCACCTTACGAGGCTCTCTATGGGCGGAGGTGTAGATCTCCAATCTGCTGGTATGAGAGTGGTGAACAGAAGGAACTAGAACTCCAGACAGATCTAGTGGCAGATCCGCCAGAGGATAGAAACAGCTCAGAGCCGCCAGAAAAGCTATGCTGATACACGGCGCAGACCCTTAGAGTTTTCAGTTGGGGATTCAGTGTTCCTCAGAATAGCTCCCATGAAGGGGGTAATGCGTTTTGGGAAGAAGGGCAAATTAAGTCCCAGATATGTGGGACCATACCTTATCAGTAGAAGAGTGGGCAAGGTAGCATATGAGCTAGAGCTACCACAGGAGATGTCAGCCATCCATAATGTATTTCATGTCTCTATGCTGAAGAAGCATATCCCAGATGCCACCCAGGTGATTGAGCCCCAGTTGGTACAAGTCCGCGAAGACCTCAGCTATGACAGTCGGCCTATTCAGATAATAGACCGAGCAGTTAAGAAATTGCGGAACAAGGAAGTACCACTAGTGAAAGTAATTTGGCAAAGTCACACAGCAGAAGAGACAATCTGGGAGACAGAAGCCAGTATGAGACAGAAGTACCCAGAGTTATTCTAAGTTTGAGGACGAACTTTTTATAAGGTATGGGGTGTTGGTGCAACCTTAGGTCAAGGTTGACCTGATTGACCAGACTCGAGTTGACTTGACTCGAGTTGTGTTTTGATGTTTGACGAGTTATGTTTGACAATGTTTGACATGAACAGAAAAGTTGTATCTTGATGATTGACAAGGATACAAGCTTGGGAGATTGTGGGTGCAACCCGTGGTCAAGGTTGACCTGGTTGACCCGAGGTGAGTTGACCAGACATCTGGTGAAAAGTCCAAGCAGGGAGCTTGGCACGGGAAAAGTCCAAGTATGGAGACTTGGCACGGAGAAGTCCAAGTATGGGAACATGGCAAGTGGAAGTCGGAGAGGGCTCGGTAGCTCGTTCTCTGGACCGGATGTGGAAAGTCCTGGTAAGTGAAGCCAGGCAGACGGATAAGTCCTGGTGAGTGAAGCCAGGCAGTGGGAAAGTCCTGGTGAGTGAAGCCAGGCAGTTGTGAAAATCCTAGTGAGTGAAGCTAGGTGAAAGTCCTGGTGAGTGAAGCCAGGTAGTGGGAAAGTCCTGGTGAGTGAAGCCAGGCAGTGGGAAAGTCCTGGTGAGTGAAGCCAGGCAGTTGGAAAGTCCTGGTGAGTGAAGCCGGGCAGATTGGAAATCCTAGTGAGTGAAGCCAGGTGAAAACCCTAGTGAGTGAAGCTAGGTGAAAGTCCTGGTGAGTGAAGCCGGGCAAGGGAAAATCCAGATGGATCAAGGGTGATCGGACATCTGGTGTTGAGAAGGTCAAGTAGGTCAAGGGAGTGACCGGATACTTGACACGAAGAGAAAAGTCCAAGTGGGTCAAAGGGATTGACCGGACACTTGGTGGGGAGTCTTAGCAGGTCAAGGGAGTGACCGGATGCTAAGCATGATGTACCAAGAGGTCAAGGTTGACCGGATATTGGTTTGGACTTGGTTTGGGCAAAAACCAAGACCTGGATCGGTCTGGAGACCGATCAGAAAGCGATCAGTGTGCCTCTGTGAGCTTACTGATCGGTCTGGGGACCGATCAGCAGGAAGCCTGATCGGTCCCCGGGACCGATCAGGGTACGCACAGAGAGTTGGGCAACTCTCTGTGAAAGCATTCTGATCGGTCTGGGGACCGATCAGCATAGAGCCTGATCGGTCCCCACGACCGATCATATTAGCCCCAGACCGATTAGGGTGATGCCTGATCGGTCTGGCCCTAGCTGTTGAGAGACAACGGCTAGATTCTTCTGCTGTCTTTGGTGTCTGTTCTTTTCGCAGGTGGAAGCAGGCTATAAAAGGGCTGAGGGCTTCTACAGTGGAGTTTCTCTCCTCTTCTTCTTCTTCCTCTCCTCAGCTGCTACCTCTTGCTTCTGTAAGAGCTTGCTGTTGCTGAGCTTTGCTGAGCTCTTCTTAGCTGAAGCTTCGCGTGAGCTTCCACGGCTGGGGTCTCCAACAGTTGCTGCTGTATTTGGCCCATGAAGTTGCTGCTTCATCAACAACCGACGAGAAGGCAAGATTGTTTGTTTTTTTTTACATTCATATTGTTGCTTCTTCTTGTGTATTCTTGTACTCCTATTCTTGCTGGTGCAAGAAAGATTGTGGCGAGGTTTCTCCACCCAGAAGGAGTATATATATTAGCCGGTTCTCCGGGGACTCATCCACCGACAAATTGATAGGCTTCGCCCACCTTACGGACACGCCGAGGAGTAGGAGTTTATCTCCGAACCTCGTTACATCGCTGCGTGTTGAGGTTTGATCTTCTTGTCTTTATTTCTTTGTTTTATTTTCTGCTGCGCTAACGTCAACTTGTAGAAAGAAATGAAGATTTGGGGTCGGCTATTCACACCCCCCCTTCTCTAGCCGCGACCATCGATCCTAACAAGTGGTATCAGAGCGAGGTCGCTCTTCGTTGGATCAACACCCGGGGGAGCATGAGCTAGAGAATGGAGTTATTTGGAGAAGACGTCACAATTCCACCTTTCTACGATCGCGACGACTTTGCGTTTTGGAAGGTAAGAATGAAGTACTTTCTTATGACTAACCTTGAAAATTGGAGTTGTGTTCAATTAGGTTTCAAGCCTCCGATGGACAAGAAAGGAGAAACCCTAGAGAAGAAGGAGTGGACCAAGGAACAAGTCCACCAATCCCTAGTCAACGATGAGGTATTGAAAATTTTTGAATTTTCTTTACCTAATGATGTTTTGTGTAGGATAGGTGGATATAATGATGCCAAGGAGTTGTGGAACAACTTGGCAAAGTTCCATGAGGAGAACTCCACTTCAAGTCATGAAGAGGAGTCAAGTGAGCCAAGTAGCTCACTTCATGGAGGAATGTATTTAGAAGTTGCGGGCCACTCAACATCTAAAGAAGAAGAGGAGGAGAGTTCTTCTTCAAGTTCGGAGCAAGAAGAAGAAGCTTCTACCTCCGGAAGGGATGAAGGAGAGAGCGTTCATCCATCCTCAACTCTAGGTAACTCAAGCCATTTAGTTTCTAGCAAATTACACATAATGTGCTTTGAGTGTAGGGAATTTGGACATTACAAGAGTAAATGTCCAAAGAGGGTTAGAAAGACTCCACCGGCGCCAAAGGTCAAGGAAGCCGGAGTCCCAACACGCAAGGGCAAGGAGCACGTGGTGTACTTCCAATACAAGCGAAGGGGACACTATAGGAGTCAATGTCCGAGGGGGAGGCAACCTCACAAGGACAAGAGACCGAGCACGTCAATAGGGGGAGCGAAGGCAAACCCTAAGGTAACATTTAAGTCTCACTCTTACAATAAGACACATGCTAGTAGTTTTGTTGCAATTGTTAATAATGATAAGCATGTTAACTTTAGGAACCAATATATGTGCTTAGGTGCTAAACATGTTAGCCTAGGTAAGGACAACACTAGAAATGTCAATCCTAGGATTAACTCATCTAAGGTTAGGGAGAACCTAGGTAGAAATTCCAAAACAACTAGACATATGCCTAGGAGTACCTCAAAGAACAATGACAAATTAAAACTTGAGGTATTAGAAAAGGAGAATCAAGTCTTGAGGTCAAGACTTGACACTTTAGAAAAGACCCTTAAAAATTTAGAGAAGTCAACTCTAGGGTCTAAGGGTCAAAAACCCAAGTCCAAGGACATGAAAGGTTTGGGTCACAAACCTAAGTCCCAAGTGGTCAAGCCCACTTATCACAATGTTCCATTCGATTATGGAACAAAATCTAGGGCTAGGAAGACCATCACCAAGGTCACAAGGGGAGTCGCCTCTAGGGTTGATCTTGATGAGTCCCAAATGACTAAGGTTTTAAAGCCTAGGAGGGTCATTAGGAGGGTTGCTAGGGAAGTCATCCCTAGTGAATATTTAGTGAACCCAATGAGCTCCAATAGGTATTGGGTTCCTAGGAGCGTGATTCCATCACGCTAGATGGTTTAAGGTATGCCAACCTCACTTGAATAGGTAGTTAACCTAATCATGGCAAAAGGTGACACTTTAGGAATTTTCAAGGTGTAATCAAGCCTTGAAAATGAAATGGAAAATTATTCCTAAGATAATTAGGATGTGCCAACCACATTTGAGGAATTTTCTAGAGTCAATCTAGTTGGCACATAGTGATCTAAAAGTCTTGAGGATATGATTTTAGGTCTATTACACTTAGGAATATAGAATTTATGGCAAAATGATCAAAATTATCAAAAATGGCAACTAAGGCTGGAATTAGGTATTTTCTATACCTTTATGTGCTATTTGCCATATATTGTTTGCCATATGCCATGTCATGACATCATATTTATTTTATGATCATTTAAAATGTCATGATAATGCTTAGGTTAGTTAAATGTCATGCTTTATTTAAGTTTCATACTTTATGCCATGACATCATAACATTGGTACATGTTTCCATTTATGATACAATTATATGCCATGTCATCATCTTGTGCATTAATGATCGATGAAATTGATTTAAGGACTAAAACATAATTTGATATGGAGATCAAATTGTTATTTAGAAAAATGCATGAGAACTTAGATTAAGCTAACCTAAACTCATATCTCACATCAAAATTGACTTGGATGTGTTTGATACACCTTAGATGTGTGTGAGATATTAGGATTGTGAGTTAGGATCAAGGTGCATAGTTCTTGTACCTAGATGAGCCTAATTCTAATTGGGGATCATAGGGAAAGCCTTTGTACAATTCATGTACATTTAGCCCTAAGATTATGATCCTAAATTGAAGGGTTTAAAATCATTTCAAAATTGATTTGAAAAACCTTGATGAAGCTTTTCTAGTGATAACATTCATCATTGAACAAGGTGATACAAAGATGAGTTAACTTTGAGCTATTTCAAAGACTTGTGAACTTTGTATCAAGATTGAAAAATGGAAGATATTTTCATAGAAAACTATTTTTCCATGATAGTATGTGGTATGAGGAATGTATCCTCAAAATTTCACAATTTTTCGAATTTTCTGTGATTTTCTAGAGGTTTCTGAATTTTGGGAAGGAAAAATTCAGAAATCTGTCCATCAGTGTCTGGATCGGTCACTGGACCGATCCAGGGCTTTCCTGATCGGTCACTGGACCGATCCAGAGGAAGCCTGATCGGTCTAGTGACCGATCAGGGCGTGCCAAATTGCTGAAATTCGACTGGTTGTCTGAAATTTCAGCTCGGGAGTTGGTATTTTGAAGGTTTGAAACTCTCCAAGACATTGTTGGTGCAATGGTCACGGGGGAGTTGACCTTTAGGGGGAATTTTACCTATTAGTCAAGGGGAGTTGACTTTTAGGGGGAGTTTTTACTCCTAAAGACTTGAGTGATATGAGATTATCACTAAGTTAATTGTTGGACCTTAGTATCAAGGGGGAAATTAAGAGTTTCAATGAAAGGTATGAGACTTTCATTAGGAAGAAACTCTTGACCTTGATTCACTCTTTTTGATGTGTGTCAAAAAGGGGGAGAATGTCTCATTGGAGTTTAAGGAGAATGGAGAATGTCTAGAGAATGTTCAGGGAAGAACATTGGAAAACCTAAGTTAGGTTATCGGGTTAACCTAACTTGATTATTGGTTTGATTATGGGTTTTGTCAAACATCAAAAAGGGGGAGATTGTTGGTGTAACCTTAGGTCAAGGTTGACCTGGTTGACCAGACTCGAGTTGACTTGACTCGAGTTGTGTTTTGATGTTTGACGAGTTATGTTTGACAATGTTTGACGTGAACAGAAAAGTTGTATCTTGATGATTGACAAGGATACATGCTTGGGAGATTGTGGGTGCAACCCGTGGTCAAGGTTGACCTGGTTGACCCGAGGTGAGTTGACCAGACATCTGGTGAAAAGTCCAAGCAGGGAGCTTGGCACGGGAAAAGTCCAAGTATGGAGACTTGGCACGGAGAAGTCCAAGTATGGGAACTTGGCAAGTGGAAGTCGGAGAGGGCTCGGTAGCTCGTTCTCTGGACCGGATGTGGAAAGTCCTGGTAAGTGAAGCCAGGCAGACGGATAAGTCCTGGTGAGTGAAGCTAGGCAGTGGGAAAGTCCTGGTGAGTGAAGCCAGACAATTGTGAAAACCCTAATGAGTGAAGCCAGGCAGTGGGAAAGTCCTGGTGAGTGAAGCCAGACAGTGGGAAAGTCCTGGTGAGTGAAGCCAGGCAGTTGGAAAGTCCTGGTGAGTGAAGCCGGGCAGATTGGAAATCCTGGTGAGTGAAGCCAGGTGAAAACCCTAGTGAGTGAAGCTAGGTGAAAGTCCTGGTGAGTGAAGCCGGGCAAGGGAAAATCCAGATGGATCAAGGGTGATCGGACATCTGGTGTTGAGAAGGTCAAGTAGGTCAAGGGAGTGACCGGATACTTGACACGAAGAGAAAAGTCCAAGTGGGTCAAAGGGATTGACCGGACACTTGGTGGGGAGTCTTAGCAGGTCAAGGGAGTGACCGGATGCTAAGCATGATATACCAAGAGGTTAAGGTTGACCGGATATTGGTTTGGACTTGGTTTGGGCAAAAACCAAGACCTGGATCGGTCTGGAGACCGATCAGAAAACGATCAGTGTGCCTCTGTGAGCTTACTGATCGGTGGGAACCGTCCCTGATCGGTCCCGGACCGATCGAGGTCCACAGAGAGTTGGGCAACTCTGTGAAAGCATTCTGATCGGTCGGGGACCGATCGGCATAGAGCTGATCGGTCCCCACGACGATCATATAGCCCTGCACCGATTAGGGTGATGCTCGATGCGGCCCTGAGAGACAACGGCTAGATTCTTCTTCTGTCTTTGCGCATTGTCCAGGGAAGCGAGGCTATAAAAGGAGGGCTTCCAGGTGAGTTTCTCTCCTTCTTCTTCTTCTCTCACCTGCTACTCTGTTGAAGATTTTCTGCTTGAGCTTTGCTGAGCTCTTCTTAGCTGAAGCTTCGCGTGAGCTTCCACGGCTGGGGTCTCCAACAGTTGCTGCTGTATTTGGCCCGTGAAGTTGCTGCTTCATCAACAGCCGACGAGAAGGCAAGATTGTTTATTTTTTTTTTACATTCATATTGTTGCTTCTTCTTGTGTATTCTTGTACTCCTATTCTTGCTGGTGCAAGAAAGATTGTGGCGAGGTTTCTCCACCCAAAAGGAGTATATATATTAGCCGGTTCTCCGGGGACTCATCCACCGACGGATTGATAGGCTTCGTCCACCTTACGGACACACCGAGGAGTAGGAGTTTATCTCCGAACCTCGTTACATCGCTGCGTGTTGAGCTTTGATCTTCTTGTCTTTGTTTCTTTGTTTTATTTTCCGCTGCGCTAACGTCAACTTGTAGAAAGAAACGAAGATTTGGGGTCGGCTATTCACACCCACCCTCTCTAGCCGCGACCATCGATCCTAACATGGGGGATTGTAACGCCCGAAAATTCTCCAAATTATTTTAGAAATATTCTACGATTTTTCTGGAATTTTAGGATATTTTTATAGAATTTTTTAGAGCAACGGAAGTAGCAAAAACAAATAGAACCGTAAAATAGCCTACGCGGGAATTGAACCCGAGACCTATTTGGTCCTATGACTTATGGTGAACCATGGTAACCAAGTGAACCCAGTAGGGCCGTGCTGAAAGGAAAGGGAATCAATTAAATTTATATTAGAGTTGGGCGAAATTACCCACTTAATATAAAAAGGGAGGAATTAAGTGAAGAGTTATTTTTTTAACGCAACTTCTCCTCTCCTCACCCTAACCTCACGCCGCCCCTCCCTCCTCTTTCTCTCTCAGCGCACCAAGCCCCCAAGGGCTAGGGTTTCATCCCAAAGGCTCTAGGAGCATCTTCCGGCGATGACTCCGACACGAGGGTGCTCCCCTCCGCGAGAGGAACGCATAGACGCGAGAAGATCGTCGAAAGGATCGTCTCCTCCGAAAATCTAGCGATTAGAATCGTAAGAAACTTCGAGCAGGAGGCAAGAAACCCCTCACCTGCAGTATAAGTAGCTGTCGTGTGAATTTCATGTATTAGTTTAGTAATATGTAGACTACCGACACAAAGGATGCGAATTAGCGCATACCAAGTGTTCGATTTAAATAGTTTAGCACAGAAAAATACAACTTAGGCATTTTAGTGGCTTAGATAAATGCAATAGAAGCATTTCATAGCTTATTGAGTCTTGCTCCAGCTTTTACAGGGCCAGATGTCCAATGGGTGGGCTCCCACAGTCGCCTCTAGGTTTAGATAACCTATTTCTGGGTTTAGACAACCTAGTAAAAGCAAGACAAGAATTTATTAGCTTATGTTCAGTATTTTACTTTCTCAGTGGCACTGTACTGGATTAGATATCCATTGGGTTGGACTCCCATAGTCGTCCCTAGGTTCAGCTAGCCTAGTAACCCTACTAGATTCAGAATTTGTAACCCTGGGTTTAGTTAGGGATGCGCGCATAGCAAGTACAGTTGTCGGGCCCAAACAACAGCTTGATTATTATTTTAATCTATTATGAATATAGTTTTCAAACATCACAAAATAGTTATGTGAACTCAGTACAGCTTCAGCATCAGATTAGTATTAGCTTAGCTCAGTTTTATATCGGTGTAGCTTTCTGTTGATACAACATGATAGTTTATGATTAGCTCTATTACTATAATCAGTTTTGCTTTCTATGTGTTGTATGTCATGCCATGTTTAGCATATTCAGCATGTTCTTTTCAAATAGCATGTTTTTAAAGCATAAATAGCATAATATGCATGTTTTTGTGAGGTAGATGGTTTCTTACTAAGCTCTCAAGCTTACAGATACTATTTTCCTTATACTGCAGATAAAAGTAAAGGGAAGATGAACTAGTGGAGGCTGGAGGACAATGCTGCAAAGATGTGTGTGGATGGAACTTGGAATAAAGATCTTAGGGATCTAGCAAGTTTTGTTTAAATCATTGGAACTTTTTAGCATTTTACCATGTTTCGCACTTTAGTATGTTTAAATGCCATGAACTAGTAAATTATGCACTCTACCATGTTTAGAATATTAGCTATGTGATGTTAGAATGTTTCTCAGTCATTTTAGAACTTGTATGTGTGATTGAGGCACGAAATAGTGCTGAAATCAGACTTCTGGTACGAAATCAGAAATCCCAATCGATCGGCTGATCGATTGGAGGCTTCTCAATCGATCAACCGATCGATTGAGAAGTTCGTACCGTGAACAGTAGGCCTCTGGATTGATCAGCCGATCGATCCAGCAAATTCTGTCGCGAACAGAAGGCTCTGGGATCAATCACTGGATCGATTGGCCAGTCTGGATCAATCCGCCGATCGATCCAGAATATTGCCCGAGCACAGTAGCGTGCTGGATCGATCACTGGATCAATCCAATCTAAGCCCCACATACAGTAGCCACCTGGATCGATCCGGCCATTCCAATCGATCCGTGGATCGATTGGGAGGCCTGATATCAGCAAGAAACTCTTAGTTAAGTTCCTTGACCATTGGGGGATGTAATATATGTCATGAATAGTTTAGATTACCCCCCTTAGCACATGTAGCACCAAGAAATGATAATAGTTTAGCAAAATTTTAATTAATACAGCTTCCGCACTTAGATTTAATGATGGTCATGGAATAGTTAGCACAGCATAATGTAACGATCGGCCTCACAGCCTAGTTAGTAGGAGGTGGGACCTTACAATTACTAAGTTAAAAAAATTAATTATTGAATTTTAGATTGATTAATTAGAATTAATCATAATTTAATTTGATTAATGTTATTTATTTTGAATTAATTTAACCTTATTCATCTCACTAGTCTAAGTTTTCAAACAAAGGGATCTTATAGTTTTGTGAGATGAGTTAAGTCGAATTTCAAGGTTTGGTTTAACTTATGTTAGATTTAAGTTTAACTTTGGGTTCAACAAATAAAGATTCTTTGGATAAACATCTAAGCTGTGGTGAGTCACCTGGACATCATTAGAGTAACCACGCATTTGAAAATTTTTAAATAATCCTATTCACTGAACTTAGTACAAAACTTTGGTCTAAGCAGCTAGGATTAGTAAGGGGTAGCTTCAGTTAGTTCCACTAAGCCAAATGCACCAGGTCGAAGTCATATCTTTCTAGACATGCATAGACAAAGTTTTCCTAATCTACTATCATCCAAAACTTCTCCAGTATTATTTGTTAAGTTAAACTTTTATCTCTTTTTAACTTAATCCTAATTACCTAGTTGGATACACTATTATTTTGGAGGTGTCAACTAGTTTGGAATCTCCCCCTAAATTATTGAACTTTATGTTTAGGCTTTAGGTTTATGTTGATTATTTTTATAGTTATAATAAACTTGATTGTAACTTGAATTTAAATTAACTTTATATTTATTTGATTTAAATTTAGTTTTTTTATTTGAATTTTTTTTTGTTTGATTTATTTTACATTTTAGGTTTAAGTTTGAATTAATAGCTTTAATTGAATTTAGTTTTAGGTAATGAATTTTATTTTTAGGTACATAAAATTGATTGAGTCCTACTTGCTTGGTTAAACAAGCTTTTGGAACCCAAGATTTAGATTGTTTCAAATTTTGACTTATTAAAGAGATGAGAGTTTTATTTGTAGAGTTGGACTTATATCCAATAAACTTGATTGTAACTTGAATTTAAATTAACTTTGTAGTTATTTGATTTAAATTTATTTCTTCGATTTGAGATTGATTTGTTTGATTTATTTTACATTTTAGGTTTGAGTTTGAATTAATATATTTAATTGAATTTGGTTTTAGATAATGAATTTTATTTTTGGGTACATAAAATTGATTGAGTCCTATATACTTGGCTAAACAAGCTTTTGGAACCCAAACTTTAGTTTGTTTCAAATTTTGACTTATTAAAGAGATGAGAGTTTTATTTGTAGAGTTGGACTTATATTCGAGCCTAGACTTATTGTATATAGCTTTTTGTATTTTAAGAATTAGGTCTAATTTTTTTTTTGATCCTAAGGTGAAAGTTTCTAATAATCTTTTGAGTTTATTAATTTCACCTTTTAAAACTGTATTTTCCTCCTCAAGTTTTATATCTTGATTTGGATTTCTATTTTCAATTTATTCCTTGAGGTGTTGATTTTCCTCAAGAAGTGTTTCAATTTATTTTCACATTTAATTAATTTTTTATTCAAACATGAAATTATTTTGAAAAATTTAGCAGTTAAGATAGACGATACCTCGATTGAACATTCGGAAACGAGTGTATACTCGTGACTTGATTCATATTCAGACTCGTTATCTTATTCCATCTTGCTTTCTGATTTCTGTCCGAATTCTATCAGCACGAGGTAGTTGTGATATTTCTGATCTTTGACATCCGATTCTTCAGAAGATGACTCATCCTAGGTCACTTTGAGTGCCTTCTTTCTTCTGGTTGTCTTGGGGTTGTCCTCTTTTATTTTTGGACACTCATGCTTGTAGTGTCCTTTCTGTTGGGGTTGTAAGGTTGCAAATATAGTCCCATATTGAAAGCACATGGGAAAGATCATGGATTTATAAGAGAAAAGATATCTCCATTGGCATGAGTCCTTTTGGGGAGAGCCCAAGAGCAAAGTCATGAGGGTCTAGGCCCAAAGTGGACAATATCATATCATTGTAGAGATATCTAAATTCTTTTCGATCCTATAATTAGTATCAGAGCCTGGACTGCCAGCCGACTGTGCACAAGAGCTATAATCTGATTGAGCCATGTGGGTACAATATTGACCTCGAACAAAGAAAGGGGGGCTCCTATGTTCGGATCAAGTGGACCAGACACCAGGCAGGAAGTCCTAGTTGCGGCTAGACAATGAAGTCCTAGTAGGTCGGGTGGACCGAGGGGCAGGAAGACCTGGTGGGTCGAGGATCGGATGTGTGAAGCCATGGTCCTTTGTTTGAGGGGGGGATTGTTGGGGTTGTAAGGTTGCAAACATAGCCCCATATTGAAAACACATGGGAAAGATCATGGATTTATAAGAGAAAAAATATCTCCATTGGCATGAGGCCTTTTGGGGAGAGCCCAAGAGCAAAGCCATGAGAGTCTAGGCCCAAAGTGAACAATATCATATCATTGTGGAGATATCTAAATTCTTTTCGATCTTACACTTTCTTGTTACACTCGTAGCATGTGATCTTTGCCTTCGCGTTGTTTGATTTGATCACCTTTTGTAAGTCCTTCTTTGTGAAGTTGTTCTTCCTTCTTGTGAACATTTTTCTGATTATATTTACAAGTTGTTCTTCTTCATCAGCTTCTGAGTCAAATTCATCTTTTGACTCAGGATTGACTCGAGTTCTAGTCTTTGTTCCTTTTGATAGACTTGTAAGAAAAGTCACACTTTCTCGACCTACTTTAAGTTAGGCTGTTCATGGAGTTCAAGTTCACAAAATAGCTCATCTAATTTTAATTTATTTAAGTTTCTCAAAACTTTATAGACATCTACTATAGATGCCCACAGTGCATTTCAAGGAAAAGAGTTCAAGGCATACCTTATGACATTCCTGTTCTCTAGTTGGTGACCGATTAGGTGGAGCCCATTTAGAATATTCTTGATTCTTGCATGTAGCTGAGTAGCTATTTTTCCATTTGATGTGCGTAGATTATATACCTTTGTTTAGCATGTTTTAACGCACATTCACATACTTTGCACATGCTTTGTCTACGTATTTTCATACTTCTAGTTTTCCTTTTAGCATATTTACTCTTTTTGTTCGGAGATCTGCTTTTGTGCATTTTCTGTACACAGGAGTCGAATTTGGTGAAGGTTTCATGTTCAAAGGGCAAATCTGCAAGCGAAGCAAAGGAGGAAGGCATCATTCCTGAACCTCACACGACCCAGCCATGGGGAGTTTGTAACGACCCAATTTTCCTGATTTCGAGTTCCAAATGTCCATAAAAATATTTAGAAATGCTTTTAAAATATTCTAGAGATTTTTAGAAATTTTTAGAGTATTTTTATGCAATTTTTGGAGGTCATTTAGTATGGTTACAAAAAGAAAGAAGTTTTGACCAAAAATTTGTGGAAGGTGAGACTCGAACCCAAGACCTCCGGCCGAACCGGACTTAACCGAACACAGCCAACCAACTGGGCTACGCGTGTTTTGTTAATCAAGTATGAAGCGAGATGTATTTAAGTTATAGTAAGGATCAGAAATAAAACCTAGGTTATAAAGGGTTAATTTCTTTTACCCGAACCCTAACTCCTTCTCTTCTCCTCACGCCGCGCGATTCATCTCTTCTCGGGCGAAACGAAGCCGTATTAGGGCTTTGTCTCCGGCGCCGGCGAAAGGCCCTTTTCGGCCGGTCTTCACCGTGCGTGATCACCTCGACGAGGGGAGCTCGGAAACATGAAGAGGAGCCGAGATTTCAAGCTTCTCCCGAAGCCCTAGTTGCCTCCTTCCGGTTGTAAGTCCTAAAAGCAAGAGTAAGTACTACTCACCTGCGGTAGGAGTTGTTTCGGGTTTTCCGTTTTGATTTTTCCTTGCTTCCGAGGCCTAGCATGAACCCTAGACTTAGTATTTGGCTGCATAGCAAGTTGCCCTTTCCTTTTCATGAGCATAGCATGTTAAGGTCAAGAAATTGTGTTCTTTGTTCATTTTGAATTCAAGCACGTTGTAAGGATTTTTGGGTTCTTTAGTTTTCTGCCGTGAGTTTTCCTTGATTGGATGATTGCTGTGGTGTAGATTTTATTTACATGAATAAAGATGAAACCCTTAGATAAGTGGTTTTCTTTGTTTTAGATGATTGCTGCCATTTTCGTTTTTCTACCGTGAATTGATGGTTAGGTAAGTGCTGTCCATGTGTTTCTGTGGGCAGACAGTGAGCACAAAGAAGAGCATGACTAGTTCGTGGGTTCTTTATGGACACTGCAATGGATAGCAACATGTAGCACTAGTTCCTGCCGTGCCACTAAACCGAAAGAAACCTTTCAGATTTTGGGTAGCAAATCAAATGTTCTGCGTACTTAGATTTTATGCTACTATTGTGTCTAGTTACACAGTTCTGTTCCAGATTCTTACCACAAATGTTTGGTCACTGATCTAAGGGTTAGGACAATTTCCTGATTTAATTAGGGGCACTTTGACCATGTATAGTTTAGAGTAACAATGTAAATTTAGTAATATGATTAGCAAGATCAAATTAGTTTTCTTTTTGCTCTATTTTGTAGCATGATTAGTAAGGTTAGATTAGCTTTCTCTTGCTTTTATCACAGCATGTTTAGGAATTCTAAATAAGCTATCTTTTGCCCTATTTTACAGCATGTTTAGAAAGTCCAAGTTAGCTATCTTTTGCTCTATTTTACAGCATGTTTAGAAAGTCCAAGTTAGCTATCTTTTGCTCTATTTTACAGCATGTTCAGAAAGTCCAAGTTAGCTTTCTTTTACTCTATTTTATAGCATGACTAGCAAGTTTGAATTAGCTTTCCTTTGCTCTATTTTATAGCATGATTAGCAAGTTTGAATTAGCTTTCCTTTGCTCTATTTTATAGCATGATTAGTAAGTTCAGATTTGCTTTCCTTTGCTTTATTTTATATCATGCTTAGAGAGTTCAAGTTTGCTTTCCCTTGTGTATTTTCATATAGCATGCTTGGTTAGTTGTAATCTTATACTTGTTAGAAATATTTACAGGATTCTAATAAGTTCTAATAAAGGAGTATGAGAAGTATAAGTAAAGAAAAGACTAGAGTCTAGTTAAAAAGAGATAACTAGTAAATTAAAGTAAGAGGCTAGTACCCGACTTCCGAGGTTGTCGTTAAACAAATCCAGGTGACCAATTCCGAGGTCTTGGCCCTGGTAAGACCGAGGTCTTTATCCTCATAGGGTTGGAGGCTCGCTACCCCAGTCACTATTAGAGAGCGCGCAAAACAAAGATGGTACTAAGCCTGGGCCCAAAGAAAAGAAAAGTAAAGAAGAAAGAAAAGAACAAGAAGAAGAAATGTAAAATAGAAATTAAAAGATTAATTTCTAGAATAAGGATATAAGAAAATGAAGTAAGTTTTATGCTTAGAATCAATAAAAGTTTAGTTTCTTTAATTCTAAGCTTACAGTGTTAATTTCTTATTATCCTGTTAGATAGTGAGCATGTTTAGTATCCAGTTTCATTTTCTGTATACCATGAGCACATGCAGATTTGCTTTAGCATTTCAGTTTCAGTATTATTGCATTGCTTTTATGCACTTCGAGTTTTTGTGAGATAGATTAGTACTTACTAAGCGTTTTCGCTTATAGATCTTTTGTTTTTTTTCCTCCTACCGCAGATAAAGGAAAAGCTAAGATATGAAAGGAAGGCGACAGGATGGTGGTGGTGATGAAGGTGTGTGATGTCTGGACTGTGGAGAGATCCAGAACTAGCTGGCAAAATTGTCTAGACTTTCTTTTAGTCCTCTGTTAATGTTGTATTACATTTGGGATTGTAGTTGAGTTTATTTCCGCATGTCTAGCTAGTCTCTTTTATTATTTGTGGAGTGCTGTAGTCATTGCTATTGCTAGAGTAGTTTCTTTGTTTTTATTGTGATTTTATTACTGTGTGGTTGTGGAAAATATGTTCCAGCCGTCTGTGGCTGCGTATACTATGTTTGTATTATAGATTTGGTCACCGGTACAGGGGAGACTCTGTCGAAATTTTTCGGTAGGGTTTCCATGTGATATTTAATCATACCGATTAAGTAGAGTTAGTAGTTAAGTAACGGTCATCTTTAGAGAGTAGTAGTAGTAAGAAGGGTGGGTTGTTACAGAGTTGCCCAGGCCGTGTGGAGATCTTGGTCGTGTAGTTGCAGTAAGAAAGGAAGATGGCTTGGTCGTGTGAACCTCACACGACCGTGCCAAGATTTAAAGCCAAATGGAGCCAGGCTGTGTACACCACACGACCATGTAAGATTTCCAGAGATCAGGGAAGCCCTGACTGTGTACACAACACGGCCGTGCAGGGTTTCCAGTAAGCAAGAGGGTTCTGGCCGTGTACACCACACGACCGTGCCAGGTTTCCAGAGGCAAAAGCAGTCTAGGCCGTGTAGATCTACATGGTCGTGCAAGGGGGCAATGGCAGAGCATGCCATGGCCGTGTGAGCATCACACGACCATGTCACCTGGGCAGCAAGGGGAGTTGTCTAGGCCGTGTCCCACACACGGCCAGGTCATGGGGTCGTGTGACGCCCGAATTTCCCCCTCTATATAACGGTTTCTTTCACCATTTCAAGAGGGATCTTTCCCCTTTTGGGGGGAAATAAGATTTGGGGAGTTCCTTGCCATTCTTGGAGGGATTTCCGGCGATCTAAGGGCGGGTCTTCACTGAATCGACTCTGGGAAAGCAAGGATTGGATCCGAAGACGTTCTTCTTTGTAGATAAGTTTTCTTTCTCTCTTTTCTTGGATTTGAGGGGATTAAGAATGCTTGTAATCTTCTTTTCTTCGGGTTTCTTTCCTTATTTTATGGAGTAGATTTCTTGTTCTAGGATGGAGGGAGTAATTGTAAGGATGATTTGATGTAAAACTCTTGTGGATTTGCCAATTTCCCATTTATATGATTTTGCTTTGTTTTGTATCTATTTGATCTTGTGTGGATTGTTGTGTTTGGACCTAATTACCATGCTTGATTGAATGTTTAAATATCTTGTGGATCTTGTAGAGATTGTACCTCATTCGATTTTTCGAGGGACGTTCGTGATAGAAACATGTCCGTGTAAGGATGTTTGAGGGATGATCTTGAGGGTGAAATAGAGTTATTCAAAGGTGTAGGATAGATTGTATGTATTTATATATTATATCTTGATGCGGTTGAGGAGAGATGAACTCTATGTTGATTATCCGAGGGACGCACGTGACAGGCAAGCCCGTGTAAGGATAACATAGATTCATTCCAAATTGATCACGTTTAGGTATAGATTTCAATCCTAGGCCGATTGTCTATTGCAAGAGAGAATCAACAACCTTCTATAAATAATGGATAATTGAGAAATAAGATTTGGTAGATCATTACATGAAACAATCCTTACAAAGAAACCAAAACTCCTAGAACATTCCCTTTATCGTTGCCCTTATTCTTGCTTCTTATTCTTTCATTTTCTATCTTACTTTTCATGGTTTTACTTTACAATTGTCAACCCGTTGATTAGTTGTTTAGCTAACTCGCTTTGAGACATCTTTAGTGCTTATTCCAGTCCCTATAGATACGTTATCTTTTATTATTACTTACGATATTTCCGTACACTTGCGGAGGTCAACACCATCCTCTATTTTAATGGTAAACAAATTATTTAATAATAAGTCACGCTTCGTTACCTTTGCATCACTTGTGCTTTTGTGCAGTTTAATCATTTTATCCCAGAGCTCCTTGGAGTTCTCAAATGGGTCAACACGGTTCAGTTCTTCCTTAGTAAGTCCGCATTGGATTGTTCATTACCTTCAAGTCGATCTAGGCCTTTTTCTTATCTTCCGGATTCCATCTTTCTGGGTTGATCGGTACTTTTATTGCTTCATCTACTGGCACACTATATCCTCGTCGGATGGTGAACCATTGATCGATGTCGGTCTTTAGATATACTTTCATCTGGTTCTTCCAATATGGGAAGTCGTCCCCGTTGAAGAGAGGGGGGGACTAACAGTGATGTATCCCTCGTTTTGGGCTATTTAATGATGGAACCTTGCACACAAAGAAGAGGAAGAAAGAAATTCGAATACTAGGTCTTGGATTAGTAGTGTGGGAGATAATAAAAGTATTAAAACTCGAATGGTGTTGTACCAATTTAAAGTATTTTGCAATGGAAAAAAACTTGTCTAAAGAGGTAATTGTACCAATTTGGACTATATCGAAAGGCTCAAAATCGAAAAGAAAAAATTAAGAGAAAGTTTAAAAGTCACCCCTTACCTGATTGGTGGTTGCATTAATTTAGAGCGATACCTCGCTATGATACCAGTTGTAGGATCGTTAAGACGCTAGAGGGAGGGGGGGTGAATATGTTGCTTTTTCTGAAATCGAGAATACGCAGCGGAAAGGAAATATAAAAACACGAGCACTAACACAAGTAATTTTTTACTTGGTTCAGAGCCTTCGACGACTCCTACTCCAAGGCCCGCACTCGTTGAGTGCTTTTATTGGGTAATCACTATCAGTTTGAAAATGAATTACAAAGATTAAGTACAAGAACTAAAATAAAAATGTTACCAACAAACAGAAAGGAAATTGAAGAAGTCTTTGTTCTTTAAACTTTGGAGCAGCCTTTCGGTATCGTCAGAGCCTTTTCGGAGTAGCACGAGAATATAAAAGTCATAACACTTGTTGTTCTAAAGCTGCTAATCAAAGGCTTTTATATAGGCCTATTTCGAGAGCCTAGAACTCCTCCGGGTGCTTGGACTGTTGCTGATATGGCGATATCTTGTCGAAACTTGATTCGTCAAGTTTATCCACCTCCGAGCGCCTGGAACTCCTCAGGCGCCTGGATCGTTAACATGGGTTCTGCTAGTCATTAGGCTCTAAGTCATCTTTTGAATGACTTTTTTGGTCTTGGTGCCTGGACTGCCCGGGTGCCTGCCCAGGTTACTTGGGTAAAGCTGGTCCGAGTGCTCGAACCAACTCTGGGCACTCGGATCCCTTCCAGGTGCCTGGACACTCATTTTTTAGCCTATTCTTTTCTTGTAAAAAAAAGAGTCAGTCCAGGCAACAAAATATATTTATCCTACAAAATAAAGTTAGTACAACACAATAACATAGGAGTAGTAATTAGATTTTGTCTCCCTGGGACCAGGATCTAGTCAAGGTCTCCTAAATGGACCTAAGATGAATCGACGCTTACTGTTCCCTCAACCGGGAATGCGTCCTCATTGGATCTCTCCTCCAGTTGTTTACCTCCACTTACCAACTACAGTCACTTGACTTGTAGAGATGGCAACGGGTCCGGGTTGGGGCGGGTTTGGCCAAACCTAGAACCCGCCTCGCCTCCCTTTGGACCTGCCCTACCTCGCTCCCTGAACTCGGCTGGGTGGGTCCGGGTTTAACTCGCTAGACCCGCCATATTTAAAATATACTTATTTCAATATTAAAATATTATAAAATAAAATTTTAATTAAAATATTAATTATTAAATATAAGAAAAATTATAATTATATTAATAAATTATATATTTATTTATATGTATATATGGGTCCAGAGCGGGTTCGGTTAAACCCAGAACCCGCCCCGGACCCGCCTTAGACCCGTTAAAGCTGGTCTAAACTCGCCCCGCCGAGGCGAGTTTATTACGGGGCTGGGTTTGAACCCACCCCATTGCCATCCCTATTGACTTGTCTTTGACCCACCAGGTCTTCCCACTAGTTATCAAGTCCTGCCGACCCAACTAGACTTCGGTCGGTTGTCAGGTTCCACAGACCCAACCAGACTTCCCACCAGATATTGGGTCCCGCGGACCTATCTAGACTTGACACCAACTATCGGGTCCCACGGACCTAGTGTCAGGTCGTTCAGACTCGTCAACTCCCGCACACTTGGTTAAGTAATTAGATCACAAACACTCTAATTTTAATTTATTTGTCATTCATCAAAACTTGAGTTAGATCATTAGTACAAATTGCACCAATAGGAAATCCTTAGGACCTTGTCTAACTCATACCTACTCTTAAAAATATTTTGATAATTTTTTTAAAAAGAGAATGTCGGGTTATAAATTGAAATTTTTTCTTAAAAATTTCCTTATCTTAAAAATATTTTCTTTGAAAAGAAATATTTTTCTTAAAAAATATTTTTTAAAATTCTCTTACTTGACCTGAGTTGATTATTTCTTTGCGCCATTATGTTTCTGTATTTTTTTTCTAACTCTAATCCGAGTTGTCATTTCATCAAAAAGGAGAAGATTGTTAGTGTAGTTAGCACTAATAATCAAATTCAAGTTTTGATGTATGACAAAAGGTTAAAGTTAGATTATGTGTGATCTAATGTATTTACCAAGCATATAGGCTAAAATACTTGATGGGTCTAAAAGACCAAGATACTAGGCTAAAGTCTAGTTAAGATAGGAAGACTTGATAACTGTTAGGACCTTTGTGCCCACTAGAGGGGGGGGGGGGTGAATAGCGTTTCGTCGCACTTAAGTTGGTTTGCTTCTTCTTGATGATGTGCAACGATAAATACAAGAACCAAACACCAACAATGCTAACTCTAGGGATTTACTTGGTATCCACCTCAAGTAGAGGTGACTAGTCCAAGGATCTACACACTCACGCACCCTCCACTATGAAACCACTCCTTTGCGGTAACTACCGAAGGCGGAGAAGCCTTACAAGCTCACAATACAAAAAGAATATAAAGAGAAGCAAACACAAGGGAAATCTTACAAGATTTGCATAATAAACCCTAACCCTAGCTTCTTTTTCTTGTTGCAACTCGCCTCTTGACTTGGATGTGCCTCCAAGATAGGGATGGCAATGGGGCGGGGCGGGGGCGGGTTTGCCATTCCCATCCCCGCCCCATTCTCATTTTTTCGGGTTCGGGGATTCCCTGAACCCGAACCCACGGGTTCGGGGATTCCCCATCCCCGCCCCATTTCTAAATTTAATTTATATTATTATTATTATTATTTAATAATAATTATTAATGATAATATTAATATTAATATTAATATCAATATCAATATCAATAATATTATTATAGGAAGAAAAAGAAAAAAACTGGGTTCGATTTTCCGAACATGTTGTTGGAGATGCCCTTTTGGAAAAAATATATATTATTTATAAGCTTTCTTGTAGAGTGTATATAATTGTGTATATATTTGTACAACAAAAATGGAGGAGAAATACAGGAGAGGCTTACATTTCAACATAAGTACATAACCATTAATTTAATGGAATTATGTTTTATGAGATGCGCAACATTCGCAATCCTCTAATGTTTAACATGCAACGGATTATGAAATTTCACAGAAACATTTTTAGCTACACTACATGAGATTCAGGGCGGGTTCGGGGATGGGAATAGTATTCCCATACCCGCCCCAAACCCGCTCCATCCCCGAAAAATCGGGGATCCCCATCCCCATTTCGGGTTTTCCCCGAAGGGCCCCAAACCCGCGGGGAAAATTGCCATCCCTACTCCAAGAACCTTCAAGAATGGCAGAGAGAGCTGTGTAGAAGTCACTGTGAAAGTCGCAGAAGAATCGCAGGAAAGAACGCCAAGTTCTGCACAGAAAACCCTCCACCCATGCTTTAAACAATGCTCCCAATCGATCCAATTCATCCCCAATCGATTGCTACATCAGCATCGCTTCATCGTAGCCATCCATTGCTCGTTTCCTGCGCAACGATCGAATCCTAATCGATCGACCGATCGATTGGGAACATCTGAATCGATCGGTGGATCGTATCAGAAGCATTCTGTGTTCTCGCGATCGCGCGAGAACTCCCCTGCCCAATCGATCGACCAATCAATTGGGCAGTTCCCAATCGATCTTTTGATCGATTGGGAAAGCTTTTGTGCTTGCGATTTCACATCTCAATCGATTGATCGATCGATTGAGCCTTCCCATAATTGCAGCACACACCAATCGATCGACTGATCGATCGGACCCTAGTTCAATCGATCGCCCGATCGATTGACCGGCTCGATCGATTGGACCCTAGTTTAATCGATCGCCCGATAGATTGACCAGCCTGGACTTGACTCAAACTCAAGTCCAAAGTCTCCAACCCAACTCCCGGTCAACCGTGACCTGTTGGGTCTCCGTGCCTAGTATTTGGCCACACCCGACCAACCTCGAACTAGCCTTGTAGCCTCCTCCATCAGCCTTGCGTCCCTCGAATATCTCCCATCCTTCATGCCTGCCTTCAAGAGCTTCCTTCGGCCTCATCCTAGTTGTCGATTTATACCACCACACTCAACTAACCTCAAACTAGCCTTCTAGCCTCCTCCATCAGCTTTGCGTCCCTTGGATATCTCTCCATCCTTCACTCCTTGCCTTCAAGAGCTTCCTTCGGCCTCATCCTAGTTATCGAGTTCTCCTTGCCAAGTCACACTAGGACTTACCTTGCCAAGACCACATGCTTGGACTTACAACATGTGCCAAGATCACACTTGGACTTTCCAATTTGCCTAACCTCCAGTTAGGACTTCCACCACTGCCTAAACTCCAGTTAGGACTTCCACCACTGCCTAAACTCCAGTTAGGACTTCCATACGCCTAACCTCCAGTTAGGACTTCTATACGCTTAACCTCCAGTTAGAACTTCCTTACGCTTAACCTCCAGTTAGGACTTCCACCACTACCTAAACTCCAGTTAGGACTTTACATACATCTAACCTCCAGTTAGGACGTCCACACGCCTAACCTCTAGTTAGGACTTTCCTAGTCAAGTCTCCTGTTAACCTTGACCTACTTGATTTGTATTCTCATCAACCTGGTCAGTCCTTTGACCATCTCCATAACGGGACGATTGCCCTAGCAATCTCCATATATTGTCAAACATCAAAACTCAAACCCCGACTCAAGCTTGACTCAACTCAAGCTTAGTCAAACTGGTCAACCTTGACCAAGGGAAATTGCCCAAACAATCTCCCTTTTTTTGATGTTTGACAATTCCTCTAAGTTAGGCTAAATCCCATAGCCTTAACTTCTTCTTTATCACAAGGCTAAATCTCATAGCCTTAACCTCTTCTTTATACCAAGGCTAAATCTCATACCCTTAATCTCTTCTTTATACCAAGGTTAAATCCCATAGCCTTAACCTCTTCTTTATACCAAGGCTAAATTCCATAGCCTTAACCTCTTCTTACAAGACATGAATGAAGGTTTCCTTCATTCTCTCCCTTTCCTAGAGGGCAAGCTCCCCCTACTTGGGATGAAGGCCTAACTTAACCTTCCATTCTCCTCCTTTGTCACACATCAAACACTGAAAACAAACTCTTCTCCATAAGAGTTAACTCTACGTTGTTTACAACCTCATATGTTGTTAACAACCCCACAATGCAAATCTCATAGTCTCCATTGTCTCCAAAGCTCCCCCTTGAGCTCTACTTCACTTCATAATGCTCATTCTAGAGCATGCATCAACCTCCCAATGAAACTCCCATTCATTGTATTCAATGCTCCCCCTTGAGCATTAATCTTCTTCTCAATGCTCATCCAAGAGTATTTTTCACCTTACCAATGAAGGTTCAATCCCCTTCATTAACTCAATGCCCCCCTTGAGCAGTAATCTACTCCACAATGCTTATCCGAGAGCATTTATTATCTTACCATTGAAGATAACCAATTTTCCATTGCTCCCCAATACTCGACCCTGAGTATTATCCAACACGAAGGTTTAACCCACCTTCCAAGGTCTTTGAAAAGATTTTTATGTTTCAAAGAGTAACTCCCCCTAAAAACATGGTCAAACTTCTATCATTGCACCAACAATGACTTGGGGTTCCTAAATAGTTAGGAAAACCAAAACTCAAAGTTTTGAGGTTCAAAATTCAATAATGAAACTAACCTCAACCTAAACTTCACCTAAGTCGACATTAACCAAACCATGCTTGTTTTCATCATGAAAACTCCCCCTTAGTGTATACAAATGTATTCCAAAGGGTTAGAAATGGTTAATGACCCTTGAAAACCAAAACTTGAAGTTTTAAGATTCCAAAATTCAGAATTGAGACTAAACCTTATCCTAAACTTCACTTTAGTATTTCTTAACTAATCCATACTTGTTTTCACATGAAAACTCCCCTTAAATATATACAAATGTATTCCAAGGAGTTTGGAATGGTTAACGAGACTCGAAGTGACTTGAAGTGCTGAAATCAGGCTTTTCCAACCAAAATCAGACTTCCCAATCGATTGAAGTTGGGACTCAATCGATTGAAATCACTTCAATCGATCCATTGATCGATTCCACAAGCTATTGCTCGTAGAAATTCCTTCTGAATCGATCTACTGATCGATCCAGCCTGGGTCAATCGATTAGATGATCGATTCACTATCCTTCTGTTTGCGGGAATTGGCTTCCCAATTGATTGACTGATCGATCGAAACCAGCCCAATCGATCGGCTGATCGATTGGGTTCTGATTTCCTGAAATTCAATTTCAGCGAAATTCAAAAACTCCCCAAAAATTCTACACACCTCTAAAAATCATGAAATTTCATGTAGACATTATTTAGAATATACTTTATCAAGGAAAAATAGTTTTATATGAAAATACTATATATTTTCAAAGATTGACACAAACTTGAAAAGTCTTGAAAACTTCAATGTTTTCTCCTAGTTTGTGTCTAACTTTCCAATGATGATTACTATCAAAAGATAGTCTTCACCAAGGTTTTCCAAAAGTATTTTAAAATGATTTTCAAAACCAATATCCAACCATGTTCTTTGGGCTCAATGTACATGACTTGTACATTAGCTTTTCCAATGATTGGAAGACACATAACTATGTGTTTTGATGAGCCTAAATTCAACAAGATGCACTAAATCAACATCTTGAGTTTTGTTCACCATCCTAACATCTCACTTGTATCTAATGTGTACCACAACATATACAAGTCACCTTATGGTTCTTTGTGAGATGTATATTTGGTTTTGCCATGAACTAAGGGATCATACATCTCTATCTAGACATTGTGAAACTTGTGATCATCCATATAGGATTTCAGTTGGTATAATCCCACTTGTTTGGATATTTACCATTAATGATAAATGTCTTTTGTCCTTAATTACAAGAAAATTAACATAATGCATGATGTTATATGACACACATCAAAATAAATAATCTTTCAAAAGAAAATTACCTATAACTACATAATGTATGTATGACATGATATGATATTTTTATATTTTTCATAATAATTATGAATGCAACGCATGATGTCATGACATATGATAGGCAATCAATCATGACATTTTAGCATAAACAAAATACACCTAGATAATCTATCTAAGTATCCTTAAACCTTAGTTAAAACCTTAAAATTAAGCCTAGATTGCTTATCTCTTGAAGGAATGCCAAAACCCAACTTGGCATTTCTTTTACCCCTTTTTATTTGTGCCAATTAAAATTAAGAATTCAATCCTCAAATATTTGTTTGGCACATATTACTCTCTTTAAGGATTAAACGTTGAGACTTAAGATTTAGATTATAAAATACGGTACCCAAATAATAATTAAATAATAAAATTATTTGAGTAATAATTTTATTAGAATTTTTAGAAAATTTTAGAATTTTTTTGGGATTTAATTGGAGCTCGTATGACGTACTTAGAGGGGATGCACTAATGGGCCCGAGAAAAAAAGCCTGTTTGGAATACGCGAAAGTGGGAGTTGATTGAGAAATAGATCTAGGGTTTAATCAAAATTTACCTAAGTTATAAAAACATCACCGTGCCCTAATCTCCTTCCCACGCCGACCTCTCCTTATTTCTTCCTCGATGTCGCCAACCCCTTCCTCGCGATGCCGCCCTTCTCCGCTCTCCCGAAGCCCTAGCTCCTCTCCTTTTCCTTTCCGAGCCACACTGCTGAGCTTTCCCTCTTCTCATTGTCGACTGTTTTCTTCCCTTCACATCCAACTCCTCTCAATCTTCCTCGCGTGCTCGTCGCCGCCACACGGAGCAGCCTGTCGTCTTCCTGGTGGTTGCCCCTCCTTTCCCGATTAGCCGACTGAGCCTCTTCTCTCCTCTCCTGGTCACAAACACTGGAGCTCGCCCGGAATTGAGCATCCAAGTCAACACCGCACCTGTGCCCTAGCTTGTTCGGTGCCACTGGAATCGAGTCGGGGATCCGAGGTAATCCAGCTTCAATCATCTTTCTCCTTTGATTTTCATCGTGCCCTAGCACCCGCTTCCATTGCCTTGTTCCTGGCGCACCTGTGCCCTAGACTTGCCGGAAGTCGGAAGCTTGAGTAGGTCTTCAGTTAGGAGTAGCAACCCAAGCCTTGGTGTCCCCTTCCGTGCCCTAATTCCACTGTTGGATCTTCCTTCAACCACCTCTTCTATTAATTTTTGCGAAGACTCTGGCAGAGGAGAAACGATTGTCATCGTTTCAGATCCTCCTAATTCCGGCCACCGTTTTTCGACAGCACGCATCTCCGACAGAGACTCAACAGTTGGGTACTCAGATTTAGGTGAGTTTTTGGATTGATTCCTTAAGGTGGATGTGTTGGTTTTTGATTCAGGGCTTTGAATTGATGTGGCGATCTTGCTTCAGCTGAGGGTTTTGGAAGGAAGGTAGTTGTAAAGGTTAGTTTTCTTGTTAAGCATTGATTTCCAAACAATGAGAATTTAGGAGGTGATTTAGAATGTGTTTATCATGTAGGGAAGGTTAGTAATGAATTGTTCTTAATTTGATTTAAGGTTAGGTTTAAGTTTTAATCTAATTGATTAGTGGAACGATTAGGGTATAACGAAGTAAACCCTAGTTGATCAATGGATTAGATTTTAGCCAAGAATTTGTTTTAGCTAATTAATTTATGTAATTAGCTGAATCTCTATATTATGCGTTACAGGACTTTGATTCGAGACGGGCGTCTCGACGGAGGATTTCTAGATTCGATTTTCTATTGAGGCGGGTACTTCTTACTTTGATTCTTTAGTTCTTTGAACTTAGTGCATGAGCTATTTTGGATAAGGACTGCTTTACCTTGATTCCACTCGTAATTTTTCAGTGCTTGATACTTCCACTCAAAACCCTCGAGATATTCATTTTTATATCCATACAGTCTCTTGTTGCTATCAATGATATTTAGTAGATACTAAATTACCAACTGTGTATATTTTGTTTATTGTTTACTTGTGTACCGTAATGAGCATGCTGGTTTCATGTAGCATATCTTATACCTGATTTTTGCTTATGTTTATATGATGACTGCTGCATTGTACACATCATGTCATTGCATGCATGTAGGCGACCACTTCTTCCTTGTGGGGGAGTGAGCCGTCGGGCCGCGCCGCACACTCGGCCACTCATGCGTAGTGGTAGCTGGAGGAGATGTCGCTTGTCCTGTTGTGCCTCACTCAGCCACTCATGGGTAGTGGTAGCTGGAGTTGCGAGCAGCAGGGACCCTTTCGCTTGGTAGCTAGGTAGATACTTAGCACCTGTTCATCCGGTCACTCGAGAGGAGTGGCGACCTTTGGGTGATACAGTTGTCATCGATCCGACCTCTCGACTATACAGGGGTCGTAGCGCAGAGGGGTGGCGGGGTGACCATCCGTGCATACGCTGTTATCGTTATATCTGCTGATGCTGTTGTTGCTACTTTTGCTGCTGTTACTAGCTTATGCTGCTGTTGTTTGTTTCAGCTACTGGTATTAGTTTATGTGGCTATTGCTCACTTATATTGCTATGTTTGCTTATGTTGAGATATACCCTCGTTGTGGGTGTTTAGATTTTAGTTTATTTATTGAAAATATTTATATACCTTACATATTACCTCTGTAGTTATGAGCGGTACCGTAGTAGATTAGTACTACTTTTGACCTTCTATTGCTAGTCTAGGATATGATTTCAAGTAGGAGCATATATCTACGATTTTATTTTAGTGTCTGCTATCCCCTTTATGAGACCGTATACTGTTGGCTTATTCTCTATTTGTATGCTATGTTCATGCGCTATCTTTTCCTATATCCGCTGAGTTTCCTATACTCACCACCTCACAAATTAGTTTTTTTTCGCCAGGTAACAGGTAGAAGAGTCATGAATGCTTGGAGAGTGTCGGCTGCCAGTCCCATGTCACACTCGAGGATAATTTTTCTATTTGGTTTTGTTATTGTTTGGGTGGTATGTTGATTCTGTGTATTTTGCTTTTCAATAAGTCGATGTGAATTTTGGAGTCAAGTCTGGTCATTGCAGGTATTCTTGTTAGTGCCGTCGTTGGTCTTATGTTCATATTGTCTGTGTTTTCCATTGCGTTTACGTTGTTGTGTGTTTACTTTCAGCCGTGCAGGCTTATTAAACTGCGTGGTTGTGTTTATTTCATGTTTATCCAGCCGAGTGGGCTGATGATATTAAACTGCGTGTTATGTTGTTTATATTTTGTATATATATTCCAGCCGAGTGTGGCTGAGGTATATTTTGTATGTAGTAATGCTGCAGATTGCCAACCGTACAGGGGAGATGTTGCCGGAAATTTCTTCGGGTAGGGACTCCTCTGGGGCGTGACATAGATTTGCTCTTAGTTCCTTAAGAACATACTAAGATCTCAACTAGCCATTTCGTATCCTTTCTCCAAGTGTGCCAATTTACCTTTGATGTGATTCTTCAAGGTTTGGCACAACTTACTCTTCCAAAGAGTAATTAATTTGATTAAGGTTTAAATTTTCCCTTAACCCCTCAATAGAATACCAAATTTTCAACTTGGTATTTTTTTTTGCATTTGTGCCAATTTAAATTTAAGTCAAATTCCTCAAGACTTGACACATTTTACTCCTCCAAAGAGTAAATGAAATCAAATTAAGGCTTAGATTCGCCTTTAACCTTATGAGAAAATGCCAACATCCCAACTTGACATTTCTTATCCTTTTCTAAATGTGTCAATTTAAATTAAGTTTAAATCCTTAAAGTTTGACATATTTTACTCTTCCAAAGAGTAAACATCTTACATTAAGACCTAGATTTTCCTTTAATTACCCTAAGAAAATACCAAAACTTCAATTTGGTATTTCTTATGTTTTCCCAATTGTGCCAAGTTAAATTAAATCCGATTTTCTTAGGTTTTTGCACATATTACTTTTTTAAGAATAACAATTTGGATTAAGGTTTACATTTCCCTTAATTTCATAAGAAAATGCCGAATTCTCAATTTGACATTTCTTTTGCTTCTCTCAAGTGTGTCAATTTAAATTAGATTCAACTCCTCAACTTTTGACACATTTTACTCTTTCAAAGATTAACCCAATAATCCTTTTCATTTTCAAAGGTTAACAATAACCTTAAAAATGTTTTCAAGTGTCAACTTTAACAAGGTTGAGTTAACTACCATTCCAATTGGAGTTGACACTCTCTAAACCCATCTAGGGTGTAGAGAATATGCTCCTAGGAACCCAATACCTATTGGTGCTCCTTGGATGCTTTAGGTACTCACTAGGGATAACTTCCCTAAATACCTTCCTAAGGACCTTCCTAGGCTTCTTAGAAGCCTTGATCACTTCTACTAGGTCACTTCTAGGGATAATTTCCCTTGTAACATTCTTTGTGACTTTATTTGCCCTTTTTGGGGCCTTAGTCACGTTTACTAAGTCAACTCTAGGGATAGCCTCCCTTGTGACATTCTTTGTGACATTATTAGACTTCTTAGAAGTCTTAGTCACATTGGTCTTTACAAAAGTACTCTTAGGGACAACTTCCCTTGTACTTTTAGCTTGACCACTAGTCCTAGGTTTGGGTCCATAGCTATATGGAATCCTATGAAAGAAAGTCACATCCTTCTTGGCTTTGGGTTTGTATTCCAAATTTCTATAGTCATTGGATGACTCTTGTTTAGCTTTTCCAAGGTTGTGCTCACTTTGCCCTTTAAGCAAGTTTTCTATTCTTGCTAAGGTTCTCTCTAAGTTATCAAGTCTTGACCTTAAGACTTGGTTTTCCCTTACTAAATCCATAGATTTGGATTTTTGTTGATTCATATGAGCATTGCTAGCCTTAGGCTTATATCTAAAGTCCTTAGAATTATTGCCTAATTAGTTATCTACCTTCCCAACCTTAGGTATGGTAGATCTAGCATGAGGAGGTGTATATTTGTCCTTAGGTTTATCATGCATTATATTTTCATGATAGATAGCATTATAACGATTTAAATTTGAACTAACATGCTTTTTATCATTTCTAAGAGAATTTGCATTAATAAAATTTACCTTGGGTTTGCTTTTACAAGCTCCCCCTAGATTTATGCTTCCTCTAATCACCTTGGTTGGCTTCTTCCCTTTAGGACATTGACTTCGGTAATGTCCTCTCTGATTGCAAGAAAAGCACACAATGTGCTCCTTGCTTCTCTTTATTGTGGGGTTGGTCTCCTTGAGCTTTTCTTTGCCCTTTGTTACTGCTTGGTCCTTCTTCTTAGCCAATTTGGGGCATTTGCTCTTGTAGTGTCCATGCTCCCTACACTCAAAGCAAATGATATGATTTTTATTTTTAATAATTGAAATCTTTATACCTTTGCTTGTAGGGTTGATGCTTGATCCTCCATTTGATTTTTCTTGCAATGTAGAGATGACATCATATTCTATTTCTTCCTCTTCACTTGAGGATGTGGACTCTTCCACTTCTTCATCTCTTGAGGATGTGGAAGATCTCTCCTCTTCCACCTCTTCCTTCTCTTTCTCTTCCTCCTCTTCCTTTTCCTCCTTGAATGTTGACCTCTCGTCAACATCGGATTGCATCTTTTCTTCCTCCTCTTCTTCGGATGTTGATCTTGTGTCAACATCGGATTGGTCCTTCTCTTCTTGGACCAATGAGCCCTTCTCCTTGGGCTCTTCCACTCCTTGGACTTGGGTAGGGTCTTCATGATAGGCAATGATCTTTTTCCAAAGATCACTTGCATTTGTGATTTCACCTATACTCAACAAAATATTAGAAGGTAGTAAATTATGTAAAATTCTCGTTACCTCCTTGTCCGCCTCCGATTGCTCTCGTTGCTCTTCGGTCCAATGCCGAGGTCGGAGGCGTTTACCCTTCTTGTCTGTAGGAGTTTCAAATGGGTCACTCAAGATAACCCATTGGTTCTCCATTTGAAACCATGTCTCCAGCCGATTCATCCAAAAGGCGAAGTCTTCCTTGTCGTATGGCGGAGGAATCCGGATGTCCCATTCAAGTGGACCTCCCAAGTCCATCTTCTTCTTCCTCTAGCTTCTTGCTCTCTTGGCGGTTAGTCCGTAGAAGAGCGACCTCGCTCTGATACCAATTGTTAGGACCTTTGTGCCCGCTAGAGGAGGGTGAATAGCGTTTCGTCGCGCTTGAGTTGGTTTGCTTCTTCTTGATAATGTGCAGCGGAAAATACAAGAACCAAACACCAACAACGCTAACTCTAGGGATTTACTTGGTATCTACCTCAAGCAGAGGTGACTAGTCCAAGGATCCACACACTCACGCACCCTCCACTATGAAACCACTCCTTTGCGGTAACTACCGAAGGCGGAGAAGCCTTACAAGCTCACAATACAATAAGAATATAAAGAGAAGCAAACACAAGGGAAATCTTACAAGATTTGCATAATAAACCCTAACCCTAGCTTCTTCTTCTCGTTGCAACTCGCCTCTTGACTTGGACGTGCCTCCAAGAACCTTTAAGACTAGCAGAGAGAGCTGTGGAGAAGTCGCTGTGAAAGTTGCAGAAGAATCTCAGGAAAGAACGCCAAGTTCTGCAGAGAAAACCCTCCGCCCAGGCTTTAAACAGTGCTCCCAATCGATCCAATTCATACCCAATCGATTGCCACATCAGCACTGCTTCATCGTAGTCGTCCATCGCTCGTTTCCTGTGCAACGGTCGAATCCCAATCGATAGTCCGATCGATTGGGAACATCTGAATCGATCAGTGGATCGATTCAGAAGCGTTCTGTGTTCTCGCGATCGCGCGAGAACTCCCCTGCCCAATCGATCGACCAATCGATTGGGCAGCTCTCAATCGATCTCTTGATCGATTGGGAAAGCTTTTGTGCTCGCGATTTCACATCCCAATCGATCGATCGATTGGGCCTTCTCACAATCGCAGCACACACCAATCGATCGACTGATCGATTGGACCCTAGTTCAATCGATCGCCCGATCTATTGACCAGCCTGGACTTGACTCAAACTCAAGTCCAAAGCCTCCAACCCAACTCCCGGTCAACCGTGACCTGTTGGGTCTCCGTGCCTAGTATTTGGCCACACCCGACCAACCTCAAACTAGCCTTGTAGCCTACTCCATCAGCCTTGCGTCCCTCGGATATCTCCCATCCTCCACGCCTGCCTTCAAGAGCTTCCTTCGGCCTCATCCTAGTTGTGGGTTTATACCACCACACTCGACTAACCTCGAACTAGCCTTCTAGCTTCCTCCATCAGCCTTGCGTCTCTCGGATATCTCTCCATCCTTCACGCATTGCCTTCAAGAGTTTCTTTCGACCTCATCCTAGTTATCGAGTTCTCCTTGCCAAGTCACACTAGGACTTACCTTGCCAAGACCACATGTTTGGACTTACAACCTGTGCCAAGATCACACTTGGACTTTCCAATTTGCCTAACCTTCAGTTAGAACTTCCACCACTGCCTAAACTTCAGTTAGGACTTCCACCACTGCCTAAATTCCAGTTAGGACTTCCATACGCCTAACCTCCAGTTAGGACTTCCATACGCCTAACCTCCAGTTAGGACTTCCTTACGTCTAACCTCCAGTTAGGACTTCCACCACTACCTAAACTCTAGTTAGGACTTTACATATGCCTAACCTCCAGTTAGGACTTCCACACGCCTAACCTCTAGTTAGGACTTTCCCAGTCAAGTCTCCTGTCAACCTTGACCTACTTAACTTGTATTCTCATCAACCTGGTCAACCCTTTGACCATCTCCATAATGGGACGATTGCCTTAGCAATCTCCATATATTGTCAAACATCAAAACTCAAACCCCGACTTAAGCTTGACTCAACTCAAGCTTAATCAAACTGGTCAACCTTGACCAAGGGAAATTGCCCCAATAGTTATTTTAAGGACATATGAAGTCTTTGGGATTTTGTAAAATATAACACTTTGTAAAGACAATTGGATATATAAAATGTCATGATCTGTTCAGTATAAATGTCTTTGTTACATTTGGATAAAGTATCGGTGAATATGTTGGCAGGTTGAGATTTGTTCACTCATATAGACAATCATCTCTGTTTGTTTAGTATAAATAGAAGTAAGACCATTACATATGGGACAGCTTATGTAGCTGTGAACAGAGACATATCTATAAGTTAAGGTCGCTTTAATAGTTGTGTTAAGATGAGATCATTTATATGTTAATAAAGATCAAAGTGAATGAACTAACTATTACTGAACCTATTGGAAGCCAGATTTGAATTCATGAGTTGAATTCAGGATTAGACATAAGGTATATCTAGATCAAAATCTGTATGATGTTAAATCCGAGGAAACATGTGCTCTTTTTAATAAAGAGAATAACATCGTAGCATGTAATTCATACTACATGTGTTATTGTAACAATAAGGGTAGTAGGAGAATGGATCCCTACTTTTTTACTATGTGGGACCCTTGAGATTATAGTTAATCTCAGTTTTACCCTAAATGACTATTTAGCTATTTACTTGAAGTTCTAATCAGTGACTATTACTTTAGCATATAACTTATTGACTATGGATGGTTCAGCTTATGGAGCATAACTAGAAAAGTGGCTTATTAGAACGAATAGATTCTATCTAAAAAGGAAGATTAAGATAAATTTACATCTTTGACATTTATTCATTGGTCGACTAATTATTTTTTTTGTTGAGTATATAAAATATGATTGTGAATAACTGTATTATTGGAGATATGGAACATGCTGTAGACATAATTTTCATTATGATGGATTAGAGATGTTCATACTGATGTAAATGATTTAATCTGGGATAAAGGTAAGATATGGATGCATGTCTCTAATTCATTTGGAAGAGCAACTAAGTAAAGTATAACAACTTTTTTAGTATTTATCGCTTAGAGAGTAGCTATGTAAGGTGTAACAATCTTAAGTTGTCGTACAAATCATTTTTCTTAATGTATGAAATGGATGTTCTCATATAGTCTTTGTGACTTGATTCTTGTATAGTCTTTGTGACTTAATTCTTGTGTAGTCTTTGTGACAATATTCTATTTAGTTTTTGTGACTAATTAGCTTTAGTGACTTGACTTGGAGTGAGAGGTGTTAGTTTTAGCCCTAGTACCAATTATGAGATGATTATAAAGGGTTCCTTTTGTATCATATTTCATTATTAATAAAAAATAAAGTTGGTTATTATATTTATTTCAATTCAGTGTCGAATGAATAAGTATAATAATATCCTAGAGTAGGAGGTTCTAATCTACAACATATCAATTGGTTGAATTGATAGTGAGATATTGTAGATATACATAGAACACTACTCTTAACTATTCCTAGTCAATCATTAATATACAAGGATAATATTAATGTATTCAGACTAGCATGTAAGTCAACGGATGACTGAATCTCACAAGTCATGAATATGAAATATTAGGTTGACATATGGGTATATATTAGAGAATATGTACTAAATGACCCGCCATGAGAATGTTTCATGGAGCGTTATATGAGCATCATAAACATTCTCATGTGACTATTAGTATGAATAGTTCTTAGACCTGAAGTCATTACAGTTCCCTATATAAGGCGTTGTATACTTTGGTATCGACAAATATCACCTGTAACAAGGTGGACTATAAAATCGATCACTAGGTATGCAATAACTTATGCAGAGGGATGTGAGTGATGTAGATGAGATATATCCCTTCCATATGACGGAAGCGATATCTGTGGGCCCCTTGATTAGTAGGACACAAAAATGCATGACCATACTCAAATGAGTCAATATGTGATATTGAGCTTATTTGTTTTAGTGTGTCTACTTAGAGATCAAGAAACACAAAGATTGATAAGAGGATGACACGGTCTATGCCTCATTGATCAATCTAGATACCAAGGATAGAGGGACCAAGTCATACAAGATAATAGCCACAGACATATTAGGTCGGATCTCGACTTTCTCATCACTTGGGTAGCAATGATATCTTGCTAGATGTCACTCATTGCTTATGTATCTAAATGTTAATTTGGATATATTGTCAACGTTATGAGAACATATTGAGTCACACACAAAAAATAAGTAGATTTAAAGATGGGTTCATATAATAAATTATTGAATTAATTCTAATCCGAATTGGATTTATTGAGTTAGACTCAATTGGATATAATTATTGAATTGAGTCTAATTCATACTAGATTTATGGAGTCAATTCGAATTAATGAAATGATGTTTCATTGAATTCAAAATTGCATGAGAATCAATGAGTTAGACTCATTAGGTGAACTTGAATTCACCAAGGAAGAGGAAAAGTCAATTTTAACTTGACCAAAAAGGGAAGAGGAAAGGCCAATTTTGACTTGACCAAAAGACTATGACTAAGAGTCAATTCATGAAGAAGATCAAGAGGCAAAAGGGAAATCAAGAGCCAAATAGACTTTTGGTATTCCATGGGAGTACATAAGGAGGAATTTTGACCATTGATTAAAAAAGGTGTTCATTGTTTTCTTCCTCTCTTCCTTCTCCACCGAAATTACCTTGCTTGGTTGCTAGCACAACCTTAGGTAGTTTTCTTCTCCACTTCTTGAGTTCGTGAGACGGACGAGACGCTTGTTTGTGTGGATACCGCTAAAGGTACGAACACATGATCGTGCTGAGATCCAAGCTGTCGAGAGTTCGAGTGCACACATTAAAGGTATACCTATCATGAAACTTAGTATATGTATTTGTATTTCCCTTCGCATGGATCTTCTGGAAAGGAACTAGAAGTTTTCCGCTGCGCTTTCGCGTGTTTAGCACCCTAGTTCCTTATAAGAGGTGTTGGTAATAGGAACGTGCAAACATGGGGTTACTCATGATGTGCACGGTGGATTTCTATTGGCTTTCTTGTAGCAAAAGGCGATTCGCTTGTCCCCAGCGCCCCTGCCAATTCGTCCATAGGTCAATACAGAGGAGGTAAATCATGGGTGACTACTAGCCATTAGTCTAGGTGGCAAGGTATGGGGGAGGCATGCTCGGACACGCCGAGTTTTGACCCCAAGACCTCATGTGACAACACCCCATGTCTTCACCATCGAACCGCCCCGAGGGGGCGTATAAAACTATCTGGGTATAATTTTTATAGTGACCGATCCTACCGTCGAAATGACCCCATATCAAAAATCCCCCTAAGGGATTTTTTGGAGGCACAATATTAGTGTGTTGATAAGAGGTCCTACTATTGAGATAGCACCTCAATCAACCGACCCCTCAATGAAGGATTTATTTATTACTAAGGGGACTTAAAATCAAAACCCTAAACAACATATCTCCATACTTATCACTTGAAATAAGTCACTTGGACTCTATTGGCTTTCTTGTTAGGACTAATAATTGATAATTAATCCAACTTATATGACCAACGCCATTCGTATTGTGAATAAAGATATAATTTCCATCCACACAAAGTTATTGATGCTCACCTAGATATATAAAAGAAAATTGAAAACTGTATTAATTCTAAGCTCATCTATTAAATGGAATCCTATCCTCCTTTCATAGTTTGATAACATAACCTTTAGCAAGCAGAACCCTGTTATTCTCCTTCATTGAAGAGAGCTTGATTCTTCAATGAAGCGAGAGCAGTTTTTTTTGTCAAATCAGATCATTGTCAATTTATTTCTTCAATTATTACTTCTGTTTTTTATATCTGTTTCCTTGTCTGCATTATTAACTCAAACGTATGTACTTGATTTCAACATATATAATTTCATATCAGTTCTCCTTGTTGCTGCTAGAGGCTGGTTTATACAAGAGTGTTAATATTAATAAGTCTATATTAATTTTTAATAGGTGCTAAATGTGTTCTTTGATCGACTCAACCCCTCCTTACATGTGTTATTATTGCTGAGCAAATTCTCTCGTGATTTTTCTTCTTTCCAGACAATGATGGAGCCAACCCATGTGATCTACTAGGACTGTGGGCCACGAGTGCTGATGCCAACATCATCACCCCGAACTAGCCGTCAACATCGACATTGTCACCCTGGATTAGCTGTTGATGTCGATGTCATCACCTTGAGCTAGTCGTGCTTTTCTCACTTTTTTTTCTTGCTTCTCTCATAAATTTCTTTATGACAATCATGGGCTACTCGGGCTACAACCTGGGTAGCCGTTAACGTGGCGCCACTACTTCCGGATAGTAAAAAGTCATTATGGAAGGATTGCCAAGATGATAGTTTCATTTTCTCCTACCAATATCAATTTTTATTGCTTATCTGCTCGATCAAACCGGATAGCCTATGGAGAGTTTGCTTGGAGATGGCATAGGTTTCCTCCTTGCCTACTCACACTCATTTTCATGTACTTAACGACTACATTAATATCAAAGTTTACTCTTAAGGTTAGGGCAAGGACGGATTTAAGAATTAGGGGGCGTTTGGTTAAATAATGGGAATGACTATGGATATATATGGGTTTGATAGTAAGATAGAATGAGAATGAGAATGGAAATGAAATCCACCTAGTTATATGAGTTTTGTTGATTCTCATAAATTTAGAAATCATTCCCAAATTGTTATTCCCAAACCCATAATCCAAACACTATCTTTTACTATCATTTCATTCCTTCATTCCTAAATCCATCAACCAAACATCCCCTTAATGTGTTATATTATTCAACAAAACAATCATAAAGAGAATTGAAGTTTTATCTTCTTTATTGATGGTCTCTATTAACTCCTACGACAAAAACAAAAGGTAAAACAAGAATTGCTCTGGTTGAAGAGGAAAAAAAGACTAGGCGACAAAAAATTAAAACAAGAATTGCTTTTAATAGAAGGACTAGGGTTGTTATTGGTCGGCTGAAAGACAACAAAAAGGAGGGAAGAAGGAAGATTGTTGCTATTGAGAAAAGAAAGAAGAAAAGAGAGTTGTGTTAGAGAAGGAGAAGAGAAAAATAACTAAACTACTATTGGGAAAAAAGAATATAGATAAAAAAGGAGAGGACAAGAAGAAGTTGGCTAGTGGAGGCTTGCTCATGAGGCCGTTGGAACAAGGCGACGAGAAAAATAATTATTTTTTTAAAAAAAATTAATTCATTTTAAATTAATTAAACCGGTTTAATCTAATTAAATAGGGATGAATTCAGGAAATAGAGTTGGAAGGGGCTTAAACTTAATCTAATAAATTTCTAGATTTTTTTTTAAACTGACAATTCGTTCCAAATTTTATACTTGAATATTCATGTTATGGTCGATTTGTAGCTAGAGAGGGGGATGAATAGCTCGTAGCACTTCGATTACTTGCTTTGTGATGATAATATGTAGCGAAATGAACTCGAAGCACACTTACCACACTAACACGAAGAATTTACTTAGTATCCACCTCAAGAAAAGGTGACTAAACCACACACGACACACTCTCCACTATGAAAATACTCCTTCTCGGTAACTACCGGAGGTGGAGAAACCTCGTACAAACTCACATGACAAGATACAACTCTAAGCAAGAAGTAAATACAAAAGTGTACAAAGTAAAAACTTCTTTTTTTGATCTCTTGTTGATGAAGATGCCACTGAAATAGTTGGAAAGTGCAACATCACTTGTCTTCCACACTAGAAGTCAGACGAATAGTAGCAAGGAGAAATCGTGTGTATTTCTGGAGAAGAAAGCTCGCCACGACTTTATACTGGGCGCTTCTAGGGCTCCCAATTGATTGAGCTTACTCCCAATCGATTGTCACGTCAGATCCAAGTGATTTCAGTCGTCCAAAACCTGCATCCTGCACAATAGTTGTTTCCCAATCGATTGGGGAGGCTTGAATCGATCGACTGATCGATTCAGCCTTCCTCGTGTCTGTGCGTGAGAAACAACCCCCAATCGATTGCCCGATCGATTGGCGGTGCCCAATCGATCGACCGATTGATTGGGGAGCATTCTGTGCTCGCGATTTTACTTCCCAATCGATCGGTCGATCGATTGGGCCAGCCTTCACTCGTAGCACACCTTCAATCGATCGGTTGATCGATTGACTTCCCTTTGACTTGCTTAACTCAAGTCCAAGGTTCCCAAACCTAACATCCGGTCAACCGTGACCTGTTGGGACTCCTCATGCCTAGCATCCGGTCAACCTTGACCTGCTGGGACTTCTTCACCAACTGTCCGATCAATCTTTTGACTCACTTGAATTTTTTTCCTCGTGCTAAGTGTCTGATCAATCTTTTGACCTACTTGGGCTTCCCAACACCAGGTGTCAGGTCAATCTTGACCCATCTGGATTTCCACATGCCTAGCTTTACTCACCAGGACTTTCCATCTGCATAGCTTCACTCACTAGGACTTTCACCTAGCTTTACTCGCTAGGATTTTCCATTTGTCTGGCTTTACTTGCCAGGACTTTCCATCTGTCTACCTTCACTCACCAGAATTTTCACCTAGCTTCACTCACTAGGATTTTCCCACTGCCCGACTTCATTCACCGGGACTTTCACCTGCCTAGCTTCACTCACTAGGTCTTTCACCTGGCTTCACTCACTAGGATTTCCAACTGTCTGGATTCACTCACCAGGATTTCTACTTACCTAACCTCCAGTTAGGACTTTTCCAGTCAAGTATCCGATCAACTTTGATCTACTTGACTCTTCTTCATATCAAATTGATCATCCTTTAACCAGAGGAGAATTGCATTAACAATTTTCCCAATCGGACGATTGCATCTGCAATCTCCATATATTGTCAAACATCTAAACCAAAACATCAAGACTTAAGTTTGAGCTAACTCAAGTTTAGTCAACCTGATCAACCTTGACCTAGGGGACATTGCACCAACAATTCAAACATATTAGGCCTCATCTTTAGATATGAACATCTTATCTTATCTCGTACATTAACATAATATTCACCCCGGATCTCATTTAGTATAAGTAAAGGTTGACTGATAGTCGTTATTGGGAGAGGAAATTGAAGGAATTTAGATGCTAGAATTGGAAGGCTTTTGCTAGATTGATGTTGTATTGTAGAAATGGTAAGAATTGAAGTAGTTGTACTAGTTTGATGATCTTCTTAAAAAATGATATCTTTATATTAGATTGATGCTCCATTTTGAATTATAGTTTAAATTATATCCCTAAATAAGGAAAAAAAAAACAAACAAATAAATAAACAAGGAATACTCAATCAATTTAACTCAACTACAAGGATGAAAGAAAAAAAAAGTCCTACGTTCTTTTTGGATGGTCTCAACTAGCTCCAATGACAAAAAAAAAAAAAATAATAATAATAATAATATAAGGATCACCCTTTTAAGAAAGAAGCACTATGGTTGGTGGTGGTCGGCTGAAAAATAACAAAAGGAAGGAAAAGAAAGTTCTTAGAGAAGAAGAAGAAAAAAAAAGAGATGTTATTAGAGAAGAAGAGGAAAGGAAAGAGAGGAGAATTTTTTATTTTTTTTTTAAAAAATCACTTTAAATTGATGGAACCGATTTAATTAAATTAAAGCTGGTTCAATTATAACTCGATCAAATTAAATTCAAAGCCATCCTAATTTAGATCAACATACTTCTTATGTTTTGTACATATCCAATGTTTTTTATTCGATCACAAACTGATTTTAATTCAGAATTTTTACTTGTGTCTGATTTATTTATTTATTTATTTATTTATTCTTTGTGTAAAAAAATCCAAAAAATTAGGGTGGACTATATATCTTAGGATAGCCCATGCATGCATTTGTCTATGACTCCGTCAATGCGGTTAGGGGCACCGAGAACTCTATGCCAAGTATTAAGCTTGAAGTTGTCAATATTTGTTATGAGTTACCAAACATTGTTTTGAAATCCTTGCACAGTCTACTTACTAGTTAGAAGATTACAAATTGAATGGCTAAGGTTTCCATGAATGTCTGAGAGTTTATGCCTTGTTCTCTCTTCGGAAGCTTTTGCATTATATTTTCCAACATATGACATATAATTTTAAATTATTGAAATTATTTAAAGGATTTTTTATATAATATTTAACTTTTAATCTAAAAAATATTTTTATTTTAATATTATTGTAGTAGTGCTACAATATTTTTATATTATTTTTTATCAATTTAATAAAAAATAATTTCAAAATTATTAAAAGTACTTTAAAATTATTGTTGCGTAGTTATTAAATAGTTGTAAAAATAATTTTTTAAATGATTTTAATAAATTTAAAATAATTTTGATATAAAAAATATAATAATAGTATGTATAATATTTTTAATTAAGTTAAATTAAAATAATTTATTTTAATAATAATTTACTCGGTAGTTATTATAATATAATAATATTTTTAAGATGAAATATTATTTTAATGTTTTTTGAAAAATATTATTTTAACCTTTTTCTCTTCCTTGAGATCGAAGACCATCGTCTTCCTTGCTCATCGATCAAACTTATTGACCGATTTTCTTCTACATACTCGCCGACGATTCTCCGTCCAAAGTCTCCGATTCCACATCAGCCGCAACAAGCTCCTGCTCCTCCAGCAGCCACTCACAGATCCCCTCGTCGTCGTCCCACGGCAGGCTGCCGCCGGCGGCGGCGGCGGCGGCGGCAGTAGGGTAGTTGTGCTCAGTAATGGTCGGGAACTGCCACATGTCATCTAGGAGCGCCCAAGTGTTGTCCTCCCCCCATAAGGAGCTCAGCAGCGCGTCTGCGCTACAGGAGTCGGAGCTTGCCTCCGCCGCCGGACCTTCCTGCTGATCGTGAGACTGCATCTGGTGATCGCCGGACTGGGACCCGGCCGTCACAGGGTGACTGAGCGGCCGATGAGTGACAGGATCGATGCCCATCTTGACTAGCTTCTTCTTGATGTGCGTGTTCCAGAGGTTCTTGATCTCGTTGTCCGTTCTTCCAGGCAACATCGCGGCGATCTTCGACCACCTGCACAGAGTTCAGCCGATAACGGCCATGCCAAAATGCATACGCATAGAGTTTAGGATGTCCGACCGGTTGCCGAGGCGAGCGTGGAGGTCGACGACGAGCCTCTCCTCCGCCTCGCTGAGCAAGCCCCTCTTGAGGTCCGGCCGCAGGTAGTTGGTCCACCGGAGCCTGCAGCTCTTGCCGCACCGCAGCAGCCCGGCGAGCTCGGGGACAGAGTGCCAGCAGCACTGGCCATTGGAGAGGATGAAGTCGACCAGTTTCCTATCCTCCTCCGCCGACCACGGCCCCTTCTTCACTCCCAGCTTGTCGCAGCACGGCCGCCTCCCCATCTTCTCCGGCGACCAGTGGAAATTAAACCCGGATCCACCGAGCTAAGCCCTTATATTAGGAGCCCCCACCCACCTCCTCCGCCTCGCCTCGCCTCACCTCACCTCGCCGTAGCATCGTGGTCGAGAGGAACCCGGCAACGGCAATCGAACTGACCTCTGCTTTCTTCGATCAAATGCGACAGCGATGGTGGCGAAAGCTACTCCTCCTTCCTTTTTCCTCCCTCGTTATCATCATTATCGTTGTGACAAAAGACGAATACACTCGCTTCCAATGTCTCCATCAATTCGTCCCAAGATCAACACAGAGGAGGTAAATCACGGGCGACTACTAGCCTTTGGAATAGTGACTAGCACATAAGGGAGAGATTTATCTCGATTTTGCTAATATTCAAACCCCAGACTTCATTGTGGCAACACCTCATGCGCTAACTACTAGACTCATCCGAGGAGACATTATCATCATTATCGTGATCGACATATCCTTTTATTATCACATGAGATTTTGAAATGAAACTTAGACATGTGTAAACATGCTTCTTCCCATATTTTATCAACTGTATTAATGGTTAATAGTTATTCGTAATTTATTTTGTTCATAGATTGATGTAGATGTTAGGATGAACGAATCATTTTTTTTTCCATATGTCACAACCTGAAGTTCATTGGGATGGTGCAATGATTAAAATATAAATATCATATAAAATTTTAGAATTAAAATTTAATATGTCAGTATATTTTATTATATTTTAATTATTTATATTAAAGACTAAGGGTGTGTTTGGTTCAAGTGATCATGTATAACCTTGGTTATGTGATTACCATGTAATCACATAACCAAGGTTATGGAGAATAAAACATAACCAAATGTTGTTTGGTTTAACCTAGGTAATGCAACAAAAACTTGTTTGTTTGAAGATTTTAATGAATACCCTAGTTTAATATTTTACCGTATTACCTCAGTTACAAAACCAACTATACATAATAATAATAATATTATTATTATTATTATTATTATTTTTATTATTTATTTTTTAATGTTTTTTTACTTTTCTTTTTTCTGTATATTTTTTTATTTTTTTTATGTGTTTTTTTATTTTTAATGTTTTTATATTTTTTATATTATTTATATTTATATATTTTTTATTTTTTTACATTTTTTAATTTTAATTTTAATTAATTTATTTTATTTTAATTTTTTTTTAAAAAAAAATATTTTTAAAAAATTTTTATTTTTAAAATTTTTATTTTTTTATTTATTTTTAAAATTATTTATTTTTTTTTTAAAATAAAATTTTAAATTTTTTCAAATATTTTTTTTTCATGTTTTTTCTTATCGGAGGGTATTTTTGGTAAAAAAAATTCGTTAACCCGGAATCAAGAAAAACTTTAATTTTATAAGGTTTTCCGATTCCGGGCTGCATGACCCTTTTGCTGACGTGTCGGGCATAGAACATTACTCAAATATCGTCAAATACATAAATCAAACAAAATTTTTATTAATAATTTTAAATAAATAATCAAGATTATTAAAAATAACTTCAAACCAGACACATTCTAATAATTATTCTTGATTGACAGGCGAACTGTAACAAGTAAATCGTCTTAATATCTCACGTGGAGCAGGAGCTGGATGAAGATGGTCACTTTTACTGCAACGGTCGACATCATCCGTGCGATGGTGGCTAACCGCCTCGATTGATTCGATCTCTGGTTGGTGTGCCAGCATCGCGTGGGAGCTACGTTTGGCTCTCGATTCAACTGACTGCAGGTGCGGACCTCCATTAATTACAACAGAGATGAGCAGGCTCATGGCTATCAATAAGCCTATGCGATCCCAATTCAGTCTAATAGAGTCATTTGATAAGTCATTTTTAGTCGAGTCATTCCTTGCCGAATCATCTCTTGGCCGAGTCTCAAGTCGAGTTAGTTCGAGTTGCCAAATCTAGGGCGACCCTCTCTAGGATCATAATTGACATTAATGGGATTAATAAAGAAAACTATCCTCATGATCTCCATAGATTTCTTGTCATCTTGCGCACATAAATACTCGGTACATACTCTGTAAGATGGAGCCCAATATCTCTCTTATAGCATGGGAGTAGGTGCTAGGGAAGAGAGAAGTATGCCAAGCTCGTGACTACTGTTTTAGCCATTTTCTTAATTGGCATTCAATTATGACGGTGTCAACCACTCGACTATTATCGACTGGAGTAAGCATGCGGTTACTGAGAGCTCAGAGTCGAATTTAAGCAGAAAGTTGTAAAATCCTAAACCCTAAATCTTAAACCCTTCTTTTTTATTAAAAAATCCACTGTAAAATTTGCCCTTATCCTAGCTAGTTGGATTTCAAACTATGGTGTAAATATGAATGTGGAAATCAAATGGAATGGATTTGATTCATGTGCCCAAGAAATTGGGAACACCAAAAAAGAGCTTTCCTAGCATTATTTGCTTCTCCAAATGGATGACAACAACTAATTCTTCAGGAACTAATTTAGCCAAATTTTTTTCGAAGTGATTGATCTAAATCAAGCATGTAATTGACAGACGAATAGACAAACCAACCAACAACTGTTGTGCCATAAAGCCAACCCCACAAAAAAGAAATCTCATTGATAATTTAAAAGAGAAGGAAACTATGATTACCACAAATCTCTATTCGCCCTTTAGAAAGCTACCTCTGTCGGCATCTAAGAGTCTGCCTTTTGTTTTTTCTTTTTGTTTCAGGAATTCAGATTTTTTATCAGTAATTTTTTATTTCCTCCTGATATTTTTCAGAATTTGCACATTAAACCATCGTTAAAGTCTAGTTAAAATTAGGTATGATGTTCTTTGGTTCACCTTCTCACTTAGATTGGACTAAAACTATAATCTAAATAAGAAGATGAATCTAAGAAAAATCATAGTTAATTTTGACTAAATTTTGATCATAATTCGATATATAAATTGCATAAGGGATTAGAAAAAAAAATTATGAATTACGGACCAAGGAACGGTCTCATTTTGAAAAGGAGTTTGATGTAACGGTATAATGATTACACATTGCTCCTGCCCTGAAGCTGAGTAGATGGTAACCGAGAAGCAACGCTGAGGTGTCTCTTCGTCTTCGCTGGTGCTCCTCCGCTCATGCAACCACAAGTCGTTAGTGCCAAGCCGGGAGGGAGCTCCCGGCGACGGCCCTCCGACGCTCAAGTCACATACCGACAAGCGAGGAAAACAAAGAAAGCAAAGATGAAGCAATGAACGGTGGTTTCCGAAGACGTGTGTGCGTCCCTCCGCGGATAGCTGCTCTCCTCCTTATATAGAGCTTCGACGGGTAGACTACACGCTTCCCGGGCGAATGCGCATCCCCAAACTTTCCCCAAAAGCTAACATCGAGAAAGGATCCCTGACATCTTACCATAACGGGGCAAACACATCTCTGCCGAGGCGGCGGAATCTTCTTCCGTACGATCTTCTGTCCATCCGTGCCGTCAGTCGGCGACACCGACTCCCAAAAGGATGCTCTGTTCATATGCACCACTAATTGGCGGCACTGTCTCCCAAAAGGATGTTGGCACGTATCCCATGTCTTATTTGTCGGCTGTTAGTCTGACTGGACTCCCCTGGATCGGTCCGACCGACCACTTCTTTAACCTCATACGCCTATGTCTAGGTCGATCGGCTTGAGTGCCCCTTGCCTCGGTGCGTACGTTGTAGGCTCGGCCAACCCTCTTCGAACTCTTCTGGCCGGTAGGGGATGAGGGGCCTTCTGATCGGCTAATCTCTTAGTTGACCACCCCTTGACTTGGCGACCACCAAAACGCTGAACTTCCTTGGAGGTGGGCCCTCCCGAGTCATCACCGGATCACATGCCTCCCCTTTAAGTCTAGTCGAAGGAGGCTGTAAGTCTGACTGACTAAACAAATTGGTGCGAAAATATTAACCCCTGTTTGGCATTTCGGTCGGCTATGCTTCTTCGCGGGAGATCCACCGATCGGCCTAAGTTTTTTTTTTAACGAGGTGATGCCTTCAGCAGGCTGCTCCGCCAATATGAGGGATCGCTTGACCATGAGTCTGCTACTCTTGTTTGCTTAGCCTGTAGAGCCGTTGCCTTGACCTTTCCCCTTCTGTCAAAATCTCTTGGAACCCGCATCGATCTGAGGCATTAATGCGGGGCATGCCTCCTTAATTCCTCTGACAACCGCCCCATGGGCGCACGCCGCGTGTCACGCGCCTGCCAACGCACGCTTAAGATGACAAGAGGGGACACGACCCTTGGCGGTTTTGAATTCAACGACCAGATTTGCTTCTAGGTATTCGTGCTACCGATCGGACGACTTAGCCTTGCCTCTTTGATGTTTATAAGCTCGCAGTCGCCGCCTTCCTCCTTCAGTGCTTTTGTTTCCGACGATTTCCTCCGTGTTCTTCGACGAATCCTTTTGCTTCTCTCGCTGCTTCCGCCTTCGGTGAGTCCATTACTTTCTTCTGTGGCCCTTTTCTATTCTGCCTTCTCTAACTCCCCTCCGGCAAGCTCTTCTTCCTACCCTCTGCCCTTTTTCCTTCACTTCTCCCCGACTCTTCTCGGTTATTTCTTCGACTATGGCCAGTACATCGCAACCCTCATCCTCTGCCTTGGGTCCCTGGTACGACATCATGGAGTCCAGGTTCGACGAGGATGATGATCGAACTCTAGCTAATACCTTTGAACTCCCTCCTGACTACGAGATCCACGTTCCATTGGCCACCGATCGGCCTTCCGCTCCGCCGAATGGCTGTGTTTGCTTCTTCCAAGACCAATTTGTTGTCGGCCTGCGGCTCCCCCTTCATCCCTTTATCGTAGATGTTTGTAAATACTTTGGTTTATCCCTTTCCCAGTTAATCCCAAATTCCTTTCGTCTTTTGTGCGGGGTAATTATCTTGTTCCGCTTGCATCGCCTCCCCCTGACCCCTTCGATTTTCCACTACTTTTATTACCCAAAGCTTTCCAATCAGCCGAGCACCTTCCTCTTGCAAGCTCGCCCCGGCCTAGTCTTTTTTGACAGGGTACCCTCCTCCAACAAGCATTGGAGAGAATATTTCTTTTTTGTTCATTTTCCCGATCGGCAATCCTTCCAAACCACTTGGCAACTTTCGTTGGGGCCCCAACCTTCACTGCCCCGCTATAAGAGCACTCTGGCCTACTTACATATTGCCTCCATGCTGGCCGGTCAGAAGTTCAACATTCACAAGTTGCTGGAGGAAGGAGTCCTGACACTCTTTGGCCTTAGCCCTATCAGCCCAGCCCAGCCGATCAACTTAGGTACACAGTTCACTCGCTTCTTTTCTCTTTGTCTAACTGATTTCTTTCTTTATTTTGCAGCCGACATAATGATGAGGGCACGCTTGGTCGGGCAATCGAAGCTTACCAACGCCGACGTCAACAAAGTAGTGGTCGAAGTTTTGGCCGAGCGAGGATTTCAACCGGAAGATCTTCTAGAGCCGATACTCTTTGAGCGCGGGCTTATTCAAGAGGTCGATGGGGAGTTGGGACAGGTGCCGATCGAAGGAGCGGCGATTGGCGCGCCGATCGCAGAGCTTCCGGTCCCTCAGTTAACTCCAGAAGAGGGCTCGATATCGGAGACGTCGCTTGAGAATACACGCAAACACGCAAGAGGCGCTGAGCGGAGAAAGCTACTCACTCAGCGTCTTTAGCAGTGAGGATCGCCGATCAGACTGATGCTTCCGGACCGACATTGCCGGAGGCCGCCAATGTCTCCTCTGACCGGACACCCTCCGACCCTCTTGTTGCCTCTCCAATCACCAGCTTGCCACCACTATCGGGTCAAGGTCGTATTTTAAGGTCAAGCATCAACCCTGCGCCCTCATCTTCCCGTATACTGGCCGGTCGGCTTCCTCTCATTCAACCCCGGCCGCCCGGAGACGCGTCACTGCAACCCTCCATCTTCCTACCGAAGAGCTTTCGGCACCGGGGGGCTTGGCAGGTCAGACTGAACACCGGGTCATCATTCGAGGCCACTTGGCCGAGGTGTGGGAGGACGCACATGCCCGAGCGGCGACTGCGCCCCCGGGTGTGTTAGCGGATAGCCACACTAGGCAACTTACCAGCGTGAATTTTTCTTTCAGCTCTTGTACCAATTAGTCTGGCCTTGTCTCTGATCTACTCCGAGTTTTGATTTCTACAGTTTTGGGTGGATGACCTAGCGATGTGCCAGAGGCTCACTTTTGTGGAGGATGAGCTGAGACAGCCGAAGGAAGCTCCCGGCCAGTCGGGTACCACTCATGGTTAGAACGACACTTAGGTGGCTCAACTGCAGGCCGATTTGGCCAAGAGTGAAGAGCTGCTTACTGCCGAGCGGGGTAAGAGTACTGAGCAGGCCGAGTACATCGACCGACTCAAAAAGGAGATTACTACCTTCGAGAGAAAAATCACGCTCGCCACTAACCGCAAGCAAAGGGTTGTTGATGATCTGGAAAAGAAGAATGTGGAGGCTCGGGCTCTTGAGCAGAAGCTGAAACAGACAGAGGACGAGCTGAAGAAGGCAGAGGACCTCCTGGCATCCGAACAGTAAGCCCGCGAGTCCGAAGAAGCCTCTTTAAGGAGTCAGCTATCCGACAAGGATGTCGATCTTGCGGTGGTGAAGGCAGACTTGGAGAGCGCCCGATCAGCCTTGGAGGCGCATAAAGAAAGCGAGCCTAGCCGCTTCAAGGAAATGAAGGTGGCCTACATCCAGTCTGACACCTTCGTTGACAAGTTCGTTGTCCGGGTCCTTAGACTATTCGGCTGCGCCATGGAAAACATCTTTGATCAACTCAAGAAAAAGGGCACCTGCTTGCCGATCTACCTAGTACTACAATTGATCGTGATAAGCTCAACGACTCTATCCCTGACGATGCTCTGGCTTACTTGGAGTGAAACCTTAAAAACATTTTTTTTTTCTCAGTTTGCTAAGTAATTTTTGAACTGTACTTTTATCTGCCCCCGTGAGTACCCGACCGGCTTAAACTTTAAGGCGTAACTCGATCTTGCTTTATATTCGACGCTTTTCCCCGTTTTTTCGATGGTTTTCGAATATGACTAGGCGATCGTCTTGACCCCTACTTATTGAACGATGATCTGGGTACAATTTTTATGACGCGAGGGTTTAAGGTCGCCGCTTGACCACCGATAACACGAGGGTTTAAGGTCGCCGCTCGACCGCCGATGACGCAAGGGTTTAAGGTCGCCGCTCGACCGGCGATGACGTGAGGGTTTAAGGTCGCCGCTCGACCGCCGATGACACGAGGGTTTAAGGTCGCTGCTCGACCGTCGATGAAGCACTCGTTAAGAAGTGGTTTGGAGAAATCCAATTGTTTTCTTCCTGCATCCAACAAGAATACATACATGCAAGGGTACATGAATTCACTCGCGCACCTCTTATCTGACTCTGTAAGGTTGGAGGTGGTTTGTGCTCCACAGTCGATCCAGCCTTCTTCCTTACGTATCTTCCAAATAGCAGGCACCTGATCGCAACTTCTCCACTACTTTGAACGGGCCTATCCATGGAGCTTCCAACTTTTTGACATCGCCGACCGGCTTAACCCTTTTCCAGACTAGATCGCCCACCTGAAAAGATCTAGGGATTACCCGCCGATTATAATTTTGCCGCATTCTTTGTCGGTATGCCGCAAGCGGGGCAGCTGCCTTGTCACGAGCCTCGTCGATCATGTCGAGTTCCATCCGCCTCCTTTCGTCATTTCCCTCATCGTAGTGCAACACCCGATCGGACTCAACTCCAATCTCCACGGGGACGACAACTTCCCCGCCATACACCAGATGGAAAGGAGTGAAGTCGGTTCCCTCTTTGGGGGTCGTTCATAGCGCCCATAACATACTATGTAGTTCATCCACCCAACTGCCTCCCAGGTGGTTGAGCCGGACATGTAGTATTCAGAGGATTTCCCGGTTGGTGACCTCAGCCTGTCCATTGCTTTGGGGGTAGGCTACGGAGGTAAAAGCTTGTTGTATGCCGTAACCTTCACACCATTCCTTTAGCTCTTGGCCGGTGAACTGTCTTCCATTATCCGAGATGAGTCGGCGAGGAATGCCGAATCGACATATGATGTTCTGCCATATGAACTTCTTGACCATACTTTCTGTTATCCTTGCTAGCGGCTCAACTTCCACCTATTTTGAGAAATAATCCACAGCTACGAGCAAGAACTTTCTTTGACCGGTCGCCATAGGAAAAGGGCCAACTATGTCCATTCCCCATTGGTCGAACGGGCATGCGGCAGTGGACGCTTTCATTTCGGCGGTCGATCGATGTGCCAAATTGTGGTACCTTTGACAGGACAAGCAAGTGGCCACCACCCGGCTCGCATCTTCCTGGAGTGTTGGCCAGAAGTATCCTGCCAGGATAACTTTCCTTGCCAGCGACCGTCCACCCGGATGTCCCCCGCAGGAACCTTGATGTACTTCTTAAAGGATGTATTTAGCATCCTCAACACCCACACACTTGAGCAGAGGGCGTGAGAATGCCTTTTTATATAATTGCTCGCCCACTAATGTGAACCGAGCGGCTCGCTTCCTTAGAGTTTGATCGGCTTCATGGTTTCCCGGTTGACCCCCCGCTTGGAGGAGCTCAATGATGGGTGTCCTCCAATCCTCTGGCAATGGTATCCCTCCCGATCGGTCAACGTGCGTCACTAGGGAGACCTACTCGATTGGGCAACTGGCGACGATCGGGGTCATTGCACTGGCCAGCTTTGCCAATTCATCTGTTGTTTGGTTCTCCGATCAGGGAATCTTGTGTATGACAACCTCTTGGAAGTTCACCTTGAGCTTCTCGAAGGCCTCCGCATATAGCCTGAGCCGCGCGCTATTGATCTCGAACGTTCCGTTCAGCTGCTGGGCTGCCAACTGTGAGTCTGAGTGTAGGAGTACCTTAGTGGCACCGACATGCCGAGCAACTTGTAGGCTGACTATGAGCGCTTCGTACTCAGCTTCGTTGTTGGTGGCTCCGTAATCTAGCCGAATGGATAACTGCATCCGGTCTTCTCTCGGAGATATGAGTAAGATGCCAATTCCGCTACCCTGACGAGCGGACGACCCATCCACATATACCTTCCATGAGGATTCCGGCTCCGGATTTTGCACTTCCGTGACGAAGTCTGTTGATGCTTGTGCTTTTATGGCCGACCGAGGTTGGTTTTGGATGTCAAACTCACTGAGCTCTGTGGTCCACTTGATTAACCGACCGGATGCCTTGGGGTTGAGCAATACTCGGCCCATGGTGATGTTGGTCATCACGATTATGGAGTGGGCCAGGAAATAGGGTCGGAGCCTTCGGGCGGCGAGAACTAATGCATAAGCGAGCTTTTCGAGACCGGTGTAGCGAGACTCGGTATCTTTCAATATGTGGCTCAAAAAATACACTAGTTGTTGTATTCCCCCCTCTTGCCTGACTAATGCTGATCCAATCGCATACTCGGTAGATGATAGATAAATCCAAAGTGGCTCCCCCACGATCGGCTTGGTCAAGATGGGCAGGGAGCTGAGATATTGCTTGAGCTCTTCGAAGGCCTGGTCACACTCATCATCCCATTGGAACTTGGTTGCTCGTCGCAGAATCTTGAAGAACGGCAGGCTCCGGTCGAATGACTTGGAGATGAACCTCGACAAAGCCATGATTCTTCCGGTTAGCCTCTGCACCTCTTTTAGATTGCGGGGCGGTGGCATGTCTTGGAGCGCCTTTACTTTGTCGGGGTTCGCCTCAATCCCCCGTTCGATGACGATGTAGCCTAGAAAACGTCCGCCTTTAGCGACGAACAGACACTTGATCGGGTTGAGCTTGATCCCGTAATTTCTCAGTGTCTGGCAAGTTTCTTCTACATCTGCACATAGGTCGATAGATCGGAGAGACTTAATGAGGATGTCGTCGACATATACCTCCAAATTCCGCCCGATCTGTTTCCGGAATACTTTGTTCATCATCCGCTGGTAGGTGGCGCCGACGTTCTTTAACCCGAACGGCATGACCTTATAACAGAACGTCCCGTTAGCCGTGACGAAGCTGACTTTCTCCTGGTCTTCACGCGCGAGGGGCACCTGATGATAGCCTTGATAGGTGTCAAGCATGCAAATCAGCTCGTACTCGGTTGTCGAGTCCTCCATCTGGTCGATCCGTGGTAATGGGTAAGAGTCCTCGGGGCATGCCTTATTCAAATCCCTGAAATCAATGCACACTCGCCATTTATTACCTGGCTTGGATACCAGTACCACGTTGGCGAGCCAAGTTGGAAATTGAATCTCCCTGATGTGTCCGGCCTCCAGCAGTTTGTTAACTTCGGCCTGGATGATCAAATCTTGCTCGACGCTAAAGTCGCGCTTCCTTTGCTTGATTGGTCGAGCATCTGGCCGGATGTGCAGTTCATGCTGTGCCACGCTTGGGTCGACTCCGGACAATTCGTGAGTCGACCAAGCGAATACGTCATGGTTCCTTCGAAGGCAGGCAATCAGATCCTCCTTTTGCTGGTCCGGCAGATCGGATGCTACGAAAGTAGTAGCCTCCGGCTGGCTCGGGTGTATTTGTACCTCCTCCTTGTTGTCGTACATCAGCGTGGGAGGCTTCTCTCTTATGGCGTTCACCTCCAACCGGGGGCATTTCTTGGCTACTTTGACTTCCGATTTGACCGTTTCAACGTAACAACGTCGAGCCGCCACCGGCCTGGTCACCTCCGACCTCGCCCACCAGGTTCCCCACAAGAAATTTGATCTTTTGGTAATAGGTAGACACTACGGCCCGAAACTCGTTGAGGGACGACCGGCTCAATATTACGTTGTACTCCGAGAGCGCATCCACCACAATGAAATTCGTGGTGCGCGTCCTAACCAGTGGCTCTTCTCCGAGCGAGATGGCTAGCCTCGCTTGCCCGATCGGCAAGACTTCGTTGCCAGTGAAGTCGTATAGCGGAGTTGCCATGGGTAGGAGCTCGGCTCGATCAATTTGCAATAAATCAAATGCTTGTTTAAAAATAATATTTGCCGAACTTCCCGTGTCGACAAAAGTCCGGCGGACGGTGTAGTTGGCGATCACCGCCTTGATGATCAGCGCATCATCATGAGGGACCTCTACTCCCTCCAAGTCCTTGAGGTCGAAATTGATCTCTGGCCCTTCCGCCTTTTCCATGCTGCACCCCACCGCGTGAATAGATAACTGTCGAGCATGGCTCTTTCGGGCTCAGTTGGAGTCTCCTCCAGTTAGGCCGCCTGAGATCATTCCAATTTCTCCACGGGAGGCGTTTCTTCTATTTTCTTCTTCTCGCGTAGAATGTCTATTCCGCTCGGCGGAAACTTGAGTGGGGCTCCGATCCCGCGGATGATGTTCCTTTCGTTCGTGCGTCTTCTGACCACCGGTTCTCTGTTCGATTTTACGTTCGGGATGGCGATCCGGGTGAGTGACCAGTGTCGGTATTCCCTTGGCTTGGGTTGGTGAACAATGGGGTCGCCACGGCATTCCCATGTGTTGTGTGTTCCTGACTGGTGGAACTTACAGAACATCGACGTCCATTTTTTGCCCTTCTTCTGCTGACTGGCCTCCAAATGCACTGCATGCGTCCTTGGCTCGGGGTACTGTGGCGCTCCTGTGGCCTGGGGCCCTCGTGGGGGCTGATGGCTGCTGGGTACTCTTCGTTCGGATGGCGCGTGGGGCTCGGCGGGTGCTTCTTTTCTACGGGCCGTCTGTGCTTCCTCCACGTTGATATACTCCGTGGCCTTCTTCTGTAGATGAGCAAAATCTCATGGTGGCCTGCGGATGAGTGACCGAAAGAACTCGCCTTCTATGAGTCCCTGGGTGAAAGCGTTTACCAGTATGTCCGAAGAGACTGCAGGTATATCCATCGCTACTTGGTTAAAGCGCTAGATATAGGTCCTGAGCGTTTCTCGTGGACCTTGCTTCAGTGAGAACAAGTTGACACTTGTCTTCTGATATCGGCGGCTGCTCGTAAAATGGTGCAGGAAGGCCGCCCGGAAATCCTTGAAGCTGCGGATGGACCCGCTCGACAGCCGTGTGAACCACCACTGCGCCGACCCCGATAGGGTTGTCAAGAAGACCCTGCACTTAACCCCATCGGTGTATTGGTGCAATGTAGCCACATTGTCGAACTTGGCCAAGTGATCGTCAGGATCGGTGCTTCCATTGTACTCTCCGATCGCCAATGGAGTGTAATGTTGGGGTAGGGGATCCTCCATAATTCCTCTTGAGAATTGATCGTTGATCCTTTCAGGCGAGTCCTCGTCTCGTGGCACTTTTCCCTTTCTGCCATCCCTTTCGAGCACCTCATCTGATGAGGAGCCCCGGTCTCGGCGAGCTCGACCTCCTTCCTCCAAGGGTGTCCGGAACAATGGTCGGTGAAAGGGGATTGGCGCGTTGGGCGTTGGTCCGTACGTATCCGATTTTTTACGGATGTCCGGATCGGCTGCGGGTTCCATCCCGCGACCATGATCCCCAGGTTGGTCGGATCCTGAGACGGCTGGCTCCTGTGTCGGTCGTTCGGCCAACATTCGCTGCTGCTGCTCCATTGCCCTTGCCACCCCAGCCTGGATTAGCTTCTCCAATTCTTCTGTCGTCAGCGTTACGGTCGTTGATCTTCCGGCGTCCTCCATCTTCTGCTTCTGGGTTCAGGTTGAAGTTTCCACAGACGACGCCAATTTGCTCCTACCCTGAAGCTGAGTAGATGGCAACCGGGAAGCAACGCTAAGGTGGCTCTTCGTCTTCGCTGATGCTCCTCCGCTCCTGCAACCACAAGTCGTTAGTGCCAAGCCGGGAGGGAGCTCCCGGCGACGACCCTCCGACGCTCAAGTCACACACCGGTAAGCGAGGAAAACAAAGAAAGCAAAGATGAAGCAATGAACGGTGGTTTCCGAAGACGTGTGTGTGTCCCTCCGCTGATAGCTACTCCCCTCCTTATATAGAGCTTCGACGAGTAGACTACATGCTTCCCGGGCGGATGCGCATCCCCAAACTTTCCCCAAAAGCTAACATCGAGAAAGAATCCTTGACATCTTACCATAACGGGGCAAACGCATCTCTGCCGAGGCGGCAGAATCTTCTTCCGTACGATCTTCTGTCCATCCGCGCCGTCAGTCGGCAACACTGACTCCCAAAAGGATGCTCTGTCCATATGCACCACTAATCGGTGGCACTGACTCCCAAAAGGATGTTGACACGTATCCCACGTCTTATTTGTCGGCTGTTAGTCTGACTGGACTCCCCTGGATCGGTCCGACCGACCACTTCTTTAACCTCATACGCCTATGTCTAGGCCGATCGGCTTGAGTGCCCCTTACCTCGGTGCATTGTAGGCTCGGCCAACCATCTTCGAACTCTTCTGGCCGGTTGGGGATGAAGGGCCTTATGATCAGCTAGTCTCTTAGTTGACCACCCCTTAACTTGGCGACCACCAAAGCGCTGAACTTCTTTGGAGATGAGCCCTCTCAAGTCATCACCGGATCCCACATGATAAGTTTATATACAATAAATTATTTCTCAAGACCCCATAAATTATTTATATGATTCCGTATTAATAGGATTTTCGTGCACCACTTGAGATGAACGAGGTTTGTTATCATTTAGTAAAGTGGATTTGGAAGGTCTACATTTTATTATGCTTTCTTTATCCTTGTGAGGTGTGGCCGGCAGCCGTAGGCTTGGCTTCTATGAGGCCGCTCAAGCTTGTGCGGTCACACTTGTTCACGGGCTTTCTATAAGATGGCAGCAACCTGGGCACTAAACGATACCGTTGCAACCTCAGGGAAAATATGCAGCTGGCGCCATTGGTTGATCGTTGGGTTGTGCACTGATATGGATTGTGACAAGTAGATCCAAAAATAATATACTAGTCAAAGTCAAGGTGATATAATGATCAAGGTTCAGATAATGTGGTGATCAAAGTTAAGGGAATAGAGCATTCCTTACCTGACTTGATCGTTCGCCCAACACTAAGATTTTCAGGCCTAACCCGACCAAATTGCAAGTCATTGGGGAGAAAGCTGATCGACCCTTGTGCTAGTCGAATATAAGGGGTTTAGTGCTTTACTCTTGAACTAAAAAAATAGTATACCCGATCGGGTTTAAAAATATAGGCCGGCCGAATGTCTAACCCACTTCGCAATCGATTAGCCATGAGTCTGGTCAAAATAATGGTTGATCTCCCTAATTTTCATAAATCTCTTTATGCATACCTGACCAAATAAAAGTCAGTCGGGCTTAAGGCATTTAGTCTTATAAATCTCGTTATGCATGTCCTGTTGGATCGAGAAGCGCTAGAGGGGGGGTTGAATAGCGCTCGTGGCTATTTCGTTTTGGAATCATAAAACTCGAGTAATAAACGCAACGGAAATTAAAATAACAATCACACACAAAGACACGAGGAGTTACTTGGTTTGAAGCCTGTGGCGACTCCTATTCCAAGGCCCGCGATCGTTGATCGCTTCCGGTGGGCAACAACTATAATCTCAAAAATTATTACAATCTAAGTACAGAGAGAAACAGTAATTAAATTAATACCGACAACGAAATACTGAAAACTGAAGATCCGGGTTGTCGGGATGATGTTGCAGCACTTCGGGATCGTCTCGTTAGCAGCTTGTAGTGTAAGGATTGCTCAGAAGGTGTTCTGCTAGGTTGCTGGCCGAGACTCCCTTATAAAGGGTGTTCAAGGCGCCTCTATCAAGCTCCAAGGTGCCTTAGAACCTAAGTTTTATCCCGCTTCGATCGCTGTCGATCAAGCTTTGACCGCTGCTCATTATCCACCTGAAGGCGCCTTCAATACCGCTCCAAGGCGCCTTCGAGCAGTGATCCAAGGCGCCTTCAATCCCCATGAAGGCGCCTCCAGCTCCTCTGCACAGCTAGCTTCGGCTTGCACCCGAGGCGCCTCCAACTCCTCTGCACAGCTGGCTTTGGCTTACACCCGAGGCGCCTCCAAGCTCCATGGAGGCGCCTCGGACACTGTTCATCCGAGGTGAAAGTTGCTCCTTTGTTCCTGCAAAATGTGTTAGTCCCAAACACATACCCTGCAAAACAAAGTTAGCACACAATAGACATAGTAAATAAAATATTGATGGCCTCCGGACTATCCTGAGTCTGACTTCGGATTTCCAACCGGAAACCCTAGGTCGACCCAACGTCTACTATTCCCTCTGCGGGGAACGCATCCTCACCTACTCCTCTCAGGAGAGTTACATGTTGCCAGTGCAATTCTCCAGATCGACTGGACTTTTGCTCGGCGCTCGATGCTTCCGGACTTTCTGCTGGACGCCCGCTCCCCGACCCGTCCAGTCTTCCACCTGGTTCACGACACCAAGACTTTCCACCTAGGGTTACCACCCCGTAGGACTTTTGCCTGAAGCTCTCGACCTGCCAAGACTTTCCGCATAGGGTTACCACCCCCTATGACCTAGGGTTACCACCCCCTAAGGTTTTCCACCTGCCTAACCTCAGTTAGGACTTTTGCCTAAATACACTTAGATCTTTCCTGCAAGCTCATTCAGACTGTTAGATCACAACATAACCTTAACTTTGAATCCTTTGCCATTATCAAAACACTGGTTCGATCGTCGGATGCTTCCCGCACCAACATGTCCGGCCAAATAAAGACTGGCCGAACTTAAGGTGATTAATCTTATAAATCTCTCTATGCAGGCCCAGCTAGATAGAAGGTCGACTGGGCCTAAGGCACTCAACTTCATATTGATTTCCAAATGAGTTTTTAGCACGCCCAATGCATCATATTATTTGTTGAATAGATCACTAATACTGTGCAGAACATAACTAAGCAGTTTAATGCAAGGATAGACATAAAAACGACCGACCTTAAGAGTCGGCCAGGATACACTCAGCCAACAACATGAGCAGAGACTGCGAAACATAACTGAGCAACTTAATGCAAGGACAGGCATAAAGACATCCGGTCTTATGGGTCGACCGGGATATACTTAGCCGACAATATGAGTAGAGAATCCTAATAACTTATCATAATAACAACCACATGTAAGACAATATTCTCCTGAAACCTTCTTCAAGGATAATCATGTTTCTTTTCAATAGACTACTTATGATAGTATATTCCTTTAACAACCTCAGCAATGACATAAGCTATAAACGACAAAAGAGCTATATATGTGGGTAAATGAAAGATTTCTCGGGCAATTATTGCACATTACCTAGGTTGTACACTTTCCTTTACCTAACAATCTCTGACACACTTCGTTACCTCACAATTACGAAGGTTATGAGAGGTGGTATATAAAGGGGGTCCTCTCCGTTGGCGAGGTAAGTTCTCTAAACATTTGAAGCTTACTCTCGCATGCACATTCCTTACTGTTCTTCTTTCACCTATCCAGAACAATACTAACTTGAGTGTCGGAGGGCCTTCGCCAGGGACTCCTCCCCATTTCTGGACGCTGACATTTTGTTAGCTCGTATCAGTGTGCGCAAGATCAAAATGGAGCTTCTCTATGGAGCAAGAAATCTTCTCTCAGTCAACCATCGATCCACTGTGCCTAGCGCGTCATTTCTGTAGTTTTTAGACATAATTAAATTTGGTATCATCTGTGGGAACTTTCACTTGAATCTGAAGATCAGAGACGGAAGAAGCTAGACGACTCATTACCGTCACCTTAACACAAGAAGATTTAGAGCTGCTCATCTGTTGGTTGCTACTCGGAAAACCTAGAGGTTCCACTGTACAAAAATTTTGTACAAAGGTCTGAACCTTTTCCTAGCTACCATGTGTTCTTTTAAATTAAATTTTGGATCGCCTGCGGAACTTAACACGTTTGATCCAAAACTTAATTTATTTGTTCTTTTAGGTTTAGACTTGGATCTCCTGCGGAACTTAACACGTTCGATCCAAATCACCTAAGTTATTAATTCCATTAAATATTAATTTCCATAATTGGTTCCCAGTATTGACGTGGCGAGGCACATGACCTTCTTGGATATGGGAACAACCACCACCGACTAGACAAAACCTTTTAAGGAAAGCTAATATTTAATTTCCTAAAATAACTTTAGGTTAACCGAAAGGAACAATCAAATCACAAGGAAAAGAAGAAAACATAAGAACACTACATCGAAAATAAATTTGAAATACTAGAATTGTAAGCCTCTTGTATTTGGTATTATTTTCAAAAATAACTAGTATGATGCGGAAAGGAAAAATTACTAGTTATACCTTTTAGAAAGACCTCTTGATCTTCTACCGTATTCCTCTTCTAACCTCGGACATTGTGTGGGCAACGATCTTCCGAGATGAGAAACCACCAAAGCACCTTCTTCTCCTTTCTTCAAGTTTCGGCCAAGCACAATGCTTCCAAAAGATGAAGATCTTTTTCCACCAACCAAACTCCAAGGGATGTAAGCTTTCTCTCCTTCTTCTCTAAGCTAAAATCCGGCCACCACTTGATCTCCAAGGAGGAAGAGAGGTTCGGCCACAAGGATGGAGAGAAGAGAAGGGGAAGGGCCGGCCACACTAAGGAAGAAAAGAGGGAGAAAAATAATAGAGTCGTTCACCCATGAAGGCACCTCTACCCCCTCTTTTATAATCCTTGGTTTTGGCAAATAAGGAAATTTAAATAAAAACTTCCTTAATTCTTTTGCCATGAAAAGGAAAAATTTATTTAATTAAAAATAATTTTTCTCTTCTCAATTTACAATGGCCGGCCATATACAAATCTCCAAGCAAATAAAATTTTAAACACAAATTAAAACTTCCTTATTTGCTTCCAGAAATTTATAAAATTTTTCAATAATTTTTATCCCTTCATGATTGGTTAATAAAAAGGAAATTTTATAAATTAAAATCTTTCTTTTAAACATGTGGATAATTTCCAAAAAGGAAAGTTATCTCTAAAAATTAAAATCTCTTTTCAATCTACAAATAAGGAAAGATATCAAATCTTTTCTTAATCTTTTTGTAGAAACTAATAAAAGAGAATTTTTAATTTTTAAACTTTCTTTTAAATCATGAACATAATTAAAAAGGAAAGTTTTTACCAAAATTAAAATCAACCTTTTAATCTACAAATAAGGAAAGAGATTTAGCTCTTCTCTTAATCTTTTGTAGAATCTTATAAAAGGAAAGATTTAAAATTTTAAACTCTCTTTTAAATTATGTTATCCACATAAGAAAAATTTTAAAATAAAAAACCTTTTATTTTAATTTGGGCCGGCCACACCAAGCTTGAACCCAAGCTAGGGCCGGCTACCTTGAAGCACCCATGAACCAAACTTTGGCCGGCCCTAGCTTGGTCTCCAAGCTAGCTTGGCCGACCCCTATGGGATGGGTAAGAAGGTGGGTATAGGTGGGTATAGTACTCTATAATTAAGAGGCTACGATAGGGACCGAGAGGAGGAACTGGTTTTGGTCTCCCGATAAAATTAAGCATCCAGTGTTCGCCCCGAACACACAACTTAATTTTATCAATAATAATTCATTCCACTAGAGAACTATTATTGAACTACCGCACTAATCCCAAATTACATTTTGGGCTCCTTCTTATTATGAGTGTGTTAGTCTCCCTGTGTTTAAGATGTCGAATGTCCACTAATTAAGTAAGTTACTGACAACTCACTTAATTAATATCTAGCTTCAAGAGTAGTACCACTCAACTTCATCGCCATGTCGGACTAAGTCCACCTGCAGGATTTAACATGACAATCCTTATGAGCTCCTCTTGGGGACATTCTCAACCTAGATCACTAGGACACAGTTTCCTTCTATAATCAACAACACACACTATAAGTGATATCATTTCCCAACTTATCGGGCTTATTGATTTATCGAATTAAATCTCACCCATTGATAAATTAAAGAAATAAATATCAAATATATGTGCTTGTTATTATATTAGGATTAAGAGCACACACTTCCATAATAACTGAGGTCTTTGTTCCTTTATAAAGTCAGTATAAAAGAAACGACCTCAAATAGTCCTACTCAATACACTCTAAGTGTACTAGTGTAATTATATAGTTAAGATAAACTAATACCTAATTACACTACGACCTTCCAATGGTTTGTTCCTTTCCATCTTGGTCGTGAGCTACTGTTTATAATTTATAAGGAACTGATAACATGATCTTCTGTGTGTGACACCACACACCATGTTATCTACAATATAAATTAATTGAACAATTACATTTATCATAAATGTAGACATTTGACCAATGTGATTCTTATTTCTCGATAAATATTTATACCAAAAGCTAGGCTTTTAGTATACATCCTAACATCATCAACGCTTGAGCACAGAAACTAGCGCAACAGCAACAACAAGCAGCTACAAGTGGCATGCTACCACCGCCCAATCTTGTAGCGTCGACAACAACCCATCAAAGGGAAAGAGGAGCTCGAGAGGAAGGCCCCACTCATCTACCTCCCGCGCCTCATTCACCAATCTCACGTCTTCAAGCGCTCTTCCGTATGCCGCCCAAGTACATGGGACAAGAGGGACTGCACCAAGAATCTTCTGGAGAATCACTTGTCCAAGACGGGTGCAAGGGAAAGGACCCTGCAACTTGTAGTTCTCCCGAGCAAATTAGCACTATGTTCTCTCAAGGAGTGCTACAAGATAAACTACCAAAACATTATCAGCCCTTGACGATAGGTGATTACTCAGGGTCAACTGATCCTAAGGATCATCTCCTCAAGTTTGAGAACGTCGCCCTCTTGGATTAATATACGGATGGTGTAAAGTGCCGAGTGTTCACCAACATGGCCCAAATATGGTTTAAGCAATTGTCGGCAGACTCCATCCATTATTTTAGGGATTTTTGTAAGGTTTTCCGTCATCATTTCACAAGCAGTTGTCGTTACCAGAAGACTCCCGTGAGCCTTTTTCGCTTAAACAGAAGTCAAAGGAGACACTCAGGGCCTACATCATAAAATTCAATCAGGTGGCTATGGATGTCCCTTCAGCCACCACTGAAATTCTGGTGAGTGCCTTCTCCCAAGGTCTCACCGATAATGACTTCTTTCACGGGGGACCGAATTTGTTAATGTCGAGAAGTCCCAGCCTGCCTGAAAGATGGAAGTCACCGCACCGGCTGCGGTTCCAGCGCCTGAGCGCCAAGCATTACCCGCTCTGCCACATAGAGGACCCTGGATGGGTCCTTAGATTCACCATCAAGAACCACGACCCTAAGCCATACAACATGTGAAGGCCAAGAAAGAACGATATCCCGAGCCCCCTCGGGGAGGCCCGCGACGGTGGAGCACTTACCACCGGTCATCCACTCACAACATCCAAGATTGCTATAATCTGGCAAATCGCCAAAATAACAATCAAAGATTCTGTCGACGCACCTTGACACCCAATCGTTGCCCTTATCAATGGTCGAAAGGCTCGCCTAGAAGAGATTGATGAGAGGCCGAGGAGCGCCAAAGAATACCTCTACCGCTAGTAGAGAGGGCATAGGCTCTCGCCTAGGTCCAGTGAGAAACCCTTGTAAGTACCTCCTGATAGTTTTCATGTGATCAACCAAGTCAAGTTAGGTCATGTTATCTTTTGATTCCTTGTGTCTAAGTGTGCAGGAACTTAGGAGTACAGGGAGATGAGAGAAAGACGTAACTAGCAAGAAGGACGACACGGGAGAGAGTCAACCGGCTTGGTGCATCTGAGGGATGAGGTGATGCGAAAAAGTATGTTGGTGGATGATAAGAAAGCGCGCGGCATTTCTGAGAGACAAGAAGCAAGAGAGGAAGATTGCTCAAGAAGGCTAGAAAATGACTTCGGGTGAGTCCTATTTCGGATGACCGAAATCACCCAAGCGACTGGAGCCGGAGTGGAAGACCCGGACAGAAAGTCAACATATAGTTGACTCTGTTCCAAGCGCCCGGAGCTACTCTGGGAGCTCGGACCAGTTTGATCCAGGCAGGGCGTCTCGACGCCGCGGCATTGTAGATCGACATCAGCAGGGTCCAGACGCCCAGAGCGGGTCCAGGTGCTCGGACCAGTATAAAGTTTTATCCCAACTCTATCGCATAGATGTTTGCGAGACGATAAGAGTTGCCACACAGGGGGCACTTGAAAATGGAGGTTTATTTCAAAATTGATTTTGATATATTTCTTATCTTAAAAATGGTTTTGCAGTACCTACCAACAACAACGACGAGTTGAAGAAAGAAGAACACTAAACAAAGAAGGAACAAGTTGAATTTATGGCAAATGGAAAAGTAGAATTCCATCCGCTAAGCATGCTACCACCACAAGAGGTAAATCGAATTGGAGTCTACGAGTTTGTAAAAGACCTTTAGGAAAAATTCCTAGAGCTTCATGAAGGATTATTTGAAGCCAAACTCGCAAGAAGAGATCTACTTCGGAACCAACTGACAAATCTGTGACTAGATGAATTTGAAACAGTTTCTCAACTGCACGCCAAGCTAAAGGAGCTAGTCACCGAACTCATAAATCTTGAAGAAAAGGTAACCAACCGAGATTCGCTAAGGTATGCACTTAACGCTTTCCCTAGAACACCTGAATGGTCAACCCTAGTAGATGCATATTACATCTTTAGGGACCTAGAGGTAAGTAATTTAGATGAATTATTTTTTACATTTGAAATACATGAAACTAAATGTGCAGATCTAAAGAAGGAGTCCAAATAGAATATAGCCTTAAAGGTAAAAATGGATGAATCATAGTCCAAAACTTCTCTTGACGATGACGAAACGATATTTATGGTAAGGAAGTTTAAAAAATTCTTTAAAGCTAATAAATTCAATCAAGTGAAAGACAAAAGAAGAAAAATAAGAGTGAGATGTTATCACTACAATGAAAAAGGACATATCAAAGACAACTGTCCAAAATTGAATAACAAGTGGTATCAGAGCAATGTCACCTCAGAAGGACTAACCGCCAACTGAAGCCAAGAAGATGGTCGAAACAAGTATCCACCCACCAAAATTTGAAGGAGACTTCGCACACTAGAAGAAGAAAATGGAAAATTTAAAAAGGAAAACGAGGAATTAAAAATAACCTTAGCAACATCTTGTTGATTAGAATATTTCGACAAGAGAAAAATAGAAAATACAACCTTTTGTAGAAAATAATTTATTATTGCTTAAATCAATTTTATTTTTTTATAAAAAATTTATCACAACTTTAGATATATCAACTTAACTATTATAAAAAATTTTAGAATTTTTGAAGAATTAAAAATAAATTTAAAATTATTTTTTCCCAAACTAGTTTATAAATTGCAAAAGTTCATATTTTCAAACTTTAAAGTTCATTTTAATGTTTGTCATTTTTTTTACCCTTATAGATTAATTCAGATTTATTTTTAAATTATTTTCCAACATTTCTCCTATTTTTAATGTGATCAAAAGGAGAGAGTTAGAGATTAAGTCTACGAGGAGGGTAAATTTTTGTTGTTATTAATTGCATATTAAGTACTTGCTATTTCACTGTTATTTATTTTTAGTTTACCCTAACTTAACTTAGGTTACTCACATCAAAAAGGAGATTGTAATTACCCCGTGATAGTTTTGATGTGATCAACTAAGTTAAGTTAAATCTTGTTGTCTTTTGATACCTTGTATCTAAGTGTGCAAGAACTTAGGAGCACAGAAAGACGAGCGAAAGACTCAGTTAGCGAGAAGAACGACATGGGAGAGAGTTGATGGGCTTGGTGCGTCTAAGGGATGAGGTGCTGCGAAAGATTATACTGGCATACGAGAAGGAAGCATGTGACATTTTTGAGGGACAAGAAGTTGGAGTGGAAGGTTGCTCGAGAAGGCCGGAAAATGGGTTTGGATGAGCCCTATTTTGAATGGCTGAAATCACCCAAGCGAGCGAAGCCGGAGCGAAAGACCCAAACAGATAGTCAACATGGAGTTGACTCTGGTCTAGGCACCTGGACCAGTTTGCTCTAGCCAGGGTGCCTCGACTCCGCGGCACTGTGGATCGACATAGCAGTGGTCCGGGCGCCAGAGCGAGTCCAGGTGTTCAAACTCGGATAAAGTTTTATCCCAACTCCATCGTGTAGCTATTTGTGAGACGATAAGTGTTGCCACGCTGGGGGCGCCCATACCATGCCACATCAGCAAACTGCAAATGATCATTTTCGACTAGTGGGCTATAAATAGAGCCCTGGTCTTCTCCTTTTCGAACAATACACTCTGTACTTCAATTCTCTTTCTATTTTTTGTTTACGAGCTTAATTTTCGTGTACGAGGCTTCTCCACCTCCGACATTTCGTTTGAGAAGGAGATCTTCATAGTGAGCTCATTTGGCTTGGAGTAACAATCCTCTAATTACCAACCAAGTAAATTGATTATCTCATACTTCTCTATTATTCTGTAATATTTCTTTAAGTGTGTAATTGTTTTAAAGCCCGATCGAGTTGAGAAAGGTATTTTATTATTTTTTTTGTAGTCAATTCACTCCCTTCTTGCCGGTCGCAAGGGACCAACACCCCTGACCCAGTAAGAAGAAAATCGTAATAATACCGCTCGGGATGATATTAGCATGATCGCAGGGGGACCAACTGATGGAGACTCCAATCGGACAAGAAAGGCACACACTCGTAGATTGGAAATTCATGTGGTCAGTTGCAGCCAGGAGAAGGCACAGGGGCCCAAAATCAACTTTGAATCCAAAGACCTAGAGAGGGTGGAAGTTCCCCATGATGACACTTTAATAAGTAAGGTTATTATAGCCAATTATAACATTTATCACACTTTTGTTGACACATGCAATGTAGTTAACATTATCTTCAAACAAGCATTTGAGCATCTGCAAATATACCCGAGTGAGCTTCAATCCATGGTGACTCCTTTGTATAGGTTCACATGCAATGAGGTTCAGTCGCTTGGCCAAATAAAGTTAGCCATATCCTTGGGGGAGGAGCCCCTAATGTGGGCGCCCGATCTGTTGGAGTAATCCCAATGGTCTATGCGACCATGTGCTTTGGTGTTTGAGCAAAGGGTTTAAGTTAGGTTTACCCTTGTGTTTGATATGTGTATATGAGTGTGCAGGTTTGCAGGATACACATATGACTCTGGTTGATGACTTCGGGTCCAGTGAAGGATGGAGCATCCGAGGGACCGTGGACAAGGCAGTAAGGACAAAGGCCGAGGGAAGCGACTTCGAGACACATGCGAAGGATGGCATTGGGGACAAGCCGCGAGCCTGAATGCATTCGAGGGACGAGAGCCAAAGAAAGTAAGCTTGAAGGCAAGAGGTCAAGGCTGCAAAGAAGCATCAAGTGAGTTGAAGGGTGAGAGTCTGAGTATTGAGAGATTGTACTCGGGTAGCAGTCGACTGGTGGTTTCATCAGTCGACTGGTGTAGCCAACTGAGCAGTTGACTGGGAGTGAATAGAATGCTTTTGTTCGCTTAACTAGTGTGGAGCAGTCGACTAGTCGACTGGTACTTTTACCAATCGACTGGTATCGAGCCGTTGGGATGTAACAATCGAATCTCCGCAAAGAACAGTCGCTTGATGGTTTAGGCAGTCGACTGGTAGACATGGTTTTTCAACCCGTGTCCTATATAACAAAGGCTTGGAAGCTTGGTTAGGACTAACGAAATTGGACTTGGTTAAAGTCTAATTAGTAGTCTACCAGTACTCAAGGTTTCCGTTGTGTCCAAGAGGTCTTGGTGAGTTTGTGGTGAGGTTTCTCCACCCACAAGGAGGTTGAGCTAGCCGGAGTTTCCGGGGACTAATCCACCAACGGATTGAAAGATCATCCACCTTACGGACAATCATGGAGTAAGAGTAAGTTATCTCCGAACCATGTAAATGAGCTTGTTAGCGGTTTGTGCTTTTCTTTATTGTCTTTACTTTGTATTTGCTTGTATTTCGCTGCACAAGCTAACAAGTGTAGGGAGATCTATCAATTTGGGGGTGTTGTTCATTCAACCCCCTTCTAGCCGACCACCGATCCCCTACAAGTGGTATTAGAGCAAGGCCGCTCTCCATTGGACTAACCACCAAGGAAGCAAAGATGACCGACTTGATAGATCTGCTAAAGTTCGAAGGAGGAAGCTTATTGTACATCACATTATGGATGGTGAAGATGAAGAACTTCTTCGAGATGGATTGGGATACAATGATGGTGGTGGAAGAGCCATATGAAGTCTTGAAGGATAAGAAAGGGAAGAAGCTCCGACCACGACATTGGACGAAAGAGCAAACCACACAGTCAAAGGCAAATGATAAGGTAATATCAATTTTGGTAGATATTTTGCCTTCTAACATGTTAAGTGATGTAGATGAATATGAGAATGCCCATGAATTATGGAGCAAAGTGAAGAAAGTTCTAGGGAAAGAACTTATACCTACACAAGAGGAGAAAAGATTCGAAGAAAGTGATGAAGTGGTCCAAGAGGAGAAGAAGGACCAATTAGATGTGGAGACCAATTCAACATCAAAAGAGGAAGAGGAAGTGAATTTGGTCACATCCGAGGAGAAGGAGGATGAAGAACCATCATCAACATCCTCAAAGGTTGAAGAAGAATCCAAGACAAGTAAAGAAGAAGAGGAAGTCTTGGAGGTCAACCTAGTGAGTGTCTCCACCGAAGTGAAGTCAAAGAACAACATAATTTGCTTCGGTTGTAATGAGAAGGGACATTACAAGAGTAGATGTCCTTTGCTCAAGAAGGTAAAACCTAAACCCACTCAAATTATTTCAATACTAATTTGGGGTGTAGGAAAAAGAAGGAGAAGAAGCACATTAGATGCTTCACGTGTGGTGAGATGGGGCACTACCACACAAGATTCCCAAAGAAGAGAGAGCTCAAGAAATTGGAGAATTTGAAGAAATGGAAGAAGAAGAGAAGCAAGAGTTAAGAGGTACCTTCAAGGATAAGAGAGGTACACCCTAATTTGAAATCCAATTCAAATTTTCATTATTTACACATGATAACTTTGGCTTTAGATATCATGATAGGAATAGGGTAAATGTTGATTATAACCCTAGAAGACCTATGCATGATAGACCTAGACACGTTAAATTCTCATTACCTAAGGAGAAGAAGGTAATGGAGAACCTAGGCATTAATCTCAAAAAGGGGAGATACATGCCTAGAAAGGGTAGGCCTAGGAATATCCATGATGGACATGTTGACTCTAGGTTTAGGAACCTAGAAAGGGAAAATCAAGCCATGAAGACAAAGCTTGACAAGTTGGAGAAACCCTAGAAAGATTCAATGTTGGATATAAGGATTAGGTATGGTGTTGGGTAGTCAAAGACCCAACAATGATAGATCATGTCTAGGATATCGATCTAGTGTCTCCAATACTAAGGGAAAGTCTTATGCTAGGGTTGCATATGACTATAGCAAGGAGAACCCAATAAATGACAAGGGAAAGCCATTTAAAGGTAAGGTTAAATTAATCAAGGACAAGGTGTCTAAGGTTAAAAAGGTTAGCTTTGTAGGCCAAGTGTCACTAGAGGTGCATCGATGTGGCCTAGCAATTATTGATAAGTCACCTAGGGAGGTAGCTAAGGCTAAGAGCTCTAGGGGGAGCTCAAAGAGTTAAATTGGCCAATGGATCTCAAGTGAGTTTTACTTGGGAGTCTAGGTTGGGTCATGGAATGTGTCAAGTGGTTTAGAGACGGACTTGAGTCTCAAACCTAGAGATTTGGCACACGTGGGTTGTGTTTCATGCAAGGAAATATGACATTGGGGTCATATTGCATGATAATTGTTTTTTGATTTATAAATGTCATATAAACCAATGCTAGGGATGCATTGTGGGTTAGTATGAGTAAATACATCAAGAGGAAGTCAAAACTAGGACTTTAGGTCAATGTTTAATTGAACCATTTAGCTAGTTTTGGATTTTGTGTCAATCTTAGGATTGGTGATAGATACATTTTGTAATGTATTTTTCCCAAGTAGACATGGGTAAAACAGACATCTCCACAAGATTTAGGGATTTTTGGATGTCTGTTAAATTTTCTATGTATTTTTGAAATTGGATTCAAAATGTTGAAAAAGGTTGGAAAAGGGTGTCAGTCGACTGGTACAGTTACCAGTCAACTGGTAACAGTATGTATCGAACACAGAATGATTCTGTTGATTTATTTCGATAAGGGCAGTTGACTGGTACTTCTGACAATCGACTGATACCAGACTGAAACTATTTTTCAGCGCTGTTTGTGACCGAGTTGGCTCGTATATGTGTATGAGATCCTTGGATGATTAATGCATGAGTTTAGGGTCAGTTTGATTATCAAGTTTTTAACAATTGGGATATTGTTGAAGTTTTTTAATCTTCGGCAAAGGAGGAGAAGTAAGGTTTAGTTTGAGAAAACCTTAAGTGTCTTTGCATAGGGGGAGCCTTGTGATATGTTCTTAAATAACCCTATGGTAAAATCCTAGCTCATTGGGGAGCTTAGGTGTAGGGGAGCCTTGTGATAGGTTCCAATGCATGTTGCATTATTTTTGTTTCGGTGGTGTAAGTCCAAGTGTCTAGCCTTGGAAACGTAAGTCCATTGTCTTTAGCATGTTTATTTGCTATTTGTTTTCCCTAACTTAAACGTATTGCCAAACATAAAAAAGGGAGAGATTGTTGGAGCAATCCAAATGGTCCGTGTGACCATGTGTTTTGGTGTTTGGATAAAGGGTTTAAGTTAGGTTCACCTTTGTATTTGATATGTGTATATGACTGTGCAGGTTTGTAGGATACACATATGATAGGTTGATGGCTTCAGGTCCGGTGAATGATGGAGCATCCGAGGGACTGTGGATAAGACGGCAAGGACAAGGGCCGCGGGAAGCGACTTCGAGTCATACGCGAAGGATGACATTGGGGATGAGCCACGGGCTTGAATGCATTCGAGGGGCGAGAGCCAAAGGAAGTAGGCTTGAAGGTAAAAGGTCAAGGTTGCAAAGAAGTGTCAAGTGAGTTATAAGGGTGAGAGTCCGAGTATTGAGAGATTGTACTCGGGTAGCAGTCGACTGGTGGTTTCATCAATCGACTGGTGTAGTCGATTGAGCAGTCGACTGAGAGCGAACAGAATGCTTCTATTCGCTCAACCAGTGTGGAGCAGTCGACTGGTACTTTTACCAGTCGACTGGTATCGAGCTGTTGGGATGTAATAGGTGAATCTCCGCAGAGGGCAGCCGACTAATGATTTTAGCAGTCTACTAGTAGGCGGGGTTTTCCAACCCGTGGTCTATATAACTAAGGCTTGGAAGCTTGGTTAGGACTGACGAAATTAGACTTGGTTAAAGTCTAATTATTAGTCTACTAGTACTCAAGGTTTCCCTTGTGTCCAAGAGGTCTTGGTGAGTTTGTGGAGAGGTTTCTCCACCCACAAGGAGGTTTGAGCTAGCCGGAGTTTCTAGGGACTAATCCACTGACGGATTGAGGGATCGTCCACCTTACAGACAGTCGTGGAGTAGGAGCAAGTTATCTCCGAATCATGTAAACGAGCTTGTTAGTGGTTTGTGCTTTTCTTTATTGTCTTTACTTTGTATTTGCTTGTATTTCGATGTGCAAGATAACAAGTGTAGGAAGAGCTATCGATTTGGGGGCACCGTCCATTCAACCCCCCTTCTAGTCGTCCATTATACCCAAGTGAGCTTCAATCCATGGTGACTCCTTTGTATAGGTTCACAGGCAATGAGGTTCAGCTGCTTGGCCAAATAAAGTTGGTCATATCCTTGGGGGAAGAGCCCCTAATGTGGGTGCCCAATCAACCTTCAAACTTGTGGAAGCAACCTCGGCCTATAACGTCATTTTGGACTAGCCGACCCTAAATGAATTCCGAATAGTAGTATTAACCTTCTGTCAGAAAATAAAGTTCCTCATAGATAATTAGGTCAAGGAAGTTAAAGAAGGTCAATTAGTAGCACACAAGTGTTATGTTGATATAATTAAGACTGAAGTCAACGTCGCCCAAAAGATGCAACAAATGGAAGTCAACGCCATTTGGGAAATACCACCCACCCGAATCTATAAAGAGAAGGAAGAGGTTCAAATCTGACTAAGCCGGCCAGAAGCCACCACCCAAGTAGCTGTCGATCTACCTTCGGAACTTAAAGTAGAGCTTGTTGCGTGTTTAACATGTAATAATGATATCTTTGCTTGGGAATCCAAGGAGATTATAGGTGTCTCTCCCACGATCATAGAGCATGTACTTCATGTCTTCCCTGAAGCTCGGCTGGTAAAGCAAAGAAAGAGAGATTTTGTAGCAGACCAGAATAAGATCATCTGCGCATAAGTAGAAAAGCTATTAGAGGCTGGTTACATCCGAGAGGTGCAATTCCTGAGTTGGTTCGCTAATGTTGTTTTGGTGTCCAAGCTGGGAAATAAGTGGGGGTCTGCATTGATTTCCAGGACCTCAACAAAGCATGTCCTAAGGATTACTATCCCTTGCCGAGAATTGATCAGGTAGTAGATTCAACTTCTGGCTGTGAGCTAATTTGTATGTCAGACACCTATCAAAGGTACCATCAAGTACTGCTTGCCAAGGATGACTAGAAGAAGGTTAGTTTTATAACTGCTGAAGGTACTTACTGCTATAATGTTATTCCATTCGGATTAAAGAATACAAACGCTACTTACCAACGGCTTATGAATAAAGTGTTCTGAAAGCAGATTAGGCGAAATATGGAGGTTTATGTGGATGACATCCTCATTAAATCCCTCAGAGTGACTGACCTATGCACCAATGTGGAAGAAACCTGCCAGACTCTAAGGTAATACGGGCTGAAGTTTAACCCCAGTAAATGTTTGTTCGGAGCAAAAAGCTGGCAGTTCTTAGGATACATTGTGATCGAGCGAGGGATAAAAGCTAACCCGGGCAAAATGCAAGCACTCCAAGACATGGCTCTCACATGAAATCTGAAGGAGGCGTAAAGACTGACTAGCTGGATCACAACCATGTCTCACTTCATCTCCTGATCGGCCGATCAAAGCTTGCCTTCTGTCAAGATCCTCCGCCGAGTGACCAAATTCTAGTAGGATGTTGACTGCAACAAAGCTTTTGAGGAGTTTAAAAATTATTTGTCTGCCCTACCTGTACTTGCTAAGCTCATGGAGAACAATGTTGATGCAATATCCCTAGGTCAAGGTTGACCTGGTTTACTAAGCTTGAGTTGGCTCAAGCTTGAGTCTTAATGTTTGGGTTTCAATATTTGACAATACATGGAGATTGCAGATGCAATCATCCGATTAGGAAGATTGTTGATACAATTCCCCTCTGGTCAAGAACTGACCAGTTAGATGTGAAAAAGAGTCATGTAAGTTAAAGGGTTGATCAGATACTTGATTGGGAAAATCTTAACTGGAGGTTAGGCTAGGGAAAATCCTGGTGAGTGAAGCCAGGTGAAAGATCTAGTGAGTGAAGATAGGCAGTTGAAAAATCCTGGTGAGTGAAGCTAGGTGAAAGACCTAGTGAGTGAAGCTAGGCAGGTGAAAGTCCCGGTGAGTGAAGCCATGCAGTGGGAAAATCTTGGTGAGTGAAATCAGGTGAACACCCTAGTGAGTGAAGCTAGGGGTGTCAATTCGGGTGGATCGGGTCGGGTTGAGTTTTTTTTTTAACCCAACCCGAACCCGAGTTCAACCCAAAACACCTAAACCCGAACCTGACCAACCCGATCAACCCGAACCCGACCCATATAACCCGAAAATATAATTCAAAACGACTTTTTTAGGCTATTTTCTCTATAATTCTTCACTTTTATTTCAATACTCCATCATTATCATACAAACATGATATTAATATACATAAAAATATCTAAATTTTTAAAATAAAATTTGATTTAACCCTAAAAAACCCATAAAATCCTATATTTAAGTCAACCCGGGTCAACTCGGGTCAACCTGGGTCAACATGAACCCGACCCAACCCAACCCGAAAATTTTTAACTCTCCAACCCTCCAACCCGAACCTGAAAATGCCCAACCCGAACCTGATTTTTTCGGGTAGACTCGGGTTGGGTCGTCGGGTCGGGTTCATTTTTGACACCCCTAAGTGAAGCTAGGTGAAAGTCCTAGTGAGTGAAGCCAGGCAAATGGAAAGCCCTAGTGAGTGAAGCTAGGCAGATGAAAAGACCTAGTGAGTGAAACTAGGCGCATGGAGATCCAGGTGGGTCAAGGTTGATTGGACACCTGGTGTTGGAAAGCCCAAGTAGGTCAAAAGATTGACCGGATACCTGGCACGGGGAAATCTAGATGGATCAAGGGTGACCGGACATCTAATGGAAGTTCAAGTGGGTCATGGATGACCGGACACTTGGCATAAGATAATAAGTCCAAGTGGGTCAAGGTTGACCAGACACTTGGCACGAGGAGAAAAGTCCAAGTGGGTCAAAGGGTTGACCAAACACTTGGCAAAGAAGTCCCGACAGGTCAAGGTTGACCAGATGCTAGGCATGAGTGTTGGTTGCTACTCGGAAAACCTAGAGGTTCCACTGTACAAAAATTTTGTACAAAGGTCTGAACCTTTTCCTAGCTACCATGTGTTCTTTTAAATTAAATTTTGGATCGCCTGCGAAACTTAACACGTTTGATCCAAAACTTAATCTATTTGTTCTTTAAGGTTTAGACTTGGATCTCCTGCGGAACTTAACACGTTTGATCCAAATCACCTAAGTTATTAATTCCATTAAATATTAATTTCCATAATTGGTTCCCAGTACTGACGTGGCGAGGCACATGACCTTCTTGGATATGGGAACAACCACCACCGACTAGACAAAACCTTTTATGGAAAGCTAATATTTAATTTCCTAAAATAACTTTAGGTCAACCAAAAAGAACAATCAAATCACAAGGAAAAAAAAAATAAAAGAACACAACTTCGAAAACATATTTCAAATACTAGAATCGTAAGCCTCTTGTATTTGGTATTATTTCCATAAATAACTAGCATGATGCGGAAAGGAAAAATTACTAGTTATACCTTCTAAAAAGACCTCTTGATCTTCTACCGTATTCCTCTTCTAACCTCGGACGTTGTGTGGGCAACGATCTTCCGAGATGAGAACCACCAAGCACCTTCTTCTTCCTTGCAAGTTTCGGCCACCACAATTCTCCAAGATAAGTAGAGGTCCGGCCACCACCACTAAGCTCCAAGGGATGCAAGAAACAAAACCACCTTTCTCTCCTTCTTCTCCTAGCTAGAACCGGCCACCATCAAGAGCTCCAAGAGAGGTTGCCGCCGGCCATAAGAAGAAGAGAAGAGGAAGAAGCTAGGGCCGGCCACCAAGGAGGAAAAGAGAGGAGAAGAATAATAGAGTTGATCACCCGTGAAGGCACCTCTACCCCCTCTTTTATAATCCTTGGTCTTGACAAATAAGGAAATTTTAATAAAAATTCCTTAATTCTTTTGTCATAAAAAGAAAAATTATTTTAATTAAAAACAATTTTCTTCTTTTAATAATAATGGCCGGCCACTTAATTCCCCAAAACAAGGAAAATTTAATTCACACAAGAATTAAAACTTCCTAATTTATTTCTAGAAATTTATAAAAATTTCTCCAATAATTTTATCCCTTCATGATTGGTTAATAAAAGGAAATTTTATAAATTAAAATTCTTCTTCTAAACATGTGGATAATTTCCAAAAGGAAAGTTATCTCTAAAAATTAAAATCTCTTTTCAATCTACAAATAAGGAAAGATATCAAATCTTTTCTTAATCTTTTGTAGAAACTAATAAAAGAGAATATTTAATTTTTAAACTTCTCTTTTAAATTATTATCATGGTCAACAAGGAAAGTTTTTCTTATAAATAAAATCTCCTTTCAATCTACAAATAAGGAAAGATTTCAAATCTTTTCTTAATCTTTTGTAGAAAGCTTTAAAAGGAAAGATTTAATTTTTAAACTCTCTTTTAAAACTATGATATCCACATAAGAAATAATTTTAATAAAAAATCCTTTTTAATATGATGTGGCCGGCCACCTAAACTTGGGCTCCAAGCTATTGGCCGGCCACCTCAAGGCCAACCTTTAGGCTTGGCCGACCCTAAGCTTGAGCTTCAAGCTTAGCTTGGCCAGCCCCTATTGGTTGGGTAAGAAGGTGGGTATGTGGTGGGTATAAATCTCTATATACAAAAGGCTACGATAGGGACTGAGAGGAGGAATTGGTTTTGGTCTCCCGATGAAATTAAGCTTCCCGTGTTCGCCCTGAACACACAACTTAATTCCATCAATAATAATTCATTCCACTAAAGAACTATTATTGAACTACCGCACCAATCCCAAATTACATTTTGGGCTCCTTCTTATTATGAGTGTGTTAGTCTCCCTGTGTTTAAGATGTCAAATGCCCACTAATTAAGCGAGTTACTGACAACTCATTTAATTAATATCTTAGTCCAAGAGTAGTACCACTCAACCTTATCGTCATGTCGGACTAAGTCCACCTGCAGGGTTTAACATGACAATCCTTATGAGCTCATCTTGAGGACATTCTCAACCTAGATCACTAGGACACAGTTTCCTTCTATAATCAACAATACACACTATAAGTGATATCATTTCCCAACTTATCGAGCTTATTGATTCATCGAACTAAATCTCACCCATTGATAAATTAAAAAAATAAATATCAAATATATGTGCTTATTATTATATTAGGATTAAGAGCACACACTTCCATAATAACTGAGGTCTTTGTTTCTTTATAAAGTCAGTATAAAAGAAACGACCTCTAATGGTCCTACTCAATACACTCTAAGTGTACTAGTGTAATTATATAGTTAAGATAAACTAATACCTAATTACACTACGACATTCCAATGGTTTGTTCCTTTCCATTATGGTCGTGAGTTACTGTTTATAATTTATAAGGTACTGATAACATGATCCTCTGTGTGTGACACCACACACCATGTTATCTACAATATAAATTAATTGAACAACTACATTTATCATAAATGTAGACATTTGACCAATGTGATTCTTATTTCTAGATAAATGTTTATACCAAAAGCTAGGCTTTTAGTATACACTCTAGTTCCAACAAGTCATGGTTGACCAGATGTTGGAATTGGGGACCCTAGGCTTGAGTTAAGTAAGTCAAGGGTGATCAATCGATCAGCCGATCGATTGAACCGAAGCCCAATCGATCAACCGATCGATTGGGCACAGTGTTGTGACAAATGGTGGCCCATTCGATCGGCCAATCAATTAGGAGCAATTGTAGAGGGCACAGAAGCTTTCCCAATCGATCAGCCGATCGATTGGGGACCTCCAATCGATCGGTCGATCGATTGGGGACCTCCAATCGATCGGTCGATCGATTGGAGCTGATTTTCTCTCGCAAGCGCGAGGAAGCTTGTATTGATTGGTCAATCGATTCAGGTCTTATTCCAGAGAGCACAGAGGCATTCTGAATAAATCATCCGAACAATTCAAGCCTCCCTAATCGATTGAGATGTGACCGTTGCACAGGTTAAAGCGATTCCTTCGACAGTTCTTCGCGAGCTTCTTCCCGATCTTCACGCGAGCTTCTCCACAAACTCTCCACCAGTTCTTGAAGCTTCTTGGAGCAAAGTGTTATTGCACTTCCAAGGTCAAGAGGCGTTCCACACAAGGAGAAGAAGAAGCTAGGGTTTCAGTTTCAGGTTGTAAATCTTGTAAGATTTTACTTGTATTTGTTTTCCTCTTCTTTCTTCTTGTATTAAGAGTTTGTATAGGGGTTCTCCGCCTTCAGTAGTTACCATAAATGAGTGTTTTCATAGTGGATGAGCATGTCGTGTGTGGATCCTTGGATTAGTCACCTCTTCTTGAGGTGAATACAAGTAAATCCTCGCGTTAGCCTTGTGAGTGTGCTTTGTGTGTATTTCCGCTGCATATCATCATCATCAAAGTAAGACAACCAAGCGTGATGAGTTATTCACCCCCCTCTAGCATCAACCGACCCTAACAAACAAGCCTTTGTGGGTGTACTTGTCAGTTAATAAACACGCAGTCGGATTAGTGTCGGTGAGGCAGGAGGGAAAAGATCAATAGCCTATGTACTTTTTAAGTCATTTATTAAAAGGAGCCGAGTGTTGTTACACCATGCTTGAGAAATTAGCATATGGATTAGTCTTAGCCGGTCAGAAGTCGCATCCTTATTTCCTTTCTCACCCAATCATGGTACTTACTAATAGCTCTTTGGGTCGAGTACTTGTCAACCCACAAGCCTCTGGGAAGTTGATTAAGTGGACCACGGAGCGCAGTAAATATGACATACAATATCAGCCTCGAGCAACCATCAAGGTTCAAGTCTTGGCTGATTTCATAATAAAGGTGCAAACCCCTAAGATTGAAGAAACTTGGAAAATATATATGTTGGTCCCTTGGAGGCCGGCAAGAGGGGGTGAATTACCCTGCAAAAAAAAAAAAAAAAACCCTTTCTCGATCTTTATAAGCTTTTATTAAGAAACACTTGCATAAAAAGAAACTAATTAACAAACAAGAAGGAAGAGGCAGATCGTTTACTTGGTTTGCAATCAGAGGATTGTAAATCTAAGGCAAGTAAAACTCACTATCAAATCTCTTTCAAGCGGAGAAGCCTCTTACAACAGTTAAAGTACTCGAATATAAAGCTAAACAAAAGGTAGAATGTTGACAAGTGTTGTATTTAGCTTCTGGGACCAGGGCTATATTTATAGCCCTGATTGGGGCGCCTAGAAGGATTTCAGGCGCTTGGACTAAAGTCAACCTCTGTGTTGATTTTTTGGTCCAGGCTCTCCCTCCGGCTCCGCTTGGTTGGGTGATTTTAGACATCCGGAATAAGCCTCATTCGAACATATTTTCTTACCACACTTAGACACACTTAGACACAGAGATTAAACCATAATAGGACCTAACTTGACTTGGTTGATTACATCAAAACTATCTCGGGGTACTTACAATCTCCTCCTTTTTGATATGAGCAACCCAAGTTAAGTTAGAGTAAATCAAGAAACAAATAACAGTAAGGTAATAAATTTTGCAAGTATAAAATATGTAAAAATTAGATAAATTATCCTCCCTTTAGACTTAATCTCCACTTCTCCCCCTTTGATCACATTAAAAATAGGAATTATCCATGAAAACAACTTGAAATAAATGTAAAATAGAGTCTAAGGGTAAAAAAACACTGATTATTATCCAGAAAAGATCAGGAAGTTTTAAGTTTCGGAAATCTAGATAAACTATTTTTAGAAAAAATTAATTAAAAAATTTTTAGACTTTAAAAAATTAAAAAAAAATTATAACAGCTATATTATGGTATATAAGCAGATATAAAATTTTTTAAAAAAATTATATTATTTTAAGCAGAAATAATTTTTTTTCTACATAAAGATATATTTTCTAAAAAAATGCTTTAAAAATAGTTATTAATCTCAAAAGATCTTGAAATATTTTCTGAGAATGGATAATAGCAAGTAAATTTACAAAAAATAAAATAAAATTTTAAAAGTTGAATTCTTGAGAGTTTTTAATATTAAAAATTTTTATTTGGATAAATAATTTATAGAAAATTCACCAACAATTAAAAAATTTCAAAAAAAATCTCTTAGATAGAGAAAATGATAAAAGTCTATAGAAAAATAAATTTTGCAAAAATAACTTTGTGAGTTATTTTTAAATAGATAAATATAATTTTTATTAAATAATTCATACAAAATAATTTAATGGTTAGAAAATTTTAAAAAAATTTCTATTAATAAATGATGAAATTTTCTTTCTTAGAAAAATTAAATTCTAATTAATTTCTAATAGAAATTATGCAAAGATATTTATTTGAAAACATAGACAAAAAAAACTTTAATTCAATTAAAAATTAGGGCATGCAAAAAAAAAAAATTAATTTAGGCATTTTGGTACCCAATATAAATTTCATCCAACAGAATTAATCAAAAATTTCTTAGGAAAATATTTTGATGAACATTTTCTAATTTGACCCTTATGATATTTAAGATGTCACTTAAGTCTTGAATTATTTTTAAAATTTGAAGAAATAAAAGTAGAACATGTAGAATTTTTCAAATTTTGTATTTGTTCCTTAAATTTTTATTTTTTATTTTTAGTTTGTCGAAATCTTCTAATCAATAAGTCGTTGTTAGAGTTCCTTTTAACTCATTATTTTATTTTAATAATTTTGATTTTGTATTTCTAATTTACAAGAATTTTTTGATAACATTTTTATAAATTTAAATAATTTATCTGGAGGTAGAGATCGTACCTGACTTACCTTGTCGATTTCAAAATCTGATGCTCCCCCTATAGAGCTGCTTTTTTTCTGATATTCCTCCCCCTTCAACGTTACTTTCTTCCAAAGACTCTCCCCCTTCATCGATGCTCATCTGGGGCGAGTTTCCGTGTCTTCAGGTAGGTATTCGGCTATAAGAGTTGTCTCGATAATTTCCTCGGTCTTGGATTCTTCTGACGATGACTCAGTGTCCATCGAGGAGTTGGATTCGACTTTTTTTGGTTCTTCGTAGAGCTTCAAGAACTTTTCCCAAAGTTCTTTTGTACTCTTATATTTGCCAATTCTATCGAGATCCTGAGCAGGCAGAAAGCTCAGAAGGTGGAAGTCAGCCTTACCATTGGCCATAAAATCATTGCGCTGCTTCTCGGTCCATCGATGCTCCTCAAGTTCTTTTCCTTCTTCACTTTTGGGCATATAAAACTATATTTAATCGTTAGTAAAATATTGAAATTGGTTTTAAAATATACCTCCATTCGATGTCTTCAAAACATGAACTCCCCCTTGAATACTAGTAGGTAGATGCTAGCTCCGGTCATTTCTTGTGCTTCGATCGGCGGCTAGTCCTTCTAAAGCGACCTTGGTCTAATACCACTTATTAGTCCCTTGGAGGTCGGCAAGAGGGAGTGAAATTCCCTGTAAAAAAAATGAACATCCTTTCTCGGTCTTTATAAGCTTTTATTAAGAAACACTTGCATAAAAAGAAACTAATTAACAAACAAGAAGGAAGAGGTAGATCGTTTACTTGATTTGTAATCAGAGGATTGCTAATCCAAGGCAAGTAAAGCTCACTATCAAATCTCCTTCGGGTGAAGAAGCCTCTTACAACAGTTAAAGTACTCGAATACAAAGCTAAACAAAAGGTAGAATGTTTACAAGTGTTGTATTTAGCTTCTGAAATCAGGGATGTATTTATAGCCCTGATCAAGACGCTTGGAAGAGTTCCAGGTGCCTGGACGTGAATAGAATTGTATCCTCTTCGCAATGGATCACACCATGTCAAGTTTCGATGAGGTTTCTAGTCTGGGCACCGGGACGCAGTCTGGGCGCCCGGTCCAAAGTCAACCTCTGTGTTGATTTTTTGGTTCGGGCTATCACTCCAGCTTTGCTCAATTGGGGGATTTTGGCCATCCGGAATAAGGCTCACCCGAACCTATTTTTCGGCATTCTCGAGCAACCTTCCACTCCAACTTCTCGTCCCTCGGAACTGCCGTGTGTTGGATCGAGAAGAGCTAGAGGGGGTGTCACGCCCCTAGAGGAGTCTCTGCCAGACAAAAATCCGACAGCATCTCCCCTGTACCGGTGACAATCCAAAACATATATACATACAAAATATACATCAGCCACATGCGGCTGGAATATATACACAACCATGCAGTTAATAATCTTAGCCTACACGGCTGGACAAATATAACAACAACCACGCAGTTATATATATACAACGAACAGCTCACTCGGCTGCATTAACAACCAACACAGCGGAAAAACGATAACGGAAAGTCCAATACAACACAATCAACACACTGCTAGCCGGTTAGGCTTTATACAACAACCACAACAACAAATACAACAACACATCAAATACAGCAATTACCAAATACAAGTAAAACATATACAAAACCCAAAACGGTCTTCGGATGTGACGTAGGACCCGGCAGACAGGATATTTCGAGCGACACCAACCATCTACAAGCTACCTGAAAACATAAATGTATACATGCGGTGGTGAGTATAGGTAACTCAGCGGGTAATAGAAAAGACAGTGCACGGTCTACAAATAAAACATGGAGATCAAAAGTATACAGTCTCAGTAGGGAATAAAGAACATGATCTTACTATCATAATCAATGCACCTAAACATATCTGATATAATATCCTGACATATAAACTGTGCAAACCACAACTAACATAATGATGGATACATACCCAATCTGGAATTGACACATGGTACAATGATCAGTAAACTCACTGGATCTGCAACAGACATACTCGTGACACCTGTGCAATATAAATACGACTGCATATACATATAAAATAAATGACATATATACAGCATAGCAACCATATGCAACAATCATATCTCAAACAAGTGCAACAAATCACAATTACATGCGACTAGTATCTACTAGGCATGTATGCAAATAAACATCCACCCAGATGCACCGCGCATCATATGCAAAAGTGCATGCATGCTCCATGGTCACCCCCGCCACCTCTCCAGACACCACGACCCCTGTATGACTGAGAGGCTTGGGTCTGTGATGACTGTACTACCCTCCAGCCCACTATATAGTGGTCGAGGCGGACATTCCGCTAGTAGCTATCTAGCTACATAGCATCAGGGTCCCTGACTGCTCACAACGCCGGATCTCACAAAACCTCGTGACCGGGTGTCACGACAGGACTAGCTGCAACTGCTCCAGCTACCACTACCCATGAGTGGCCTAGTGTGCGGCGTTATTCCCAAACCAACTGATGACTCTCTCAACCACAAGGGAGACAATGGTCATCAGATGCAATGAATGATGAACATGATATATATATATATATAATCATCATCCATGCAACAACCCCAAACCTCATAAATACCTCCAACATGAGTATAATCATCATGATACCTCCACGTATCCCACCAAACATATGTACACACTACACATGTATAATCAACCAAAAATCTCTAATAATCCCACCTGACACATGTACACAAAATATAGGTACAATCAACATGTATCCTCCAGTAAAAACACAACAGACATGTGTATATAACCCAAACATACAATCAACACAACTCCTCCAAAAGTACATGACAAATACGAATGCACACACCACATGTAAATGCACAGTCAACAAGATGACTCCTATAACACATACCCACCTATGTACAGTCCACATCATATACCCAATCAGCATGGGAATACCAACAACCCGACAATCCCTACAAGACATACTCTACACGTGTAATCACAACAGAGTAGATATCAAGAGTGGAGACTGTATATGAATTAAATGGATCATCACAAGGGTCAAGCATAAGTATCATGCAGGAAAAACAGCAACCGATCATGTGGCAAGATAAAGCAGCCTAATTCATCCAATAATAACCATGCACTAAGTACAAGAAAATCTACATAGAGGCAAAGAAAGAAATACCCGCCTTTATCTGTCGATCGTGCCAAATGATCTTGCATCGAGACACTTGCCTCGAAACAAAGAGTCCTGCGATCACATAATATATTTAGCTAATTACATAGGTAGTAAATAGCTAAATAAACTCTCCAGTCTAATTAGGAAAAATCCTAATCGAAATAATTAACCTAATTCCTTAATCCAATTAGGTTCAACTAAATCCACAATCCTTCACTTCAATCCAAACAACCATATAGATCACAAAGTCTCCAATATAATATGATACAAATCTTTATTCGCCCACAACTCTTCCAATCCAAAAATTCCTATTCTAATATCAATATGGGTTAAATCGATATATCTACTCACCACTAATAAATCTAAGTAAAAATAACAAACCCTACAACCCATTAGCACACCTAATCTATCACATACTAATGAGAATAGCAGAAATACCTCACTAGAAATCACCTACCTGGAGGTTTGGCAGTAATACAGCAGCTCACCACCCAATATTTCACCGTCGGAAAGCTACAAAAGAACACCCAACACCAATTCTTCAAAGAATCAATCCACAACACAATTGTACAGCAGTGTATATGCTGAAAATCCTAATAAATCGAACCTTACTCACCTTAATAGAACCCTCACCTCCTCACCTGAGGTCTGCACAGCTTCAAGAAATGGAATTTGTAACGACCCAAATTTCCTCATTATGAGTCCTAATAGTAATTAAAAAATATTTATAAATGCCTTATAAATATTCTAGAGATTTTTAGAAATTTTTAGAGTATTTTTATGTAATTTTTGGACTTCGTTTGACATTTTTACCAAAAGGAGGAAGTTTCAAAAAATAAATAGGTCTGGCCAAGGTTCAAACCCGCGACCTCGACCCGACCCGAACCTTAAGCGAGTCCAGTTGACCAAGTGCCCAAGCGAGCGTTGCTGATTAAGGAAGGAGCAACTTTTATTTAAGAAGTAGTTGGTAATAGGATATGGGAGTTATTAAGGGAGAGATTAGTTTAAGCCCGTGACCTAATTACCTCACCTTTCTCCTCCTCGGCGCGCGACGGCGGAGCTCGGGCAGAAAACAGAGCCGAACCTAGGGTTCATCTCCGGTGGCCGGCGAGGGGTTAGTTTCGTGGGTTCTTTACACGGTTGTGATCCTCTCGTTGAAGAGAAGCCGTAAGCACGAAGCAGAGGTCGAGAGCTCAAGTTTTTCTCGAAGCCCTAGCTACCTTCCTTCGGTTGTAAGTCCAAGAACACCTCTGTAAGTGCTTCCTCACCTGCAGTAGAGTAGTTCCGGATTCTTGTTCTTATTGTTTTCGAATTTTGTTGTGAAGATTTTTGGTTTAGGGCTTGCTGTCGTGACTCTCAAAGAAAGAATATGGAAGAGTTAAGTATGTTGAGAAATTTGTTCCTTATAGTTTCCTTGTTGTGGCTCGGAACAGGGGGATTAGTCGTGATATCGGTTGGTTTTGAAGTTTGCTGCCATAAAACTAAATTCAGAATTTATTAGATTTGGATATGAACAAGTTTTAGTTTGGAAATTATGTGTAGCACTTGGGTTTTCCATGTCGTGGCACTGAGTATACAGAATGGTTTTGTTTCGGTTCTTTTGCAATTAATCGGACAAGAACAGTCACAAGGTGCTTAGTAGTTTGAGATCTTTTATGGGTTAGCAAGCCTGTACGTTCTGCCCTTTCTTTCCCCTTAATATGCAGTCCTAAACTTGTTTCGTTTCTAGTAACCGGGCATGAATAGCTTTCTTTTATAACAGTGCAGATTTTTTCTCTCCCGTACTGGTTTTTTGTTGAAGGTGAATGACTTATTAGTTGGAAATAATTTAGAAGGTGTAGATCTATTAAATTCTTGTCCTAGTAAATCATGTACCAACTTGTGATAGCAGCAGCAACTTTTTCCTTATGCTTTGTGTTGGCAGTAGGTTTGTATCATATTCAGTAGCAGTGCAGAAACTTAGATTTCCTTAAGCATCTAATTCCTTTTTGCATTTCAGATTCTGATACTTTCTTGTCTTCCTTTTCAAACATGAACAGAACATTTCTCCTTCCTTAAGCATTTCAAGTATAATCTTCTTGCTAGACATTGGACAGGAACGACCCTTAAGATGAGAATGCAGATTTAATTTTTTGTCTTTTACCTTTAGCAATTAATTAGACATGTACAGCTGAGTATTAAGCATTCCAGATTTGCCTTGCATCAAACATCTAGTTTTTCCTTGCGTGGCAGTAGGCGTGCACAATAGATGAGGCAATGTAGAATTTTAGATTTCCTTTAAGTATCTAGTTTCTTTCAGCAAGTTAGACCTTTTGTTCCTTTAGCAATGCAGATTTTATTTAATTGCTATTTTCATTGAGCATGCATGGTTTTCCCTAAACTTCCAATTTTAGTTTGTTGAGTACCCGGTTTTAGTTGTCATACGTATATGCAAGTTTTTTGTAAAGCTTTGTATATAGATTTTTATTAAGCTAGTATGCAGATTTTTAATTAAGCTTGTAGTACATATTTTAATTAAGCTTATAGTGCATATTTTGTTAAGTATCCTAGTGCAGATCTTGTTAAGTATTACAGTATCTTGAGTTTAAGAAAAGTATAAGAAAGATAAAAAAAAGAAAGAAAAAGGTCAAGTCCTTAAGTAGATCCCAGAGTCAAGACTTTAGGGATTTTGGCACACAAGGTGTTTGAAGAAATGTCGAGGCATTATATATTAGAAGTAATAAAATATAACAAGTATTTTATTTTAAAAAGGCTAGTACCCGACTTCTAAGGTTGTCGTTAAACAAATCCAGGTGACCAATTCCAAGGTCTTGGTCCTGGTAAGACCAATGTCTTTACCCTCGTAGGACTGATGACTAGCTACCACAGTCTCTATTAGGGAGCGCGCATTGGTACTAAGCCTGGACCCAAGAGAAAAGTTTATTATTATTTTCAAGTATAAGATTATATTCACATGCATATTCGAGTTTTGTGAGTTAGATAACGCTTACTAAGCAATTTTGCTTATAGTTTGTATTTCCTCTTACTGCAGATAAAGGAAGGCGACAAGGAGGTGTGGATGGTGTGTGATGCCAGGACTATGGGAGAGACTTGGGATGTTATTGAGTTTCCGTGTTTTAGTGGATAAGATTTATTGAGATTGTAAACATTTGAGATTGTATTTTATACTCCATGTCATTCGAGTTTATTCTTGTTTTAGATTGCATGTTAAGATGAGTTCTGTTTAGTAAGTAGGTATATTTTGGTGTTTGACACTTATTTAATTACGTGGGTGTTTGATATATGTTCCAGCTGTTAGGATCCTTCGTACGGCTAGAGAGGGGGGGTGTGAATAGCCGACCCCAAATGCTCGCGTTTCTTTCTACAAACTAGGGTTAGCGCAGCGGAAATAAAAACAAGAAACGAAAACAAGAAGATCAAACCTCAACGCGTCGATGTAACGAGGTTCGGAGATGAAACTCCTACTCCTCGGCGTGTCCGTAAGGTGGACGAAGCCTATCAATCCGTCGGTGGATGAGACCCCGGAGAACCGGCTAATGTAAACTCCTTATGGGTGGAGAAACCTCGCCACAACAACTTGCAACAGCAAGATAGAAATACAGCAAGAAATACAAACAATATGAATGTAAAACACCTTGCTTGCCTTCGACTGGTTTCCGTTGACAAAGTAGCAACTTCACGGAAGAACAGCAGCAACTGACCAGTCGGGGAAGCTCACACGAAGCTTCACGAAGCAGAGAGCTCAGCAAAGCTCAAACACAGCAAGAAGCAGGGGCAAGAAGGAAGAAGAATCAGTCCTGTAGAAGCCCTCGATCTCCTTTTATAACCTGCGAAGAAGACAGAAGAAAACACAGAGAGCAGAGAGCCATTGTGACTCAACGGCTAGGAGCTGGACCGATCAGGCTCCATCCTGATCGGTCCACAGAGCTCCTGATCGGTCATGGGGACCGATCAGGCTAAGCCCTGATCGGTCTACAGACCGATCAGGCTAAGCCTGGACCTTCCTGTGCTTAAGGTCTGGACCGATCAGGCATCCTCCTGATCGGTCCAGCTTCATCCTGATCGGTCCATGGACCGATCAGTAACTTCACAGAATGCCACTGAACGCTTTCTGATCGGTCTTCAGACCGATCAGGAAACCACAGTATCACTGGATCGATCCACTGATCGATCCATCTCTTGGTTTTTGCCCAAACCAAGTCCCATGCCTTCCAAACCAATATCCGGTCAACCTTGACCTATTGGTATCTCATGCTTAGCATCAGGTCACTCCCTTGACCTGCTAAAACTCCCCATCAAGTGTCCGGTCAATCCCTTTGACCCACTTGGACTTTTCTCTTCGTGTCAAGTATCCGGTCACTCCCTTGACCTACTTGATCTTCTCAACACCAGATGTCCGATCATCCTTGATCCATCTAGATTTTCCCTTGCCCGGCTTCACTCACCAGGACTTCCACCTAGCTTCACTCACTAGGATTTTCACCTGACTTCACTCACGGGTTTTCACCTGGCTTCACTCACCAGGACTTCCAAACTGCCTGGCTTCACTCACCAGGACTTTCCCTTGCCTGGCTTCACTCACCAGGACTTTCTCGAATGCCTGGCTTCACTCACCAGGACTTTCTCGAATGCCTGGCTTCACTCACCAGGACTTTCACCTTCACCTAGCTTCACTCACTAGGATTTTCACCTGGCTTCACTCACCAGGATTTCCCGACTGCCTGGCTTCACTCACCAGGACTTTTCCCCGTGCCAAACTCCCTGTTTGGACTTTCCCCGTGCCAAGTCTCCATACTTGGACTTTCCGCGTGCCAAACTACCTGCTTGGACTTTTCCCGAATCAGGTCAACCAGGTCAACCTTGACCTAAGGTTGCACCTACAATCTCCCAAACACCTATTCTTGTCAAACATCAAGAATACAACTCTCTTCTCGTCAAACATCGTCAAACATCAAAACACAACTCGAGTCAGGTCAACCCGAGTCAGGTCAACCAGGTCAACAATCTCCCCCTTTTTGATGTTTGACAAAATCCAAAATCAAGTTAGGTTAACCCGATAACCTAACTTAGGTTTTCCAATGTTCTTCCTTGAACATTCTTCCAAAGCCTACACTCTCCCCCTTGGGACATCTCTCCCCCTTTTTGACACACATCAAAAAGAGGGAATCAAGGTCAAGAGTTTCTTCCTAATGAAAGTCTCATACCTTTCATTGAAACCCTTAATTTCCCCCTTGATACTAAACTCAACACTCAACTTAGTGACAATCCCATATCACTAATCCTCAAAAGTCTTAAGGAGTAAAAACTCCCCCTAAAAGTCAACTCCCCCTTGACAATTAGTTAAGACTCCCCCTAAAGGTCAACTCCCCCTTGACCATTGCACCAACAATGTCTTGGAGAGTTTCAAACCTTTAGAAACCCGAAACTCAACTCCCACAGCTGAAATTTCAGACCACAGTCGAAATTCAGCAAATTCAGCGCGCCTGATCGGTCACCGGACCGATCAGGACCCCTCTGGATCGGTCCCCAGACCGATCCAGCCTTCCCTGGATCGGTCCAGTGACCGATCCAAGTTCAGATCAGGCGGTTTCTGATTTCTTCTCTCCCGAAATTCAGAAACTCACAATAAATTTCAGAAAATTCGAAAAATCATGAAATTTTGAGGATACATTCCTCATACCATATACTATCAAGGAAAAATAGTTTTCTATGAAAATAACTTCCATTTTCAAATCTTGATACAAAGTTCAAAAGTCTTTGAAATAGTTCAAAGTTAACTCATCTTTGTATCAATTTGCTCAATGATGAATGCTATCACTAGAAAAGCTTCATCAAGGTTTTTCAAACCAATTTCAAAATGATTTTAAACCTTTTAATTTAGGACCACAATCTTAGGGCTATATATACATGACTTGTACATAAGCTTTTCCTATGATCCCCAATTTCGAATTGGGCTCATCTAGGTACAAGAACTATGCACCTTGATCCTAACTCATGATCCTAATATCTCATACACATCTAAGGTGTATAAAACACATCCAAGTCAATTTTGATGTGAGATATGGGTTTAGGTTATCTTAGGCTAAGTTTTCATGCATTTTCTAAAACAACAACTTGATCTCCATATCAAATTATGTTGTTTATCCTTAGATCAATTTCATTGATTATAAATGCAAGAAATGATGACATGGCATAAAAAGATATCATAAATGAAAACATGTGCCAATATCATGATGTCATGGCATAAAGTATGAAACTTAAATAAAGCATGACATATAGATAACCTAAGCATTATCATGACATTTTAAATGATCATAAACTAAATATGATGTCATGACATGACATATGACAAACAATATATGGAAAATAGCACATAAAGGTATAGAAAATACCTAATTCTAGCCTTAGTTGCCATTTTTGATAATTTTGATCATTTTGCCATAGGTTCTATATTCCTAAGTGTAATAGACCTAAAATCATATACTAAAGATTTTTAGATCACCATGTGCCAATTAGATTGATCCTAAAAAACTCCTCAAATGAGATTGGCACATCCTAATCACCTTAGGAATAATTCTTAATTTCATTTTCAAGGCTTGATTATACCTTGAAAAATCCTAAAGTGCCACCTTTTGCCATGATTAGGTTAACTACCTATTCAAGTAAGGTTGGCACACCCTAACTCATCTAGTGTGATGAAATCACGCTCCTAGGAACCCAATACCTATTGGAGCTCATTGGGTTCACTAAATATTCACTAGGGATGACTTCCCTAGCAATCCTCCTAATGACCCTCTTAGGCTTTAAAGCCTTGGTCATTTGGGACTCATCAAGATCAACTCTAGGGGTGACTCCCCTTGTGACCTTGGTGATGGTCTTCCTAGCCCTAGATTTTGTTCCATAATCGAATGGAACATTGTGATAAGTGGGCTTGACCACTTGGGACTTAGGTTTGTGACCCAAACCTTTCTTATCCTTGGACATTGGTTTTTGACCCTTAAACCCTAGAGATGACTTCTCCAAGTTCTTAAGAGCCTTTTCCAAAGTATCAAGTCTTGACCTCAAGACTTGATTTTCCTTCTCTAATACCTCAAGTTTTAACTTGTCATTTGTCTTTGAGGTATTCCTAGGCATATGTCTAGATGATTTGGGATTTCTACCTAGATTATCCTTAACCGTAGATGAATTGATCCTAGGGTTGGCTTTCCTAGTGTTATCCTTATCTAGGCTCACATGTTTGGCACCTAAGCATGTGTATCGATTTCTATAATTATCATGCTTATCATTATTGTCAATTGCAATCAAACTACTAGCATGCATCTTACTAGTATTGCAATAATGTGCCTTAGAGATTACCTTAGGGTTTGCCTTAGCTCCCCCTATCGATGTGCTCGGTCTCTTGTCCTTGTGAGATTGCTTCCCCCTCGGACATTGGCTCCGATAATGTCCCCTTTGCTTGCATTGGAAGCACACCACATGCTCCTTGCTCTTGCGTATCGGGACTCCGGCTTTCTTGACCTTTGGCGCCGGTGGAGACTTTCTAATCCTCTTTGGATATTTACTCTTGTAATGTCCATACTCCCTACACTCAAAGCACATTATGTGTAATTTGCTAGAAATTAAATGGCTTGAGTTACCTAGGTTTGAGGATGGATGAACGCTCTCTCCTTCATCCCTTCCGGAGGTAGAAACTTCTTCTTCTTGCTCCGAACTTGAAGAAGAAATCTCCTCCTCTTCTTCTTTAGATGTTGAGTGGCCCTCAACTTCTAAATCCACATCCCCATGGTGTGAGCTACTTAGCTCACTTGACTCCTCTTCATGACTTGAAATGGAGCTTTCTTCATGAAGCTTAGCCAAATTGTTCCACAATTCCTTGGCATTGTTGTAACCACCTATCTTACACAATATATCATTAGGTAATGAAAATTCAAAAATTTTCAATACCTCATCGTTGACTAGGGATTGGTGGACTTGTTCCTTGGTCCACTTCTTCTTCTCTAGGGTTTCTCCTTTCTTGTCCATCGGAGGCTTGAACCCTAATTGAACACAACTCCAATTTTCAAGATTAGTCATAAGAAAATATTTCATTCTTACCTTCTAAAACGCGAAGTCGTCGCGATCGTAGAAAGGTGGAATTGTGACATCTTCTCCGAACCGATCCATTCTCTAGCGCTTGTGCTCCCCCGGGTGTTGATCCAACGAAGAGCGGCCTCGCTCTGATACCACTTGTTAGGATCCTTCGTACGGCTAGAGAGGGGGGGTGTGAATAGCTGACCCCAAATGCTCGCGTTTCTTTCTACAAACTAGGGTTAGCGCAGCGGAAATAAAAACAAGAAACGAAAACAAGAAGATCAAACCTCAACGCGTCGATGTAACGAGGTTCGGAGATGAAACTCCTACTCCTCGGCGTGTCCGTAAGGTGGACGAAGCCTATCAATCCGTCGGTGGATGAGACCCCGGAGAACCGGCTAATGTAAACTCCTTATGGGTGGAGAAACCTCGCCACAACAACTTGCAACAGCAAGATAGAAATACAGCAAGAAATACAAACAATATGAATGTAAAAACACCTTGCTTGCCTTCGACTGGTTTCCGTTGACAAAGTAGCAACTTCACGGAAGAACAGCAGCAACTGACCAGTCGGGGAAGCTCACACGAAGCTTCACGAAGCAGAGAGCTCAGCAAAGCTCAAACACAGCAAGAAGCAGGGGCAAGAAGGAATAAGAAGAAGACCTGTAGAAGCCCTCGATCTCCTTTTATAACCTGCGAAGAAGACAGAAGAAAACACAGAGAGCAGAGACCCGTTGTGACTCAACGGCTAGGAGCTGGACCGATCAGGCTCCATCCTGATCGGTCCACAGAGCTCCTGATTGGTCATGGGGACCGATCAGGCTAAGCCTGGACCTTCTTGTGCTTAAGGTCTGGACCGATCAGGCATCCTCCTGATCGATCCAGCTTCATCCTGATCGGTCCATGGACCGATCAGTAACTTCACAGAATGCCACTGAACGCTTTCTGATCGGTCTTCAGACTGATCAGGAAACCACAGTATCACTGGATCGGTCCACTGATCGATCCAGCTCTTGGTTTTTGCCCAAACCAAGTCCCATGCCTTCCAAACCAATATCCGGTCAACCTTGACCTATTGGTATCTCATGCTTAGCATCAGATCACTCCCTTAACCTGCTAAAACTCCCCACCAAGTGTCCGGTCAATCCCTTTGACCCACTTGGACTTTTCTCTTCGTGTCAAGTATCCGGTCACTCCCTTGACCTACTTGATCTTCTCAACACCAGATGTCCGATCATCCTTGATCCATCTGGATTTTCCCTTGCCCGGCTTCACTCACCAGGACTTCCACCTAGCTTCACTCACTAGGATTTTCACCTGGCTTCACTCACCAGGATTTCCAATCTGCCTGGCTTCACTCACCAAGACTTCCAAACTGCCTGGCTTCACTCACCAGGACTTTCCCTTGCCTGGCTTCACTCACCAGGACTTTCTCGAATGTCTGGCTTCACTCACCAGGACTTTCACCTTCACCTAGCTTCACTCACTAGGATTTTCACCTGGCTTCACTCACCAGGATTTCCCGACTGCCTGGCTTCACTCACCAGGACTTCTCCGACTGCCTGGCTTCACTCACCAGGACTTTTCCCCGTGCCAAACTCCCTGTTTGGACTTTCCCTGTGCCAAGTCTCCATACTTGGACTTTCCGCGTGCCAAACTACCTGCTTGGACTTTTCCCGAATCAGGTCAACCAGGTCAACCTTGACCTAAGGTTGCACCTAAGTAGGTATATTTTGGTGTTTGACACTTATTTAATTACGTGGGTGTTTGATATATGTTCCAGCCACCTGTGGCTGATGTATACTATGTATGTATCTTAGTTTATGGTCACCGGTACAGGGGAAGTGCTGCCAAAATTTTTTCGGTAGAGACTCCTCGTGGTTTCGATCATACCAGTTAAGTAGAGTTAGTAGTTAAGTAACGATCACCCTTAGAGAGTAGTATAGTAAGAAGGGTGGTCGTTACAGTTGGTATCAGAGCAGTTCCTATTCTCCAGCATCACACATCAGCACCATCCTTGCCGTCTTCAAGTAAGAAAGTATTTAAATTTTTTTTTTAGTATGCTTTCTTTATTCTTTACAGTAAAGAGAAATCCTTAGAAGTATTAGATTATATGTACAGAATAGGGAGATGTTTAGAAGTGCTTATAAAGTTAAGGATTCTGCTTAGTTTCTTTCTACATAACTAGATGTCAAGAAGAGGACGTCCCCGTACTGTTCGTACTGAGGACCGAGCACAGGAGAATGAAGAGCCCAGAATTAGTCTAAGTTCGAGGACGAACTTTTTATAAGATATGGGGAATTGTAATGACCCAAAATTCCTCATCACTGTATAGGTATGAACCGGAGACCTAAGCCTGGGGAGCTTGCCAATTTATGTTCTGGGATGGTGGTATGATCCGGGGACCTAAGCCCGGTGAGCGCGCCAGAATCAAACAAGATGTGTTCTGGGATGGTGGTATGATCCTGGGACCTAAGCCCGGTGAGCGCGCCAGAATCAAACAAGATGTGTTCTGGGATGGTGGTATGATCCGGGGACCTAAGCCCAGTGAGCGCGCCAGAATCAAACAAGATATGTTCTCGGATGGTGGTATGATCTGGGGACCGAAGCCCGGTGAGCACGCCAGAATCAAACAAGATATGTTCTGGGATGGTGGTATGATCTGGGGACCTAAGCCCAGTAAGCGCGCCAGAATCAATTAAGATATGTTCTGGGATGGTGGTATGATCTGGGGACCTAAGCCCGGTGAGCGCACCAGAATAAAGGGGAACTCCGGTCCTAAGTTCGGACCCCTACCAACCTAGCGCTAGAGTAGTTGTCTGATCAACAACTTATGTTACGGTACTACTAAGTGCAACTAGGCCACCACAATAGTATGTTTATAAGTATGCATGCAAGTATGTTCAAGTCATGTTCATGTTTATGCCTATGCTTACATTTATGTTGTCATGCTTATGTCACTGCTTATGCTTATGTTCATTGTATGTAGGTTAGGAGGTCCTAAGATACCTTTGATGTGGTTTTCCTTAGTACATTAGATTATGGACGCTAACTAATGCATGTACAAGGTAGAGAACATGCTATAGAAATATTCTAGAGATTTTTAGAAATTTTTAGAGTATTTTTATGTAATTTTTGGAGGTCGTTTGGTATTTTTATTAAATGAAAGAAGTTTCGACAAAAAAATGTCCAAGCCGAGATTCGAACCGGAGACCTCCAGCCGAGCCAACTCTTAAGCGAATCCGGCTGACCAAGTGTTCCAGCGAGCGTTGCTGATTAAAAGAGGAATGAAATGTATTTAAGTAATAGTTAATAGGAAACAGAAAATAAATGGGAAAAAGGGTTCGGCTGAGGAATCGAACCCGCGACCTCTGATCCGGTCAAAACGCGGCTTGCTAGGCATTCCGACGGATGTTTTGTAATAAAAGGGAAGAGAAATATTCTTAAGCCATAACAGAATACCCTAGTTATAAAGAGAGAACTTACGGATTATTTTCCCCATGACCTAAACTTCTCCCTTCCTCTCCTCTCTCACTCGCGAACGGCGTGCGACGGCTCTCGGGCGGAAACGAAGGAAACCTAGGGTTTTACTTCTGGCAGCCGGCGAGGGGCTAACTTCGAGAGTTCTTCACCAATACAAAGTCCTCTCGTCGAAGGGAGGCCGTGGGCACAAAGAGGAGCCGAAAACTCGAGTTTTCTCCGAACCCTAGCAGCTCCTCTTCTCGGTTGTGAGTTCAAGAAGAGGTAAGTGCTTCCTCACCTACAGTAGAGTAGCTCCGAATTCTTGTTTTGCCTTGTTTTCGGGTTTTGCTGTGGAGATTTTTGGTTTAGGGTTTGTTGCCGTGAGATTCAAAGAAAGAACAAGAAAGAGGAACTTAGAATAATTCTTGAATTCGATCAAGCGAAGTAGTTTCGGATCTTTGCATTCTTGAATTCGAAGCATGCTGTACAGATTTTCTATTTGTGCTTGCTACCGTAAACCTTGAAGAAAGAAAGGCATGTAGATCAGAGGCATGTTTCTCATAGTTATGCTTAACTACTTTCATGTTGTATGATACATCCCATGCTAAACCCTTACATTCCGTGTGGAAGCTAAGGACAGTGGACAAACAAATCTAGTTAATGGAGGCAAGGTAACATATGATAGCAATTCAAATATTTAGGCACTGTAGTTGAAGTTCCAAACTGAAATGAACCATAAATTATCCTTGGAATTTACTAGCTAATGCTTGAAGTTAGTCACCCATATATAAAATAGATTACCTGTGTTATTCACTGTCATAGCCAAACTGGATTTGCATGTGTGCCTGTTGGTACCCTTGAATTTCAGATTGTTGCTTCTTGATGTTCATAGATTGGTTTATATTTGAGAACATGGAAGCAAATTAAGTGTGTAGATCCATTGGGTGCATGTTTTAGTACATCACGTGTTAACTTTTGTGATAACAGTAGAAATTTTCCTTATGCTCTGCTCGGTAAGGATCAATTTAGAATGTGTAAGTGTATCAAGTGTATGCTATTGGTTTCATGGATTAGGGCTACGAGCAGTATGCTGTTAGAGACAATTTAGATCTCTTCTACTCTATAAAAGTGTAAGCTTTGCTTAGGTTTGACATGGGTTTCAAACTTCAACAGATTTTTAGTTGAATAGCTATGCGTAACATTATGTTTCTTGTTCTGCTTTCTTGTCGTGGTACTGCATATAGCTCCAACCGAATTGTGATTTCTATTGCTTGGAAAAGCTGAGTTTTGAACAGGTTTAATTAGATTCCTTTTTTTAGCTTCAGTAGGTTCTTAATTAGTTGGAACAGCCATGCCTTAAGCTTGCTAGTTAGGTCCTTTTTATGCTTTGCATTGGGCAAGAACAACCCTATATTTAGCATTTTTGTTTAGACCTTTTTGTGCTATGTAGTGGCACGAACATCCCTTGATCTAAAGTACATAGTGTTAGTTTTCTTTGCTATTTAATAAATATGATCAGCCATGTTTAATAGCATTTCAAATTCAGCCTCTTCGTTATTTAGTAAGCATGGTATTCTGTTGAGTATGTGCAGCATTGATTTCTTTTCTAGTTTCCTTGCCATTAAATGTGCACGAGCAGATTTATTTCCTAGTTTTATTTGCCATGAGTTGAGCATGACCAGTTTCCTTGCTATTAGATATACATGTGCAGATTTTTAGTTTGCATTTAGTTCCTAGATTTCTTTGTGTAGCAGTAGGCGTGCACAACAAATGAAGCAATGCAGATCTTTAATTTCATTTAACTATAAGAAAGATAAAGAAAAGAAAGAAAAAGGCCAAGGCCTTAAGAAGATCCCAAAGTCAAGACTTTAGGGATTTTGGCACACAAAGTGCTTATTAAAATGCCGAGGCATTATATATTAGAAGTAATAAAAGATAACAAGTATTTTACTTTTTTAAGAGGCTAGTACCCGACTTCCGAGGTTGTCGTTAAACAAATCCAAGTGTCCAATTTCGAGGTCTTGGCCTTGGTAGACCGAGGTCTGCTCTTTTAGGATTGGTGGCTCGCTACCCCAACCTATTAGGGAACGCGCATAAGATGGTACTACGCCTGGGCCCAAGAAGAAAGTTGCTTATTATTTTGAAGTATTAAAGTATAAGTTTTAAACAAGTGAAATAAAAGAGTAAGTTTAGAACAAATGAAATAAGTTTCACTTTGTTTTAAAATCAGCAAGTTTGGTTTTCTTTTATGCTAGCAAGTTATTTAGATTAGCTCACTGCTATTTGTTAGTAGGTGAGCATGAGCAGCTTTATATGTTTAGCATTTCAGTTGGTTATGATTCCTTTACTATTAGATGAGCATGAGTAGTTTTCAGTAAGCATTCAGTTAGTTTATATTATAGTTATATGTACATGCATATCGAGATTTTGTGAGTTAGATAGCGCTTACTAAGCATTCGCTTATAGTTTGTATTTCCTCTTACTACAGATAAAGGAAAGGAAAAGTTATAGCAAAGGAAGGCGACAAGGAGGTGCGGATGGATATGTGATGCCTGGACTATAGAAGCCTTGGGATTTAGCATAAGAATTTATTAAGATTGTCATGTATTTAGACTATTGAAATTGTTTATTCATGTTTCCGCTGTCATTAAATGCATGCTAGTTAATTTCATGTTTTGAGTTTTTGTGAGTTTTAAGTATAGATATTTTCATGCGAACAATTTTAGTTAAAGTATAGTTAGTAGTCTAGTAGCGCTCCGCCCTCACAGTCCAGTAATGAGGAGGGTGGGGTGTTACAGTTGGTATCAGAGCAGTTCCTATTCTCCAGCATCACACATCAGCACCATCCTTGTCGTCTTCAAGTAAGAAAGTATTTAAAGTTTCTTTTTAGTATGCTTTCTTTATTCTTTAGGTTTAAAATTTTTGTCTTCAAGTTTTTGAAACAAATGAAACAAGCTTCACTTATGTTTAGAGTCAACAAGTTTAGTTTCTTTTAATTCGAAGCATGCAGTATTAGTTTTATTTGTTTCCTGATTAGTTTATTGAGCATGATTAGCCTTATCTTCCAGCATGCAGTTTTATTCTTGTATATCATGAGTATGCAAATTGTAGTGCTTTGCTATTAGATAAGCATGAGTAGTTTTCTTCTTACAGATTCAGTTTTTAGCATTGCTGTATTTATATGCACATTCGAGTTTTTGTGAGTTAAACAGCGCTTACTAAGCATTCGCTTATAGTTTGCATTTTCCTCTTACTGCAGATAAAGGGAAGGAAAATCTATAGCAAAGAAAGGCGACAAGGAGGTGTTCGATGATGTGTGTGATGCCAGGACTATGGGAGAGACTTGGGACATTATTAAGTTTCCGTGTTGTAGTGGATAAGAAACATTTGAGATTGTACTTTATATTCCATGTCATTTGAGATTATTCTTGTTTTAGATTGCATGCTAAGATGAGTTCAGTTTAGTAAGTAGGTACTTTTGTGTTTGCATTGAGATATAGTTTCATATGTTTTCTGCTATTATGAGTTATATGTGAATGTCAGTATTGTATTGTATTTTAGTCCTACTGGACTGTATATATTTTGTCAAAATTTTAAGTTTTCTGGAAAAATTGAAGTACAGTTTGTTACACTAGTTAAGTAAGAGTTTATAGTAGTTATGTAACGGACACCTTTAGAGAGTAGTGAGAAGGGTGGTCGTTACAGAATTGGCAATGGCTGGCAACAGGGAAGGTCCACCACATACTGATCTAATGCTTCCTCTATTCCAGAACAGAAAGAAGAACAAAAATTGGAAACAATTAGGGCAAGACCTTGAATCCATATGAATCCGGATGAAGCTTACCAAGGTTGATCACCTGATTCGATCCATCTGGTGGGGAGATACATAGCATACAACAGTGATCGGATCCAAGAGGAGGATTGAAGGTGGTCAATTGGCTAGGGGGCGTTGCGATCCCAATCTTGTTGTGCCCTAGATCGGATCCCTCCGATCGCTGTCGACCGCGCGCAAGGATCAGTAGAGGAGACAAGCGCTCCACCAGATATGATCTGAACAACCTCATTATCTTCAAGATCTGGCGGCGTTCCTCCAGTGACACGGCGAGGACGAGATCGTCGGGGAAGCCGTCGGCGTTGGGTCGTTCGTGCACGTGAGAGGAAGCAGAAGAGGGGAAAATGAGAGAGGAAGAAAGATCGGCCAGTTACTTCCCCCTCAAAGCTTCGGTGGTTGCTCGCGCCGGCGACGCCGGGAGGGGAAGAGGGAGATCACCGGTCGCTGGTGAGGCTCGGGACGCAGAGAGCTCGCGCACAGGGGAAGAAATCGGGAAGAAGGGGAATGGTTCAGAAATTAAACCTAGGTAAAGAACTTATACTTAGGTAATGTAGATTAAATGAAATTAATCAACTCCCTTTTAAGGGTATTCCAAACAGGCCTCCAACTAGCTCCGAATCCATCCCCTCAAAATGGATCATACAGACTCCGTTTAAATCTAAATTTTTTTTTAAAAATTCTGGAAAAATCCAATAAGATTTTTCGTCCAATAATATTTATTATTTAATTTTACGGTATCTTACAGGGGGTGAATAGCGCTCGTGGCTATTTCGTTCGATTAAAACGTATCGAGTAAAACGCAGCGGAAATTAAAAGGACAATCACACACAAAGACACGAGGAGTTACTTGGTTCGGAGCCTGTGGCGACTCCTACTCCAAGGCTCGCGATCGTTGATCGCTTCCGGTAGGAAACAACTATAAGCTCGAAAAGTTATTACAAACTAATTACAATTTGAACTGTAAATAAAGCAATACTGACAACAAGAATATCAAATCTGGAGCTTCGGGTCGTCGGGATGTTGCTACAGCATTTCCGGTACTTCTCGTTGGCAGCTTGTCACAAAAGGATCGCTTAGAAGGTGTTGTTTTGGACTTCTGCTCGAGACCTCCTTTTATTCACTGCTGAAGGTGCCTTAAAGCCCATCCGAGGCGCCTCCAACCCGCCGAGTCAGCCACGTGGATCAGCACTGATCCGGTCACACCTCATCCACTTAAAGGTGCCTTCAAGCCACTCCAAGGCGCCTCCAAGCTCTGGTCCAAGGCGCCTTCAGACTCATCCAAGGCGCCTCCAGCTCTGTTGCGTTAACTTCTTTTGGCTTGCACCCGAGGCGCCTCCAAGCTCCATGGAGGCGCCTCGGACACTGTTCATCCGAGGCCAAGTGTGCTCTTTTGTCCCTGCAAAATGTGTTAGTCCCAAACACATATCCTGCAAAACAAAGTTAACACATAATAATCATAGTGAATAAAATATTGATAGTCTTCGGACTATCCTAGGTCTGACTTCGGATTTCCAACCGAAAACCCTAGGTCGACCTGACGCCTACTGTTCCCTCTGCGGGGAACGCGTCCTCACCTACTCCTCTCAGGAGAGTTACCTATTGCTAGTGCGATCCTCCAGATCGATTGGACTTTTGCTCGACGCTCGATGCTTCCGGACTTTCTGCTGGACGCCCGCTCCCCGACCCGTCCAGTCTTCCACCTGGTTCACAACACTAGGACTTTCCACCTAGGGTTACCACCCCCTAGGACTTTTTCCTGAAGCCCTCGACCCACTAAGACTTTTCGCATAGGGTTACCGCCCCCTATGACCTAGGGTTACCACCCCATAGGGTTTTCTACCTGCCTAACCTCAGTTAGAACTTTTGCCTAAGTATACTTAGGACTTTCCTGCAAGCTTATTCAAACTGTTAGATCACAACATAACCTTAACTTTGAATCCTTTGCCATTATCAAAACACTGGTTCGATCATCGGATGCTTCCCGTACCAACAATCTCCCCTTTTTTATTATGACAACTTAAATTCAAAGTTAAGTAAAACAGACATAAGTAAATTAATGTATCAATAAACATAAGCAAGCTTTTTAAGTAAAAAGTTCAAGTAAGAACTAAGCAAGCTAAATGTCTAAGGCTCTCCCTTAATAAGAGCTCTCCTTAACCTTAATTTGAATTTGTCCTACTCTCCCCCTTTGCCATATATCAAAATCTTTTGTAGGAAAAAGACAAGATGAAAGGACTAAGTTTTTAAAACCAATAAATAAAGTTTTAAAAAATTATACTTTTAAAACAACATTTTAAAACAACTTATAAGTGAAATTTACTAAGTAAAAGCTTGTTTTTGAAGTAAACAAATTAAAGCAGAAGAAATTAAGGCAAAAGAAAGTTTAGTAATTTAGCTAAAAAGATTTTTCTTTGAACCGAAAGATAGCTAAATTGAAATTTATTTAGTTTTGAAAAACTCCTTTTACTTAGCCAAAATTTGTGCGAATTTTGAAAAATAAAAAATGACTTAGCTAGTTTCGAAAGGCTTTGTTGAAAAATATTTCGTTAAAATTTTAAAGCCTTTTTTTTTGAAGTAATATTAGATTAAAATATCTTTTGATTTTACTTAGTTAAAGTGATAAAATATTTAGACGAATAAGGAATTTTAAATTAAAGGCAAAGGAGGAGGAATAAATTAAGAACCTAATGTCCAAGCATGAGTTAAGTTAAACCAATTTCCTTTATGGAGGTATCAGAGCCCTAAGGTGCAAGCATGAGTCAACTTGAAATTTTAATATCCTTAACCAACTGTCTAACCTTTAGCTACTGGCTGAATACCCAGAGGGCAATAATTTTCACTTGGTTAGTCAAGTTAAGTTAATAATCCAGTTAGATTTGACTAGGGCTGGATCACTTAATTTGATTAATGTAAAGTTAGTTTTTAATGCCTAGACTCACTATGATGCATAGAAATAAGCATTCTAGAGTCCAGGCTGTACCCTATGCATCTCACGTCGTTCTAAGTTTCTTTCAAACACAAACAAGTTATGCCTAGTGTGTTTGTGAGATGCTCTGGCTAAAATCTAGGGGAGCATGATATCTAAGGGGAAAATCCTAGGCTAAGTCCAAATTTTGAAAAACTAATAAGATTGGGATTTTGAAAACATTATTTTTCCTAGAATTTTAAAAGATAATTTTAAGATTAAGTAATTTTGAACACCAAATTTTTTTAAAAACATTATATGTAAGAAATTGGTTTGAAAATCAGGATCTATTCTACCCAACACATTCCTATTTGTCTTCTAAGTGTACTGAACTCGAGTTCAGGTAACGGTTTTGTGAAAATGTCAGCTAAGTTTGATTTGGACTCAACATGGTTAAGTACAATTTCACCTCTAGCGACATGATCCCTTACAAAATGGTGTTTTACCTCTATGTGTTTAGTCCTAGAATGGTGAATTGGATTTTTGGTCAGATTAATTGAACTTATATTATCAATTAAAATTTTTATATTTTTATATTCTAGTTGATAGTCTTTTAGTGTATGCATCATCCACAGAAGTTGAGAAGTACATTCTCCTAGGGCTATGTATTCAGCTTCAATGGTGGATAAAACAACGCAATGTTACTTTCTGCTTGACCAACTTACTAGGCACTGACCTAGAATTTGGCAGCTACCACTTGTGCTTTTTCTATCTAGTTTGCACCCGACATAGTCTAAATCAGAATAGCCAAAAAGGTCAAAGGTGCAAGTTCTAGGGTACAAAAGTCCTACATTTAGGGTGCCCTTAATGTACCTAAGTATTCTTTTAGCATATGTCAGATGTGACTCTTTTACACAGGATTGACTCTTGTAGTTAGGTAGAGTAAGCTACCTATTACACTTCTATAGTGTTTTGGATCTACTGGTTTTCCTTCAGGGTCAGAATCAATGTTGATATTAGTTGCCATTGGTATATTTATAATTTTTGATTTTTCCATGCCAAATTTTTTAATTAATTCCTTAGCATATTTAGTTTGATAAATATAGATTCCATCTTTGGTTTGTTTAATTTGTAAGCCTAAGAAAAAATTAAGTTCCCCTACTAAACTCATTTCAAATTCATTTTCCATTAATTTAACAAATTCTTTTAAAAGTTTAGTGTTGGTTGAGCCAAAAATTATATCATCAACATAAATTTGGGCTATAAAAATATCTTTTTCTACGGTTTTGACAAATAGGGTCTAATCTATTTGACCTTGGTTAAAGCCCTTGGATATTATGTAATTAGATAATCGTTCATATCATGCCCTAGGTGCTTGTTTTAGTCCATATAAGGTTTTTTCAGTCTAAATACATGGTTTGGGTTGTCTACGTCCTCAAATCCGGGGGGTTGGCTGACATATACCTCTTCCTTAATGAACCCATTTAAGAAGGCTGACTTGACATCCATTTGGTATAACCTAAATCCTTTATGTGCTGCATAGGCCAATATGTAATGCCCGAAAATTCTCAAACTTATTTTAGAAATATTCTATAATTTTTCTGGAATTTTAGGATATTTTTACAGAATTTTTAGAGTAGCGGAAGTAGCAAAAATAAATAGGAAACGAAAATAGCCTACGCGGGAATTGAACCCGAGACCTATTGGGTCCTATGACTTATGGTGAACCATGGTAATCAGGTGAACCCAGCAGGGCCGTGCTGAAAGGAAAGGGAAACAATTAAATTTATATTCAAGTTGGGCCGGAATTACCACTTAATATAAATAAGAAATTATTAAGTGAGGGTTTATTTTTAATCGTGATTCTCTTCTCCTCAACCCTCACCGCCGCCCACTCCTCCTTCCCCTCCCTCTCTCGGCGCACCAAGCCAAGGGTTCTAGGAGCACCTCCCGGCAACATCAAGGGCACGAGGACGCTCCCCTCCGCAGGAGAAACGCATAAACGCGAGAAGATCGTTGAAGAGATCTCTCCTCCGTGAAACCTAGCGATTAGAATCGTAAGAAATTACGAACAGGAGGTAAGAAACCCCTCACCTGCAGTATAAGTAGCTTTCGAGTGAATTCCATGTATTAGTTTAGTAATATGCAGATTATCGACACAAAGGAGGCGAATTAGCGCATACTGAATGTTCGATTAAATTATTAGCACAGAAAAATGCAGCTTAGGCATTTTAGTAGCCTAAATAAATGCAATAGAAGCATTTTATAGCTTATTTAGTCTCGCTCCAGCTTTTATAGGACTAGATGTCCAATGGGTGGGCTCCCACAGTCGCCTCTAGGTTTAGATAACCTAGTCTTGGGTTTAGACAACCTAGTAAAAGCAAGACAAGAATTATTAGCTTATATTCAGTACTTTATTTTCTCAGTGGCACTGTACTGGACTAGATATCCATTGGGTTGGGCTCCCATAGTCGTCCCTAGGTTTAGCTAACCTAGTAAACCCTACTAGATTCGGAATTTGTAACCCCGGGTTTAGTTAGGGATGCGCGCATAGCAAGTACAGTTGCCGGGCCCAAACAGCAGTATGATTATTATTTTAATCTATTATGAATATAGTTTTCAAACATCACAAAATAGTTATGTGAATTCAGTACAGCTTTAGCGTCAGTTTGATATTAGTTTAGCTCAACCATGGTATCAGTATAGCTTTCTGTTGATACAACATGATAGTTTATGATTAGCTCTATTGTTATGATTAGTTTTGCTTTCTATGTGTTGTATGTCATGCCATGTTTAGCATATTCAGTATGTTCTTTTCAAATAGCATGTTTTCAAAGCATAAATAGCATCGTATGCATGTTTTAGTGAGGTAGATGGTTTCTTACTAAGCGAAAGCTTACAGATACTTTCTTTTCCTTATACTGCAGATAAAGGTAAAGGAAAGATGGACTAGCGGAGGCTGGAGGGCAATGCTACGAAGATGTGTGTGGATGGAACCTGGAATAGAGATCTTAGGGAATTTCAGCAAGCTTGTTTAAGCACTAGAACTTTTTAGCATTTGGTTATTTTGCACCTTAGCATGTTAAATGTTATGAATTAGTTAATCAAGCATCCTATCATGTTTAGAATACTATTTTTGTGATGTTAGAATGTTTGGCATTTAGTTTAGAAATGTTATAGGTGATTTTGGCACGAACAAGTGCTGAAATCAGACCCTTGGCCGAAATCAGAAACTCGGATCGATCAGCTGATCGATTCGAGGGTTCCCCATCGATCAGTTGATCGATTGGGCAAGTTGTTCCCCGAACAGTAGGCTTCTGGATCGATCAGCCGATCGATCCAGCATTTTCTGTAGCGAACAGAAGGCTCTGGGATCGATCACTGGATCGATTGGCCAGACTGGATCGATCAGCCGATCGATCCAGAATATCACCCCGAGCACAGTAGCGTGCTGAATCGATCACTGGATCGATCCAACCCAAGTCCCGCGTACAGTATCCGGCTGAATCGATCACTGGATCGATTCAACCATTCCAATCGATCTGTGGATCGATTGGGAGGCCTGAAATCAGCCGGGAAACCTTTAGTCCAGCTCCTTGACCATGAGGGATGTAAAATATATTGACAACAGCTTAGACTACACCCTCTAGCACATATAGAATAAAGAAATGATAATAGTTTAGCAAAATTTTAAATAGTACAGTTCCGCAACTAGGTTTAATGATGGTCAGGGAATAGCTTAGCACAGATTAATGTGACGATCGGCCTCACAGCCTAGTTAGTAGGAGGCGGGTCGTTACACAATAGCATCCTAATGGATTCAAATCTGGCTACTGGTGCATAGGTTTCGTCATAGTCTAAACCTTCAACCTGGCTAAACCCTTTGGCTACTAGTCTGGCCTTATTTCTTACTATATCACCCTGATCATTCAATTTATTCCTAAATACCCATTTGGTGTCAATTATGGACTTATCTAAGGGTTTAGGTACAAGTTCCCAGACTTGATTTCTATCAAATTGGGCTAACTCTTCCTGCATAGCAATGATCCAGTCTGGGTCAGGTAGAGCTTCTTCTATAATCTTAGGCTCAATTTTAGAAATGAGTGCTATTTGACTCAGGTTTCTATAAGAAGCTCTGATTCTAACTCCTAGGTTTGGGTCATCCAAAATTTGGTCAGGTGGGTGAGAAGTACTTATTCTGGTTGGTCTTATACTCGAGTTAGTAGTTGGTTCCTTTGGTCTAGTGTTAAGTTGAATTTCTTCATCTTCTATAATTCTTGGGTTAATGTCAACATTTTCATTTATATTAGGTAGGTTATTTTCTTTATCAAAGATTACATTAGTTGTTTCTTTAACTTTTAGGGTATTTTGGTTATAGACTCTATAAGCCCTACTGGTTGTGGAGTACCCTAAGAATATTCCTTGGACTGATTTGGGTGTAAATTTTCCTAAGTAATCTTTGGTGTTTAAAATGTGAACTTTACATCCAAATACTTTTAGATAGTTTAAGTTAGGAATTTTGTTATAGTATATTTCATACGGGGTTTTATTATGAAATTTGTTAATTAAAATTCTATTTTGAATGTAGTTTGATGTATTTATTGCTTCGGCCCAGAATTGATGATTTAAGTCATACTCGTTTAAAATGGTTCTAGCTGCTTCTTGTAATATTCTATTTTTTCGTTCCACTAGACCATTCTGTTGGGGGGTTCTAGGACATGAAAATTCATGTTTGTATCCATTAATTTTATAAAATTGGGTAAACCTATGATTTTCAAATTCACCCCCATGATCACTCCTTATTCTTTTAATTTTGGTATCTTTTTCATTTTCTATTAACTTACAAAAGTTATTAAAAGCTTCAAAGGTTTCATCTTTTGTTTTTAAAAATTTTACCCAAGTGTACCTAGAGTAATCATCAATTATTACTAAGCAGTACTGATTCTTGCTTTGTGACTTGGCTCCATGTGAGTCAAATAGGTCTAAATGTAGGAGCTCAAGTAAGAAGTCTGTTCTATCTTGGTTGGTTGATTTGTGAGTTGATTTGAATTGCTTACCTTGTTGGCAAGCCTGGTAAATTATATTTTCTAGGTTCTTTAATTTGGATAGTTCTCTAACTAAGCCATTTTGACTCATTTTTAAAATGAGTTTGACATGAGTGTGTCCCAGTCTTCTGTGCCACAGGTTGATTTCCTCTTGTTGTGTCAAGAGATACTTTATTGAGGATATAGGCAAGTCAATTGTGTAGATGTTATTTTTCCTAAGTCCCTTAAGTATGACTTTAGGGTTATCAATATTTTTAACTAAACACCCAGAGTTATTAAAAATAACTAAGAAGCCACTATCATACATTTGACTTATACTCAGTAAATTAAAGTTAAAATTTTCAACTAATAAAACGTTTCGAATAATGAAATCGGAATTAAGTTCGATATTACATTTTCTGATTACCTTAAGTTTACCATTGTTGCCGAATGCAACTGATCCTAGGTTCTTGTATTTGAGCTTTGTGAACTTCAACCTATCTCCAGTCATATGTCTGGAGCATCCACTATCCAACATCCATTGATCCAATTCCTACACATAAGGTATTTGAATTGGATTCTTTTTAATGGATCAAAAGATAGTTTGATTAAAATAAGCTCCTTAATTTTCCATCTCACCCAAACTATATTTTGGTGATCAGTTATTCCTATGCGTGATTGTAAGATGGTTGAATAATTAAAATGTTAAGTTAATTAATTTTGAGAAACTTTTAGTTAATAGAATTTTGAAAAATATCAAGTTAATTAAATTTTGAAAAATATTAAGTTAATTAAATTTGGAGAATTATTAAGTTAATTAAATTTGAAAAATATTTAAGTTTGAAAAATAATTAAGTTAAGTAAATTTGATTTAATTTAAGTTAATTAAATTTTAAAAATATTAAGTTGATTAAATTTGAAAAATATTAAGTTAATTAAATTTGAAAAATATTTAAGTTAATTTTAAATTTGAAAAATATTTAAGTTAATTAAATTTGATTTAATTTAAGTTAATTAAATTTGAAAAATATTTAAGTTAATTAAATTTGAAAAATATTTAAGTTAATTAAATTTAATTAAATTTGAAAAATATTTAATTTAATTAAATTTGAAAAATATTTAAGTTAATTAAATTTGAAAAATATTTAAGTTAATTTAAGTTTGAAAAATATTTAATTAAATTTGAAAAATATTTAAGTTAATTAAATTTGAAAAAAAAATTAAGTTAATTAAATTTGAAAATTTTTTAAGTTAATTAAATTTGAAAAATATTTAAGTTAATTAAATTTGATTTAATTTAATTTCAGCTTAATTTTATTTTATTTAATTTTAATTTAATTTTACTTTAATTTCAATTTAATTTAATTTTACTTTAATTTTAATTTAAATTAATTTTACTTTAATTTTAATTTTAATTTTAATTTTAATTTAATTTAATTTTAATTTTATCCTTAGTCATCTCACCCGATCTAGATTTTTCAATCAGAGAATCCTATAATTTTGTGAGATAAATTGGTTTTATTATAAAGTTTGGTTTAACTTTATGTTAGATTCATGTTTAGCTTTGGGCTCAACAAATAGGCATTCTTTGGATAAACTTCTGGGCTATGGTGAGTCACTTAGACATCATTAAAGTAACCATGCCTTTGAGGTTTTCCAAATAGTCTTATCCACTGAACTTAGTACAAAACCTTGGTCTAACTAGTTAGGATCCATAAAGGGTAGCTTCGGTCAGTTCCACTTAGCCAAATGTACCAGGTCGAAGTCATATCTTCCTAGACATGCATAGACCAAACTTCCCTAACGTACTATCATCCAATATTTCACCAGTACCGTGGGTCAAGTTAAACTTTAGCCCTTTTTATTCTAGCCCTAATTACCCTGCCGGGTAAGTTACGTTTGGTTACCCTATCAGGTAGATTCCTTTTGGAGGTGCCAGCTGTTCTGGAGCCTCCATTATTGAGTTTCCTTTAATTTTATTTGTTAAGATAATTTTTATTTATTTATTTATTTATTTATTAAAATAATTTTTCTTTTTGCTCCCCCTGGATCATAGTTTCGATAAGGTTTATCAAGGTAATGTACTTGATCCTTGGGGACCCAATATTGACCAAGCCCAACTTGATTGACCAAGTTGGACTTGGGTACCCATGCTTGGACTAGTTTACTATTTGGTTTGTTGACTAAGGATAGATAAGATCGATATTTCCTTTTGGATTTAAAACCTAGTCCAGTTCTATTGTAAACGGCTCTTTGAGTCCCAAGAATTAGGTCAAGATTTTTGGACCCCAAAGAAAACCGTTCTAGGGTCTTCTCCAAATCCTTGACCTGAGTTTTCAGACTAGAATTTTCTTCCTCAAACTTTTGGACTTGAGTTGAATTTCCAGTCTGAACTGGTTCACGCAAGGTTTTGGAGTTAGTCACTTCTTTAAGGATCATTATTTCCTTTAGAAGTGATTTGACCCTAACGTTTGATTTTGCTAATTTGTGTAATAAATAATTCACTAAATTATTTAATCGAGGAATACTTACAGAGGGATCGGGCCCTTCGGAAATGGATATGGATCCGTGGCTTCTTTCCGATTCAACTTCCGATTCGTTCTCGCTCTCGGACACGTTGATTTGATCCTGGGCCATCAGTGTGAGGAGGCTCGTCTGGTTGAGCTCGTCGTCGGTATCTTCTTCTGAAGATTCCTCAAAAGTTGCTTTCAGCACCTTCTTCTTTCTCTGCTTCTTCGCTTCCTTTTGATATGGGCAGTTGGCCTTGATGTGCCCCTTCTGGTTGCACCCGTAGCAGATCACCTCGAACTTGACTTTTGAACTAGGTTGAACCTCCTTGGATTGTACTGCCTTCTTCAGGTCTCTCTGGTTGAAGCCCTTCTTCTTCTTGTAGAGCTTCTTCACAAGGTTCACAAGTTCTGTTGTTAGTTCGTCGTCTTCATCGTCTGAGTCGGGTTCTTCTTCAGATTCTGGTTCGGTTCTTCGTCGTGATCTTGGTTCGCGAGTTCTACTGGTACCTGCAAGCAAAGCTACACCTTTCTCAATTGGCTGCGCATTAGTCTGCTCATGAAGTTCGAATTCAGAAAATAATTCATCTAATTTTATACAAGATAAATCCTTGGAAACTTTGTAGGCATCTACCATTGATGCCCACAATGTGTTCCTCGGAAAAGAGTTGAGTGCGTACCTTATAACGTCCCGATTCTCGACTTTCTGCCCGATTGCATGGAGGGAGTTGAGAATATCTTGTATGCGTGCGTGGAGTTGACTCGCTATCTCTCCTTCCTGCATCTTGAGATTGTATAGTTTATTAAACAGTAATTCTCTTTTACTCACCTTGGTGTCGGAGGTGCCCTCGTGGAGTTCGATCAGCTTCTCCCATAGCTCTTTTGCGTTGGAGAATGGTCCAACTCTGTTAAGCTCCTCCTTGGTCAGATCACACTGGAGTATGCAGGTTGCCTTTGCGTTTGCCTCTACTTTCTTTATTAAGGATGCTTCATAGTTCTGGTATGATACTAATTTGCCTGAGCCGTCAAGTGGAAGTTCAAGGCCTGTCTTGGTGATCATCCAAACTTCGAACTGGGTTTGCAAGTACGCCTCCATCCGGCCCTTCCAGTACCCGAAATCGTCTCCGGTGAAGAGCGGTGGTCGAGCGGTGCTATAACCTTCTTTAAGTGCCATTTTAAAACCTGCACACACAAAAAAAATCTGTTCCAAGCCTGGGTCTTGGATTAGTAGTGTGGGATGTATAAAAAAATGAACTCGAGTAGTGTTGCACCAACTTCGAGCAAAAATCGATTCAAGCGAGAAATAGATCGGAATATAATAATTATACTAATTTCGGTCGACTCCGAAAAAATTGAAAATACCGTGAAAAATTGCTTGATTGGTGGTTGCACCAAATCGAAGCGGCCCCGCTCTGATACCAATTGTTGGATCGAGAAGCGCTAGAGGGGGGGTGAATAGCGCTTGTGGCTATTTCGTTCGATTAAAACGTATCGAGTAAAATGCATTGGAAATTAAAAGGACAATCACACACAAAGACACGAGGAGTTACTTGATTCGGAGCCTGCGGCGACTCCTACTCCAAGGCCCGTGATCGTTTATCACTTCCGGTGGGCAACAACTATAAGCTCAAAAAGTTATTACAAACTAATTACAATTTGAACTGTAAATAAAGCAATACCGACAACAAGAATATCAAATCTGGAGCTCCGGGTCGTCGGGATGTTGCTACAGCACTTCCGGTACTTCTCGTTGGCAGCTTGTCGCAAAAGGATCGCTTAGAAGGTGTTGTTTTGGACTTCTGCTCGAGACCTCCTTTTATTCACTGCTGAAGGCACCTTAAAGCCCATTTGAGGCGTCTCCAAGTGGCTGAGTCAGCCGCGTGGATCAGCACTGATCCGACCGCACCTCATCCACTTAAAGGCGCCTTCATGCCACTCCAAGGCGCCTCCAAGCTCTGGTCCAAGGCGCCTTCAGACTCATCCAAGGCGCCTCCAGCTCTGCTGCATGCATTGACTTCTTCTGGCTTGCACCCGAGGCGCCTCCAAGCTCCATGGAGGCGCCTCGGACACTGTTTATCCGAGGCCAAGTGTGCTCTTTTGTCCCTGCAAAATGTGTTAGTCTCAAACACATACCCTGCAAAATAAAGTTATCACATAATAATCATAGTGAATAAAATATTGATAGTCTCCGGACTATCCTAGGTCTGACTTCGGATTTCCAACCGGAAACCCTAGGTCGACCCGAAGCCTACTGTTCCTTCTGCGGGGAACGCGTCATCACCTACTTCTCTCAGGAGAGTTACTTGTTGTCAGTGCGATCCTCCAGATCGACTGGACTTTTGCTCGGCGCTCGATGCTTCCGGACTTTCTGCTGGACGCCCGCTCCCCGACTCGTCCAATCTTCCACCTGGTTCGCGACACCAGGACTTTCCACCTAGGGTTACCACCCCTAGGACTTTTGCCTGAAGCCCTCGACCCGCTAAGACTTCCCGCATAGGGTTACCACCCTCTATGACCTAGAGTTACCATCCCCAGAGTTTTCTACCTGCCTAACCTCAGTTAGGACTTTTGCCTAAGTATACTTAGGACTTTCCTGCAAGCTCAATCAAATTGTTAGATCACAACATAACCTTAACTTTGAATCCTTTGCCATTATCAAAACACTGGTTCGATCGTCGAATGCTTCCCACACCAACACCATGCGCTTCCTTCTTGTTCGCCAGCGTACTTCGCTCGCTTGGGTGATTTCGGTCATCCGAAATAGGGCTTACCTGAACCCATTTTCAAGACTTCTCGAGTAGTCTTCCGCTTCGGCTTCTCGTCCCTCGGAATCATCGTGTGTTTCCTTCTTGTCCGCCAGTGTACTCTTCTGTAGCACCTCATCCTTTGGATGCACTGAGCCCCTCGACTCTCTCCTATGTCGTCCTTATTGCTAGCTGTGTCTTTTGCTTGACTTCTTGTGCTCTTAAGTTCCTGCACACTTAGACACAGGGATTAAACCACAACAAGATCTAACTTGACTTGGTTGATCACATCAAAACTATCTCAGGGTACTTACAATATATGGATAGCTCTTCCACTCGGCAAGGTAGCAGAATAGGTATTCTTATGATATCATTCAAAGAAGACAGGATGCAACTACCTATTCGACTCAACTATTGGGCTATAAATAATGAAGCACAGTATTAAACGTTGATTGCCAGCTTGCAAGCTGCTAGACATATGGGAGCTGCTCGGGTTTTAATTTATTCAGATTCTCAGTTAGCAACACAACAATTATCAAAAAATTTTGAGATCAATAATGAGCGGATCAAATTCTATGTAGAGGTAATCGAAAATCTTAAAGCTGGGTTCCAGGACATAATTATACAAAAGGTTCATCGAGCAGAAAATCAAATAGCGGATGATTTGGCCAAGTTGACTTCCTCCATAGTTCCATGGACCCTAGATAAGCCTGTGGAACAAATGCTGTTAGTGGCTTGCATTGAATGGCAGGTCGACCTTGAATTGCAGAGTGATTAGAGAACACTCGTCATTTTATTTCTGCAGCAAGATATCTTACCATCAGAGGGAGAGCAGGCACGCATGATCAAGAAAAGAGCTAGCCGATTCACTATGATCGAGGACCATATTTATAAGTGGGCTTCCTCATGCCCTCTATTCAAATGCATCGAATAGGATGACGTGCAATACATTTTACAGGAAGTACATCAGGGTTCATGTGGAAGTCATGTGCATAGCCGGTCTCTCACTCGAAAAATATTACTAGTCGGATATTTTTGACCCACTCTACAAGCTGATGCAGCTTAGTTAGTAAGAACCTACTTATCCTGTCAAAAGCACTAGAATATCCCACATTATCCCACGAAGTTGTTAAAAACTTCCATTATCTCCTACCCATTCGATTAATAGGGTATGGATATAGTGGGGCCTTTTCCCCTAGCACCAACCCTAGAAAAACTTTTTACTAGTAGCAATATAATGGACTATTTTTCAAAATGGGTGGAGGCCAAGCCAATGGCCAAGATAACCGAGCAAATAGTTATCAAATTCTTGTGGCAGCATATTATTTGTAGGTTCGAAATTCTACACAAATTGGTTTCAGATAATGGAAGACAATTCCAGAATAAGAAAATCTGAGAGTGATGTTCAACTTATGGTATTACATAGGCCTTCACATTTGTGGCTTACCCCCAGAGTAACGGCCAGGCAGAAGTGACAAATAAAGAAATCATCAGGGGACTTAAAACCAAATTAAATTACGTCAAAGGAAGTTGGGTTAATGAACTACCCAAGGTATTATGGGCATATCGCACAACCCCTTGAGAAGTGATAGGTACCCCTTTTCTTCTAGTTTATGGTGGTGAAGCAGTGGCCCTGATCAAGATTGGCATGGAATCCGATCGAAGGCAGCTGTATTATGAGGACAATGTCGGCTGGTGTATTATGGAGCATGATCTAATAGAAGAAGTCAGAGACAAGGCGGTAGCTCGGTTGATGGCATACCGTTAAAGGATGAAGCAAAATTATAATAGAAGAATTATCCCTAGATTTTTTTAGGTTGGTGATCTGGTCTGGAAGCAGGTCAAACCGATCGAGGATGTTAACAAGATGGAGCCACAGTGGGAAGGACCATATAAAGTGCTGCAAAAGCTCGCCTCGGGCTCCTACTACCTCGAAGATGCAGAAGGCAAAAGGTTGGAGCAACTCTGGAGTGCGAATCATCTACAACCTTATAGAGCTTAAAAAGTATGTCTGTAATTTACCCGTGTATTATGTAAAATTTTTTACACCTAATGAGAATGCAAGCAAATTTATCTGAGAATTTTGTCAAGTTCCAGACTCCCAAGCCTCCGGGCGGGTTATAAGTGAGCATGCTCTTGCACCTTCAAATTCCAAACTCCCAACCCCCCTAGCGGATTATAAGTGAGCATGCTCTCGCGCCTTTATATTCCAAACTCTTAAATTCCTGCACGAGTTCTAATTATAAGGGGTTCATCATATTAGCTAACCTGGTTACTCCACTTGACTTCATTATCTCGTCTAATTTATTATTTAGTCCAGCAATCAATGATGAAAAATTACTGGCCTAGTTATTCTATTCAGTATCATCTCACTTAGTTTAGTATTCAGTCCATTAATCAATTATGAAGGATTTATTTGGAAGACATCATAAAATATTAAGGGATTATAGCCGTTTGCCCTGGTCATTCTGCTCGACGTCAGCATCTCACCCAACATATTATGCCACTCGGAGATCCCTTCTAATACAATTCATTCACTCAGTCTGATTATTCTGATCGATATTACTATCCCGCCCAGTTCATTATTCAGACTGATAAATATTTCATAAAGAATACATATGAATGTTATTTTACAAGAACTACTAGAGGTTCTAAAGAATACAAGAAAAAAATTGTGATTTAACAATATTTAATGTGCATCTTAACATTTAATTTCTTTTCCTTACAACAATTACATACCATGAAAACATAACATAAAAAATACTAATTGAACTTGCTCAAGAGGTCCTTCAAAAGCCCTTTAAGAAGTCAATGATGGTTTATGGCTTGTTGAGGAGGTTCTGTTGATAGATAGTCACCCTCCCGTAATTGTTGAACAACTCCTTCAGCTGTATGGATAAGCATTCTTGACATGCGCTTGGCAAATTTTTTGTCGAATTCCGGAGAATCGAGATGAGCCCTCCGTTTAGCCTCAAAACGCTCGTCCTCCCCGACTTGGTACGTTTTCAGCTCAACCTTTGCAAAGTCTAACTCAACTTATAATGATCCCAGCATGGCTGCTTGCGTGCCCAATCTCCTCTATTGTTCCAGTATCACTAAGTCCTTGGACGTAGGGGTGAGCATTCGATTAATTCGGTTAATTTGATATTAATTTTTTATAAATTCTTTTTATTATTATTTTAAATAAATTTAGTTAATTCGGTGTTAACTGAAATAACTAATTCGATTAATTCAGTTTTAGTAAAACTTTGATTTGATTTTGTTAGCCAACACTAAATCGATTTTCGGTTAATTCAGTTAATTTATGGACCGAATTAACCGAATGTTCACCCTTACTTGGAGGATAATTCATCGGTTTGTTCAAAGGAGCCAGACATGTGAGAAAATCTCAACCCCTTTAGCAGGGTGATTTTCTGAGCCAGGTCTGAAACGACCCTAGCCCTCATAACCTTTCTGCTCGGAGCTGGGATTCGCTGGTTTATAGTAAGATTTTCAATCTTTTCTTATCCATATGCTGGGAATCCATTAATTGTTGGGACTCTTCAAGGTTTGCCCCATACTTAAGAGAAGCCTGGCCTGAGCTTTAACCTCTTCTCATAAGTTAGACGTTTCGGTGCTCAGAGCGGATGCGGCAGATTCTAACTCCTCTACTCACTCTCTTAGAATTTTGTTGGCCCACTCTAAGTCCACAATGAGTTGCCTTAAATGCAGCCCAGAAGCATAGAGATGAAAAGGAACAATAATGAGGTCTTAATTCATGATATAAGCCAAGTTAAGAGCTTACCGCAGTAGCATTTTGAGCGTGTTCATCGGTGCACGCCGACACAATGGACCCTTTCGACTGTCCATGTGCTTTCACCCAAGACTTGGCTAACTGGTCGTTTAGCTTCAGTACCCTATAGGAGGGTGAGATAGTGGTCCCTAGTCCTTCTTGAGAGGGTAAGTCATAGGACTATTTGAAGTATTGATGGGGGCCAGTAGGAGAGTTGGGCCTTGAAGGAAGAGTGTCCGAAACCCTTGGTGACCCTGAGCGAGCAGCTGGGGAGGGCGTCGATATCTTCTCAACAGGCTCAAGATCTCACACAATTGCAGAGCGTGTGGGTATAGGACCGGCCAACCTCGTATAGATCTTTGCCTCGAACTCCCCAACGTGGTGGAAGGAATGCCTAAAGCCTGCAGCAATGCCGGCTGAGCAGGTAAGGGTTCCAATGTTATCTCGATCAGTTTAGAAGTCTGTGTGACTGCACTAGGCACAGGGGTAGTACTGGTCGGCTTCATACCAAGTTTAGATTGACGGCGATTTGGTGGCATGGGCCCTTTTCCTTAAGCAGAAAAAATATTAGTCATATCAATTGAAGTCCGTTGGTCGATGGTTGCTCAGGTTGATTCAGATTCTCCAATTGGGGTCTTTTGCGCTTAAACGTGAGGGGAGTATCCGAATCGGAGAAAGTAGAAGAGGAGGATTCTATGGAAAGCTCTAGGGGAGGAAGGTAGCTGATAGAGGATGACGCTTGCTCGATTGTGCGCTCCTTTAGTATGGCTTCATCCAGTTGGTTCAAAGCGTCCTCCGTTACCCGAGTATTTTTAAAGAGAAATTCTGGGGGTAATAACCTCCACTACAAAAATAAGTAAATACTATGAGAAAAGTCTTTATAAAAAGCTGAGGGGGAGAAAAGTTCCTTACAAAAGTGGAGCTCAATCCAAGATTAATAGGAGTAAGCCCAAAAAAATATAATAGATCTCTATAGTCAGCTCGGGTAGATTGAACTTCCGGCCTCTCAGCTTCTCCAAAGCCTTATGAAGGTCGGATCCATGCAGATATTGCCCAAATCCGGGATAGGGGGAAGGTGTTGCTGCTAGGTTGTTGGGCAAGACAAAGAAGTCGGGAGTCGAATGAAGAAGTATATGCTTCTCCACTCGCCCTAAGGTGGGATCCTATCAAATAAAGTCGCCTTAGGATATGCGAGGAAATGGAACAAACCATTTGTCACTTATTAAGGGTAAAAGTAATGATGAAATAAATGAGAAGACAAAGGGACACCAAGTAGATGGAAAGCAACAGTGACACTGCTTAGGATATGAAGGGCATTTGGAACAAGTTGATTAAGTGGAATATGGAAGTATTGACTAATAGTGGTAAAGAAAGGATGGCTAGGGAAATGAAGCCCCGCTACAATCTGCTCCTTAAAAATAGTAACACTTTCGCTGGGAGCAAGGTGGGAACGGTCTTGGCCTTGGGGTATGACTACATAGGCGGGGAGCCCGTAGTTGAAACGGAGGTCATCAACATCCACAATGTGGAGATTTGAGGAGCAAAGTGTGTACCACGCTCCATCTTCAACTATTCTGAGAAAGAAGACGAAGAGCACAAAGAGTGTGAAAGCATGAAGAAGGAGAAGAAGTGAATGCACTAAGGTTCTCGAGAGTTTCTCAGGAAATCCCTCAAAAGGTACTTTTTGAGCCTTTTGAGCAAGGCCATGAGATCGTAACAGTAAAATGGCAGGCTAAATTTCGGACCATAGAATGATAAGATGAAGTGGTGAGTATGTAGAAAAGTGTTCATTGATAATAATATGTGTACACACGTATTACCAATAGGATGAACGTGTTTGTAATTGATGTGATAGGTACTTCGCCCGAAACATCAGTGGATTTATCGAGGTAAGCTTTGATTTTTACGCAAGCCCTTAGGGAAGTCCGATCGGTCCTACACTCGATCGAGTTTCTAAGAGCTACCCAGGAGGACAGTGAGTGAGACAATAATCGAAAGGTCAACCGGATTCATTTTGGACTAGTTTTAACCTCGAACAGAGTTAATACCGAACATATCTCATCCCGACCAATCCCAAATATTGTCATCCTTAACTAAATAAGCATTATCTATCACAGTCCGTCCAAACTTTAAGTTCGGACGAACTTGACTCCGAACGATTTCTAAAAAAGTGTTGCGCCTCCCTAAGTAGTCCTCATCTTATTATATCCCGTTCGAACTTTGACCTAGATGAATTTACGCTGTCCTTAATTTATTACCCCCACTCAGAAAAAACAATAGTTATTAGATGACCAAACATATCAGAGTGAAGACAGAAGATAAATTTAATAGAAACTTCACTATACATATGTTGAATACAAACATTAAGTTCCAACTCATTAACTAAATGTAGAAAGGAACACACAGTAAACCATAATAAATTTTGAAACAGGTTGGGCGGACGATTTGGGAGTAATTTCTTGCGGCCAAGGAAGCGAGGTGGAGGCTCGAAAGCTAAATAGTCACCCTCCCTTAGTTCTCCACCACACCATGTTGGTGCGGGAAGCATCCGACGATCGAACTCGTGTTTTGATAATGGCAAAGGATTCAAAGTTAAGGTGTTTTGTATTCTAACAAGTCTACTTGAGAATTTCAGGAAAGTCCTAACTGCGGTTAGACAAAGGGAAAAAATCCTAGAGGGTGGTAACCCTAGGTCATAGGGGGTGGTAACCCTATGCGGAAAGTCTTGGTAGGTCGATGTCTTCAGGCAAAAGTCCTAGGGGGTGGTAACCCTAGGTGGAAAGTCCTGGTGTCGCGAACCAGGTGAAATACTGGACTAGCCGGGAAGCGGATGTCCAGCAGAAAGTCTGGAAGCATCGAGTGCTGAGCAAAAGTCCAATCGATCTGGAGGATCGACTGGCAACAGGTAAATCTCCTGAGTGGAGTAGGTGAGGATACGTTCCCCATAGAGGAAACAATAAGCGTTGGGTCGACCTAGGGTTTCCGGTCGGAAATCCGAAGTCAGACCCGGACAGTCCGAAGACTGTCATAACATTCTTTATTATTCATTCTGTTATTTTGTGCTAATCTGGTGTTGCAGGATGTTGTTTGGGACTAACATATCTTGCAGGTACAAAATAATGATGATTTGCCTCGGATGAACAGTGTCCGAGGCGCCTCCATGGAGCTTGGAGGCGCCTCGAGTGCAAAAGCTGACCTGGCTGCGAAGCTTCATTGGAGGCGCCTTCATGAGGGTATAAGGCGCTTTGGAAGGCGCCTTGAGCAGGGTATAAGGCGCCTCAAAGGGATGAAGTTCGACCAGATCATATTTGATCCACGCGGAAGACTCGGCAGCATGGAGGCACCTTGAACAGCCTTCAAGGCACCTTGAACACCCTTTAAAAGGGGGTTTCGACCAACACTTCAAAATATCAAGTTCTGAGCTTTCCTTCTTCAACGTGCTGCTAACAAAGTCATTCTGAAGTGCTGCTGTGCTGCTGCGACATTCCGACGACCCGGAGCTTCAATCTTCTTCTTTCTTAAGTTGTCGGTACAAGTTTACTTCAATACTTTCAGTGTAATTTGTAATTTCTATCATGATTATAGTTGTTGCCCATCGGAAGCGATCAAGGATCGCGGGCCTTCGAGTAGGAGTCGTCTTAGGCTCCGAACGAAGTAAAAAACTTGTCTCTTTGTGTGTTTGTTTACTTTCCGCTGCGTGTTTTAACTCTGATATTTTCACGATTCCGATAAACGTAAAATTTAACCATGAGCGCTATTCACCCCCCCCTCTAGCGCGGTCTCGATCCAACACACCATCCGCCCCAAGAAGAAAAGCTTTGTTGATAGAGCTGACGATGGGTGCATTGAATTCGCTTGATTGAAGGAAGGTCTTTTTTCTTATTTCAAATCTCTCGTGGTCTTCTGCTTGGTAAACCGCCAATGTCGCCCGAGCGGCCGTTAATTCGATCGAGAGACCCGCCAGCTCAGATTCTTTGGTAGATAGTGTGGCCTGGGCGGTCACTAGGTCCAAGCGTAGCGAATCCCTCTCAGCATTTCAAGCAGCCAACATAATCTTTGGTGGCTAGCTTGGTGTCATATGTCACTGTTAATTCCTTTAGCTGAGAAGAAAGGTGTACCTCTACAAATTTCTTGTCCAACTCTACCTACATTTTCGCCCAGAGAGTTGTGTCTGATCGGAGTTGGGCTTCAGAAGTTTCCAGAGTGGTCTTTAATTTGGCTACTTTATCAAGCTCGATTTTCGCCAACCTTTGAGCTTCTTGAAGTTGAGTCTCTAGCTCGCTCAGCCAATCACAGGAGCATATGGAAGAAGCCTCAAAAGTGCGCTGCCTCGGGGATTCATTTTCCCAAGCCAGGGCAGAAAATTGCTGTGGAAGGTTCATCCCGATCACCCAGCGCTAGAAGACAAATAACATTAGAAACATCTAATATGAGAAACAATAAATAAAATTATATTACCTTAGTCAGTTCATATGAGTATTTATCAGCCAGCTCCACTAGATTAAGCTCATAAGCTAGTTTCTTGTATCCTTCCAGGCATCTGTTAAATGAACCCTCAGTAGTATTTAGCCAGTAGGTGGAGGGGTGGTTGGTGGAGAAACCATGGCTGAGGCGGACGGTAAATCGAAGGTGGTCAAAATTTGATAAGGCCTCCTCGGCGCAGCAGAAGTGGAGATCGGAAAAATCCTCCCATGAGGAGCCACAACGGAGCAGGAGACAGAGAGCCGCTAGGTGGAGAAGTGACCTCATGTGCTTGTGCGGTTGCGGCGTTGAACTGGCGGAAGGAAGGGCGAACAAGGTCGGCTTAGAAGATTGTTCTTACAACTCCTCCCAGACGAGAACCTCCCGAGCAAGAGATAAACGCTAGGAGGGCGCTTCAGTGGAAGGCGCTTGTACTTCAAGGACTTGGGCATGCACGAGCTTACACCTCTTACGTCTCTTATTTGGGGCGGCCTCCACTTCCATAGGAGAATCCTCAGATACCATGAGGGAATCAGGAGATAACTCCCCAGAGGCAGTGGTCGCACTGGATTCAGTCGTCCGACTGCCAGAGGTTCCACTAGAAGGGACGGTCGGTTAGGCAACCCACTCAGCTAACAATGCCTGCTCCTAAGCAAGGAGCTCCTCTTCCTCTAAGTTGATCTCCTCAACAACCAATGCTTCAAAAATAGCGTCCACTGCGTAAAATAAAAAAAAATCTTAGCTAGTGATAATGTAATAACTAAGTTATCTAAACTTACTAAAAGAACAGGGAAGCTTCTTTCGAATGAGGCTCAAGCCAAACAAGTACAGAAGGCCTTCGTGCAACCATTTGTGAATTTTGAAGTGTTAACCACTCAACTTAGTGCAATGTGAGATGAAAGTTGGGTCATGCTTATAATTTCCAAGGTTCGAAAGAGGAGGAAGGAAGGACTACCATTCGGTAGACCAAGTGGCAAGTTCAGGTAGCTCAATGAAGAAGCGAGATTTTCATCCCTTATTCGAGAAGGGCATATCCTCGAAGAAAATCAATTTTGGATGAGACTGAAAAAGAAAGACCCGGGCTCTGATTTTTTAGGGTAGGAAAACAAAAAAAAGGTTGCGTGGAGTAGGAGGAATGTTGAATAAGTGGAATAACATGAACATGCCGCACATAACGCGGATTGCATTCAGGGTAAATTATTACAAAGGAACATTAAAATTCCGACTCACCTCAGACAAGAATGGATGGACAGGAAAACGTAACCTTGCTACTAATTGGTCCTTAAAGAAAGTGATGTGGTTAGCAGGAGGATGATGAGGATGAGTGGGATGACGATGCGATAACTCGGGAGGATTTCATATCGAGAACGGATATAAGTCCTATCAGACTTATCAAAATTTGAGACAGTAAAAGTATACTAGGGGATGAAAGATTCTTGAGCCATGAGAGAATGCAAACAAAGAACGAACAACTTACTAGGTCAGTTAGGGCACAAAAAGGAAGAAGTTTGCAAAAGAGAAGTCACCGGAGGAGAAAATTGAGGAAGACGAAAGATAAAGTGTGAGGATTCTATGTCGTTTAGGATTTTTTTTACAAGGTATAACTTAATTACCACCGTTTAATCAAAATATTAGATACGCAACGAACCGTTAATTTGCATGAGGAGAGAGGCCATTGGTTGTTTCAAAAAATGAGGAGTGGTGCCACGTGGCATCCACCCATAAGTAGACATTTATGATGGAGGTGATAGCCAAATCATTTCGCTACCAAAGTGTCTCTCTGTGCGTCCTCAATATTCCCTTATGAACAACGCGCATCTAACAGATAGTTTTTGAAAAAAAAAAAATATTACTAAGTATCCAAGGCACAAGGGAGAACATGAATTTTCGGACGACCTTAGCAAAAGGGGTGAGTGGGCATAAAATTGAACTTGGGGTCAGTCAGTTGGCTACACCTCCTTTGATTATACTTGAAGGGGAAGCTAGTGATACGGGTTGTAATGAGTGGACCCAGAAGATGATGTTGCGGTCAAGGTCAAGGTAACGTGGCGATCAAGGTTAAGGCGACATGGTAATCAAAGTTAAGGGAAGAGAACATTCCCCACCTGACTTGATCGTTTGCCCAGCGTTAAGGCTTTCAGGTCCAGTCCGACCGAATTGTAAGCCGTTCGGGAGAAGATCGATCAAACATAAGGAGTTTAGTGCTTTAGTCTTGAATTGAAAAGATAGCATGCCCGATTAGGTCTAAAGATGGTCGGTCTTATAGGCCAGTCGGAATGTCTGACCCACCTTGCAATTAATTAGCCATGGGTCTGGTCAGAATAATGGTTGATCTCCCCAATTCTCATAAATCTTTTTATGCATGTTTGGCCAAATAAAGGTCTGACAGGCTTAAAGCACTTAGCATCATAAATCTCTCTATGCATGTCCAACCAAATAAAGATTGGTCGGGATTAAGGCGCTTAACTTCTTAAATCTCTCTATACATGCCCAGCTAGATAGAAGGTTGGCCAAGCCTAAGACACTCGACTTCATATTAATTCCCAAATGGATTTTCAGCACGCCCAATGCATCATATTATTTGCCAAATGGATCGCTAATACTGTGCAGAACATAACTGAGCAGCTTAATATAAGAATAGATATAAAAACGACCGGCCTTAGGGGCCGGCTGCGATACACTTAGCCAACAATATGAGTAGAGATTGCGGAACACAATTGAGCAACTTAATGTAATGACAGGCATAAAGACAACCGATCTTATGAGTCGGCCAGGATATACTCAGCCGACAACATGAGTAAAGAATCCTAGCAACCTATCATAATAATAACCACATGTCAAAGAATATTCTTCTAGAACTTTCTTCAGGGATAATCATGTTTCCTATCAACACACTACTTATAACAACATATTCCTTCAACAATCTCAACAATGACATAAGTTATAAATGACAAAATAGGTATACATGTGGATAAATGAAAAAGTTCTAGGACAATTATTGTACATTGCCTAGGTTGTACACTTTTTTTTACCTAACAACCTCTGACACACTTCACCACCTCACGATTGCAGAGGTTTTGAGAAGTGGTATATAAAGGGGGTCATTTCCGTTAGCGAGGTACGTTTTCTGAACATTTGAAGCTTACTCTCGTGTGCACATTCCTTACTATTCTTCTTTCACCCATTTGGGGCTATACTGACTTGAGCGTCGGAGGATTTTCGCCAGGGACTCTCCCTTTGATTTCTAGGCATTGACGTTTTGTTGGCTCATCTTCGTATGCGCAAAATCAAAAGAGAGCTTCTCTGTGAAGTAAGAAGTCTTCTCTCAGTCAATCACTGATCCACCGCACGTCTTCTCTGCAGTTTTCAAATAGGATCATACACAAAGAAGGATTATCCGAGCTTGACAACAGGAAGGAAAGAAAGCTTTTATGTAATTCATCCTTTCCTTCTCGAATTTTTCCAGGAAATCCTGAAAATCAAATTGTGGAGTCGATGAACAAGGATCGAACAGCCGCCAAGTTGTCAAAACTCTCAAACAGGACAGGACTGGGGTGCATGGCTTTGCAGCTTTTGCTGAATCGCACCAAAAGCTGCACCACCAACAACACGCTTGACTGCCGCCCTCCTGAAGTCGACATCGCTGAGTCTACGTCCCCAACTGCACGGTAGAGCTGCCAATCATGGAGATCATCTCCGGCCACATCCTTGGCCGGCCGCTACTAGGAGTGTAGTTTGTTTGGTGGGGCAATGTCTAGAGTGTTTGCTTCTTTAGTTCCTTCTGCCGTATAAGTTTGTCAATGACTTTATCATCAGAGGACTCGTAAAATATCATGAAGCAACATGAACAAGGATGTTTAGGGTACACCAAATGAACATCGAGACGCCATCGTATCGATGTCTAAAACCAACAGTTCATGAAACATAGTGAAGGGAACTCACTCACTCACTAAGAGAGATATACAATTCGAGATGCCATCCAAGCAATGTGTAAAAGCAGTGGCTGATCAGCGCAAGGAAGTGGCTACACTCGAGGTGGTAACCAGGCCAGATAACAATCCGACAAGTGCAGCATTGTTGTAGGTACTAGGCTCACTCTGCATTGAGTTGTTTCGCAGATCGATGTATGAGTCATTCTTAAATGGTCCGCCCACAAGTGCTCCCGTGGCTACATTTGGATTCTGCTCAGTAGAAGAGAGCCACTGGAAACCCTTACATCCCGTGTTGGCGTCTACTGGAATCGATGCTCCCCTGTGGTGAACCTGTTGCGGGTAGCTATCTCCATATCCCACAAGGTAGCTAAGCTTCATTGGATTGTTGCCCAATATGTAATCCACCTGATAGCACAAGAATAGTCTAGCAACATTTTAAGCTTGATACTAATCATGCAGTCATCAGTTATTCAGCTTAGAACACCATTTTGACCGAATACAACAATGCTCACATAATCACCTGGGATGTAGCGAAGGTTCGGAGATCAGACGGGGTGAAAGTTTTCCCACTGCATTGTATTTCTGGCGTGCGAGAAGTAAGCATGTAGTCACTGTAAACGACAGCCAAGAATGATGCAGCCACAGGATGTTGAAGAGCATTCCACTCATCTATCCATACCAAACCACCTGTGATATGAAAACTCACAGCCTTTAGAGATTATGTTTTGTGCGCTTGTGTGTGTGTGTGTGTATTCATATATAGGATTATCAAGTCATCATCAGTGTCATTCTTTCGAACATTCAGCGACCATATAAAAGTGAATTCATTCCTATTAAATTATACCAGTACCTAGAACTTTCATGAGGAACTGAGAAAGATGAGACGTATCGAAAGCATATAATTTTATGATAATATGCTGATGGTACATGTACCTTCTGTTCTACTAGAAGTGGCGGTTGGAGAATCTGGTAACAAACCACACATAACAGCTTCAGCTGTGTCTCTATACGATCGGAGGCCATTCATCTCTCCACTCGAAAATTGTGTTGCACCAAAGAAATGCACTCTGGACAAAAGTATCTGAACAACAGATTGTAAATAACTTCAACAAGTTACAAGTTACAGGTCCTGATCTTGATATGTATGTTAGTGACATAAATAAACAATAATTTGATTGACCTATCGATTATTCAGTATTTATGAAACATTTGAGTAGTAGTATTATTCATTAGATAATCTAGATTCTCGTCACATCAAGGGGAAGCATAGAAAGCACTTTGCAAAGAGGTTTAGGATCTAAAATGGCATACTAAGCAGTAACTGGAAAGAGTCTAAAGGATCATGTCATACAAAAATCAGTTTGAACTCTTGAAGCAGAAGTATCACATAGTGAACAAGAATATGCACCTGAGTACCAGCACGTTTGTCATCCCAGCTGAACCAAGTTGGTCTACCCCAGTCGGCAAAAGTATTTCCATTCTTTACCGTAGCATAATTTAAATAACTTTGGTCACCAGTGGCATGATAAAGCCAACTAGCTGCCCACAAGAGTTCGTCTCCATATCCAGTAGAATTATAGAAAGTCTGGACCTTCGGAATGCTGTTGCTGTAGATACCTCTATAATTATCAGCAAAAGTAAATAATTTCTCAGCATGTCGAAGGAGTACATCTGAATATCTACTGTCAGTACTTTTGAAAACTAACGAAGCTGCAGCCATGGCTGCAGCTGTTTCAGCAGCCACATCACTTCCAGGTGCAGATTTGTTAACCTGAGTAACTGGTCTATTATCAGTCATTGTTTCTGGTCTTTCCCAACATTTGTGATCTATATCAGGATCTCCAACCTATAGCCAAGAAAAAGAACAAACCAAAAATTCAGTCAGTATAGTGTTAAAGAGATGAAAGAAGACAAGAATTAGCTGAAACGGTCTCTTAGACAGGTACAAAATTGTCATACTACTACTAATATGTAGGATTAAGGAGATGAGACAGTTAAATTTTCCTACAAAGGAAGATGATTAAAGTGGTGAAATATGGGTGTCAAGTAAAACAGAACAATGTTAGCACTCTGCAATGAGTGCTTTCACTTACATTGAAGGGATTACGAGTTGCACGGCACGAAACTTACATTAAATAAGGTGAAGTTGTAAGTTACACTTTAAAACAACCTAACTGAATTTTTTTTCCAGACTTAATCATGGATAACATAAGCATGCAATGCCAAACATGTTCATTGGCAGTCACATTGATAACAGATAGTAACACACACACAAAAAGATAGTAATATAAGGACTAATATTGCCTATTACACTGCTGGCTTCTTTTGCAGGTTACCATTGAACAAATTTTCCAGTGCATTGACAAAAATGGCAATTGGTTTAAAATAGGGAAAATCTCATATCAGCCTTGGGTATGCATTCTCTTTTGAAAATGTCCCCCCAAAGTTACAAAGTGTCCTCTCCATGCTTTCAAACTCTTTGTCAGTACACCCCCTAATTATTGTCATTGTTACTTCACGAAAAAGGTAGATGAATTAATGGATATATGGTGAAATGACAAGGTGAAACTCTGTCCTTCTTGAGGGTATTTTGATTATTTCAAAACTTCAGAGGACATTTTGAAAAAAAGTACTAAACTTCAAGTGTTTAAGATAGTATAGACATATACTTAGGTTACCAATAAATGTCCTAATTAGACAACATGAGACTGTGACAAATACGCAAATTAATTGAGAAAGAGGGAGACCCAAGGAAACTTGGTTAGCAATGATAAAACATGATAAAATTCATTTAAATATAGATGACGATATATTAAGGGATCGAGTTTAATGGCGTAGGAGAATCCATATAGCCAATAAACATCTGGTTGTTGTTGTAGTAAACTTCGGGTGGATGAACAAAAATTTCCCTGGTGTCAGAAATCAGATTCTATGTGTAGAAAGAGAAGCAAATTTGCAATTTGTCTGCATGCAAAGCTACATTACAGGCATAATGAAAATAAATACTTTTGCCTAATGCTTATCCCTCTTTGACCCAAACAGATCTTGGAGACAAATCAAGATGATGACAATGGTCAATCAAAAAGCATTAAATGGAATCTTAAGCCGCCTTAGAGAATTAAGAAAGTCAAATCTCTGACTTTGGTGTCCTAATTTATGGAAACAGGGAATATAAGAGCATGCAACTTCTTATCACCTGGACATATAGCACATTGTCAGAAGGGTGGGCATTGATCAAATAATCTGTGATCCACTTGAGAGCATCTAGAGCCGGATCCAGCTGCTTGGCAGCAGACATTTGGTCCCCATATTCAAGGATCGACCATGATAAAACTGTTGCAGTATATGCCATCGGAAAACCAAATTTCATGTGATCACCTGCATCATACATTCCTTTAGAGAGATCCAATCCCGCTTCTTTTCCATCGTCCAAAGCTGAGTCCCCTCTCCAAGTGATCTTGTTATCGACCAGTTTACCCGCTGAAGAAAAGCACAAAACTAGGATCTGTCATGTCCACATTGTGCAGAAAAAAGAAGAAAAAAAAGAGAGTCTGATCCAGCTATAAAGAATTGTTTCACTTCCAAGTCAATGGACGGTGAGAATTCCAATAATCGTTTCGAACCAAAAAAAAAAAATGTAGAATCCTTCTAGATAGATAAAAGGGGAGGTGATTAATAGATCCAATCTGGAAGAAAATTCAGGAACAAGGGGGGAAAAGACGTTCGCATAAGCAAATTTAGGTCGAACTATTGATTTGAGATCGGAAGAATTGCACATTGCATTACAGATTACATTTTTTAACAAACAAGGGGGGAAATTGACTAAATGTACAGTAGAGTAAATCCATTTCACAACAAAAGATGCAATCTTAGTATGAATTAAGAATGGGGCAAAGGATCATAAGAGGAATAGAGTTATAGCGCCTACATTTCTGAACTTGGAAGAACTGCAAAGCCACTCCAAGCGCATCAGCGTATTTCTGGTCGAGGGCCCCTGGCGGCCCCGGCACGGGGAGAACGTCTCTGTGGTGGTGCTTCTTCTTGACGGCAAAGAAGACGGCGGCAACGACCAGTGCCGCCACCACGAGCACGATCAGCCACCCGGTGCACCCCTTCGTGTACTTCGCCCCCATTCTCCCGCCTCCGCTCCCTCCTCGAACCCAACCCCGCCTACGACTGCCACCCAACGAAGGAACAACCTCAAGGCCTCGGATTGCGCGGGCAATGCGGCGCGACGCGATCGAATCCAGGCGACGAGGCGGAGGCGAAGGATCTGGAGTGTTTATAGATCTGGAAAAAGGAGGGAGAGCAAGGAAGAGGCAGTGTGCCGTCTTTGTGGGTGAGCGAGGGAGAAAAGATGACGTTCCTCGTGTCTTAACTCGTCACCTCACGCTTTTTTAAAGTCCGGTTTTACCTCGGTAACACCGGCACAAGGCAACCCTTTAAGACTTCCTTTTTACGTCACAAGTGGCGAGATAGGATGGGATATATCGGGTGTACGGTGTCTCGTCGAGGCCTTGATCTGAATCTGATAACGGCGGACACGCGGCACCGACGCACCGTACAACATTGGTGGGCGGCCGACGTCGCAATCGTTTGGTTGGATCTGGAGCCGTCGGTTGGTGTGGGCCCAATTTTATTTTATTATTTTTTTGAGGAGTTTGATTCCAAAAATAGTAACAAATTGCCTTTCATATTTTTTAATCTTCATATTTCATATTTTAATTATTTTTTTGGGCAACAATTAAAAGATGCCCTTTTATATTTTTTGTCAAAGGATATTTTTTAAAAAATATTTAAAAAGTATTCTAATTTATTTTTTATCCTTACAAATATTATATCAAAATAATCTTTATTAATTGTTTTTAAAACTTATTTAAATTTGATCGAAATCATTTTAACTTGATTAATATCAGGTATTTTAAAATGATTTTCATCAAGTTTAAACAATTTTAATTAAGTTTAAATAATTTTAATTAAGATGACAAACAAATATTTTAATATAATAATTTTTAGGTGTAATAATTTTGATTAAGTTAAACTAATTTATTTTAATATATTTTAGTAATTATATTGTAATTGCTATATGTTGCAGTAGATATCGGGGGTTATTTTAACATTTTCTTTAAAAAATTATCTTTTTGAAAAAAAATAATAAAGAGTGTTTTTTTATTTATTTTTGCCATATTTTTTTTATCTTATATCTTTTTTCCTAATCATATTAACCATCTTAACCGTAAAGTTACCAGATAAATTAAAATAACCCCAAGATTGAGTAATGATGAATAAAAAAATCAGAATCTAAATCACATGAAAAATGAATATTCTAAAGATTAATCTCTAAGTTTACATAAGTTGTATTCTAGAACGTTTACCTTTAAAGTTAATTGAACGAAGGATATCTAAATTATTAAAAAAAAACTTATATTTTTATTCTTTCGTATTTCAATTATTAGGTTAGGTGTGGCTTTTAGTATGTTATTTAAGACGAGAGCTATAAAATTAAACCTCAAGCAGGGTTTAGAGAAGAGATATAAAATTGTTTGGTAGGTGAAATGTAAGTAAAGATGTGAGATGTTACCAACAATAATGTGAGTATCTCACCAACCCATATTCAAGTCAAATTTTAAGCCAATTATTTGATTGATTTCAACCTTATAAATTAGTTTCCATAGTTTCATTTATTTACTTTCACTAGTATTTTTTTTCTTCTCATTTTATTCCTCGTACCTTTATTTTAATTTGCACATTTTGTCCCAAAGCATTATTATTATTTCGTCAAAAGACACTATACTTTTTTTAAAATTATCAAAATCACATACTATTTTATTTTTATTTTAAAAATATCCTTATTTTAAGACTTTTTTTTTTAGGAAATGAGAAAAGTGGGAACGTGGGAACATGCCTACGTTCTCCATTACTCTTAATGGAAAAGTCTATTATACCCCTAAATTATTTCTCTTTATAAATAGTGCGTTCAAGGATCACATTAAGGTGTTTGAGAAAAAAGACGTGAGAAGACGATAGAGGGAAGAGTATTTGAGGTGGTGGAATTTGGTTCGTGGAATTGTGGAGAGCCTTCCGATCCTGTGATCGTTCTTCCGACAATGAGTCTTGCCAACGTCGATTGCAGATCTGCGGAAAATCGTTGTAAGTATTTAGTTGTTTTTGTGTAATTAATTACAATATAATTCCTACATTGGTATCAAAGCATTAGAAATTATATTTTATTCCTCGTCGTTAAACACGCCGCAACGAGTCACGAAGGTGACTTTCGGTCAAAAATCTTCGTGCTCCCGTGGCTGATAGTTTGGTCGCTGCAAAGGAGAGTCGACGACTGCATCGCAGCAGGAGGAGACTAGCGACAAGGTCGCAAGTCAGCGAATGAGTCATCGCTGATGTCATCACTGATGTCATCACTGATGTTTGGCATCGAACTGTGCCAAAATTGTGACAAAGGTCATGATTTCCATCCGAGCAGGGCTCGGGCTATGGGGATATGCCAGCAACAACATTCTGTGGTCGGAGATGACGTCCCGGCTGGCCAATTATGTGTTGGTGGCTGGGACAAATAGAACCATCGTCGGCAACCTCATCAAGTTGAGAAGGACTCAATTTAGATGCTGGAAAGGACCGAAAACTACCTCCATAGGTAGGCAGGAGGCTGGCATCGCCAGTGACTGAGTCCCATTGCAATTGCGTGGCGTGCGGCGTGCAACGCACGGAGTGCGCAACGTGGGCAAAGTGAAGCGGGAAAAAAATGCTTTTGATAAGTTTCATTTAATATATATATATATATATATAAATAAAAGATTTTGATATCCTGCGCCCGTACAGTGTGCAACTATGCGCACGCAGAGGATATTACTCATTTTATTTTTTTAAAAATTTTGAATTAAAAAAATAATTAAAATATTTTCTTTAAAATTTTATTTCTAGGGTTCAGGCTTTGGGTTATAATTTTTAAATTATTATTTTTTAGATTTTACCTCTAGGGTTCAGGCTTCCTAATTAGGTTATAGTGTTTGGTTTAAAAAAAATTTAAATAAAAAAAATTTAAATAAAATAAATTTAAGTATTTATTGAATATTGTAATATGTTGAAGAGATATATTAATGTATTAGAAATTTATATAAGGGAATGTTAATTTTTTTTAATTGATTTTTTTAATTTAAAATATTAAAAAAATCAAAAAAAAAAATCGAGTGATGAAAATCCATGCATGCTTACTGTAGAATTTTTCAAATGCAAGTTTACTGTAGAATTTTACGAATGCATGCTTAGCATTATTATTATTATTATTATTATTATTATATGCATGCGATAATTAATTGAATATTGAGTTCAATTAATTCACTTTTTATGAAAGATGGATTAGATCAATTTTGGTCCAATCAAATCATTAATTGGTTTGATCGTATCAATTTGATCTAAACCCAAATTAATTTGGATTGATTAATTGGACATAAACCAAATATAATCAAATGATCAGATTTTTTCTATTGGGTTAGATTTGATCAAATGATTAGATTTGTTCTAATTAGTCAAACTTAAACCAATGGGCATTGGTTTGATCAAACAGACCTGAGTTTGATCAATAAGTCAGAAATTGACTGAAATAGACTTAGATCAAACAGTAATAGAACATAGGTACAAAAATTCATGTCCAATTAGATCAGTTCTAATTAAGGACTATGGACCAAGTTTAGGATCTGGATTCCAAATCAATCGATCCAATAGGTCAGTCGACTTAGACTCCTGAAAATCGAGAAGATTTGTTTTTCTTCTTGATTTATTATGTTGGTAATATGCCTGTATAAATTAAATTAAGTCGGTTTTGTACTAGTTAGTCGGTTTTGTACTGACTTATTTAATTTCAATTTTTCATATGGCACGGACGATTACCACATTGACTCGTCGCGAAGTGCGACGAAATCAGCTCAAGGAAGATATTTAGGAGATAGAGTATAACTCTATTTATGGAGTCGACGGACACATTGGATGACTTGATGATCTATTTTGGAAACTTGAGCAAGAAGAGTTTCTAGTCCTGGGCAATTATAAGATCTGGGTTTTGATGTGCTCATTGCCAGAAAATCCTAGGATGATAGCAGACTATATTTGGGGGTGTCATCAAGGACGTGTCACATATTCAGTATTATGTGAGGAACTGCTTCACCATATGACTGAAGAGGATCCGGAAGAGTTTAAAGAGGATCCGAAAATGATCGAGGAGAATCCAGAAGAGGATCCAATTAAGGATCCGATAGAAAATCATGAAGCTGTCTTGCCTGAGATTACCCCAAATGAGTCCAAGCTGAAAGGGATAATATTGGCCACTGCACTAGTGTCTGTCCTAGTGGGAGTGGTAGTAGTCTATCTAATTTACTAGAGTTTTGTTATTGTTATTTTCATTATGTATGAATAATTTTAGTCCATTTCATTCATGTCAGTCGGTTATATGTTAACAATATGCAGCATAATTTTATATTAATGATATGTTCATTTATTTATGTTGTTTGTTTGACATGATGAATGATTAGTTCATTTTTATTAAATGATCATTTCATTTAATTAAGTAATCATGATTTATTAAATGATCAGTTCATTAAAGAAATTATGATATTGTAAATAATTAGTTCATTTGTTGGGATGTATGTAATAGAGTTGATCAATATTGATTTGATTAGTCATACGAATGATGAGTGAAAACATTGTTGTCACTTGATTTTGTAAACTAACTCAAATTAATATTGAGTCAATCATAAATTGCATGCATATGATTTACACTGAATACTAAATAATGTGTTTATTTATAATAGATTATGGCAACCAAAAACATTATAGCTGAACTCAACAAGGATGAAAAACTTAATGGGGATAACTATAAGATCTGACACCTCAGAATACAATATGTACTTGTGGAACAAGAAGTTCTGGAGGCTATAAATCACGTTATGATAGAACCTATAGATGATCCCACTGCACAACACAAATGAGATCTTAATGCCTATAAGGCATGGAAGAAAAAGGACTCCACTGCGAAAGGCATATTGATTAGTTTAATGGTAGACAACCTAGCTTTTGCGTATGAGTCGTATCTTTCGACTCATGCAGCCTGTGTAGCCCTTAAAGAAAAATATAGTGGAGTAAGTATGAGCAAGCTTTGACAGCTGACAATCAAGTTTGACAGCTACAAGAAGTGTCCGAATATATCAATGGTTCAACACCTTAGGGAGATGTCGAACATGATTTGTGAGCTTAAAACTGCTGGTCATGAGTTGACCGATGAACAATAGGTTCAAGCAGTTATTCGTTCACTTCCAGATTCTTGGGAAACCATGAAGCAGACCCTAACTCACAGTGAGAGTATCAAGACTTTCATTGACGTCTCACGCCATGTAGAATTGGAGGCGGAGAGAGTTGAATCCGCAAGGATTTCTAGACAAGTCTATGTGGTTGTAGGTTTTGTTGATCATTTGGATCCATAAAAAGGAAATGGTTCAAGAAAGTGAAGGGAAAGAAGAGGGAAGCTGCTGCTGTGGGATAGGGCCCAATCAAGAAGATAGTAAAGAAGACTGGAAAGAAACCTAAAAATAAGTTAACTTGTTTTAACTGCGGCAAGAAGGGTCACTGTGCTCGGGAGTGCACTGAGTCGAAAAAGATAAATTCCAGCGTGTCTTCTTTTCAAGAGCATTTTGTTGCTAGTTCAGTGTTGTTAGTGTTGGAACCCCAAGGTTATTTTGATGTGATCAACAAGTTAAGTTAGGTCCTGTGTATTTTTAACCTTGTGTCTAAGTGTGCAGGAGCTTATGAGCATAGGTAGTCGAGCGGAAGACGCAGCTAGCGAGAAGGACGACATGCGGTGCATCCGAGGGACGAGACGCTGCGGAAGAGTACACCGGCGGACGAGAAGGAAGTGTGCAGTGGTTCCGAGGGACGAGAAGTCGAAGCGGAAGGCTGCTTAAGGAGCAAGAGAAGCAACTAGCGAGAAGGTCGGCACGGGGTGCGATCGAGGGACGAAGATTGCGGATGAGTACGCTGGCGGACGAGAAGGAAGCACGCGGCGATTCCGATGGACGAGAAGCCAGAGCGGAAGCCTGCTCGAGAAGACCGGAAGTTAGGTTTGGGTGAGCCCTATTCCGGATGGCGGAGATCACCCAAGCGAGCGGAAGACTCGATTTGAGGTGAACGGAGCCGGAGCAGAAGACCCGGGCTGAAAAAAAGTCAACAGGGTTGACTTTCCCAGCCGGGGTGCCCGGAGCTATCCAGGGCGCCTGAAACCCTTCCGAGCGCCCGGAGTTGACTTTTTGACCAGATCGCGTCAATCGTGATCTAAATGATGGGGGATAAAGTTTTATCCCCCCTAGGGCACCCAGAACACCTTCGGGGTGTTAGTTAGAGCCCTAGAGCCAATCATTTGATGATTGTATGGACTCATTGTATCATATTCTTGTATTTTAATAAAGGCATTTGTTTGGTTATTATACTTGTTTGTATTAGTGCCAAATAGACTATGTATAATAGCGTCCTTGAGTAGAAGGTTCATACCTATATCAATCGATTAGTTGAATCGATAGTGAGATGATATAGGGAACACTACTCTAAATCATTCCTAGTCGAGTATTAACATTCAGGGACAATGTTAATGCAATAAGACTAGCATGTAGGTCAGCTCGATGACTTGATCTCACAAGTCATGGATATAGAGATATCAAGCTGACACATGGGTATACATTGGAGAATGTATACTGAATGACCCGCCATGAGAAAGTATCATGGATCGTTATATGAGTGTCATATACTTTCTCATGTGGCTATTAGTATGACTATTAGTCCTTAGACCTGAAGTCACCATGGATCCCTACATAAGGAGTTATGTACTTTGGTTTCGTCAAACGTCACCCGTAACTGGGTGGACTATAAAGGCGATTACCGGGTATGTAACAAATTATGCAGAGGGATGTGAGTGATGTAGATGGGATCTATCCCTCCCATATGACGGGAGCGACATCAATATTCTTGATAGAGTGAGACCACTAAGTGCATGGCCATGCCCAAATGAGTCAACATGAGATGTTGAGCTCATTTGATTGAGTGAGTCTACTTGGGGTTCAAGATCTAGATTGATTAGAGGATGACACGGTCTATGCCTCATATTGATCAATCTAGATGTCTAGGATAGAAGGACACTTGTCATTATTTTGTGAGGAGTCACAATTGGTAGTCACAAGGTGATGTCGGATCTCGACATTCTTGTAACTTGGGTAGTAATGATGTGTTGCTAGATACCGCTCATTACTTATGCTCCTAAATGTGTTTAGGGCATTGCCAATGTTACAAGAACCTATAGGGTCACACACTAAGGACAATTAGATGGAGATTAGGTTCATATGATGAACCAAGAGGATTAGATTCATTTGATGAATCAAATTGGATTAAGAGTAATCCTAATTGGGCTAACTTGAGTTCGACTCAAGTTGATTCATGTGTTCAATGAGTCTAATTTAGATTTTGACTCATTGAATCAATTTAATTTAATGAATTAGATTCATTATATTAAGTTGGCTTGAATCAAATGGTTAGATTAGATCAACCATGGTAGAGATTGAGTCAAGTTTGACTTGACTTGAGAAGGAAGACCAAAGGTCAATTTTGACTTGACCTTTTGCCACCTCATTGGTGAGTTGGCATTAGGTGGACCAATAATGATGTTCCACATCATCATGGGTGTCACCTCATGGAAGTTACAAAGTCATTCTCTTTAATGGCTTCATATTAATTGCAATTAATGCAATTAATTTGGGAGGTTTTTGAGAGTGGCCGACAACTTTGTGTTGGTGTGGGAATTCATTTTTCATTGAGGTGGTGTAACTCCTTCTTCTTCCTTGTGTTCTCTCCTTGCTCTCCCTCCTCTTCCTTGCCATGACCTATCAAGGTGCTAGCACACCTTTGTTTAGGTTTTCTCCATCAAGAATTGTTCGTGTGGATACTTCTAGAGGACCGACGCTTGACGGTCTAGAGATCCGGCAACTTCTTGGATGAGCGGGAACGCGAAGGGCTTCGCTACAAGGGTAATGATCTTAACTTTAGTGTAGATCTAAAGTTTTTACAAACTCGTACAAGAAAAAGTTTTTCGAAAAGTTTTGTTTACGAATCTTTGCACGAGATCCATGGCTTTGGGTGACTCGGGGTTTCCGCGACGCGAAAAAGCGGTTTTCGCGACCCGACGAACCCAACACGGGGCATCCCAACCAAGACTATAAATACAGCATTGTTTCAGAAGCTTTCAATCAATCAGAACTCAAGCAATTCTTTCAACACTTGTGTACTTCGCCTGTAGTTTAGCTTCTTTTTGTGCGCTTCATTGTTGTACGAGGTTTATCCGCCTGAGGGAGTTTTTAGTGCGATCATCTTCCTTGGATTAACAACCTCTCCGGTTGTAACCAAGTCAATTCCGGTGTACCTCATCTTTTCTTATTAGCTAATTTATGCAAGTGTTAGTTTAAGAGTTCGAGAAGGGTTGTGTTTTTTTTGTTTTTGCAGGCTATTCAACCCCCATTTCTAGCCGGTCGCAACGGTCCTACAAGTGGTATCAGAATCGAGGCGCTTCAGGAGGACTAATCACCGATCGAAGCAAAGATAATGGTCGGACCAAGTATCTACCCGCCAAAATTCGAAGGGGATTTCGCTACTTGGAAAAAACAAATGCAGGTATTTTTTACAACAGATTTTGAGTTAATTTTAATAATGGAATTTGGTTTTGGAGCTCCAGAGGGTAAAAAATAATATCAATGGACGAAAAAGGAGCAGGCTGACTACATGGCGAACGACAAAGCAGAGTACCATCTGCTTAGCATTCTCTTGCCACAGGAAGTCAACCGGATCGGGAACTATGACTTGGAAAAGGAACTTTGGGAGAAGTTCCTAGAGTTGCACGAAGGAACGTCCGAAGCAAAGCTCGCAAAACGAGATTTACTCCGCAACCAGCTCACCAGCCTGCGACTTGGAGAAGACGAGACAGTTGCGCATCTGCACTCAAGGATAAAGGAAATCATCACCGGACTATCGAATCTCAGAGAAAAGGTAAGTAACCGAGATTCGCTAAGGTACGCGTTAAATTCTTTTTCGAGAAATTCAAAATGGGTGTCACTAGTAGATGTCTTTTACATTTCAAAAGATTTAGAGAAAATTACATTAGAAGAATTCTTTTCGACATTTGAAATGCACGAATCAAGATGTGCAGGTTTGAAGGAGCCCAAACACAATGTCGCCCTCAAAGCATCGAGAGACGAACTTGAGTCGGAATCTTCTCACGACGATGAGGAAATGGTAATGATGGTAAGACGGTTTTAAAAACTTTGTAAATCTAGAACCTCTAACCATTCGCAGGGTAAAAAGAAAAGGATGATCTGCTGCTACCAATGCGATGAAGAAGGGCACGTTAAGAACAACTGCCCCAAGCTAAAGAACAAGGACAAGGAAAAAGGTAAGAAGCCTGTCCAAAAGCGCAAGGTCCTAAAGGCGACATGGGACGATACGTCATCTGAATAGGAAGTCGAGGCATTCTCCGGGCTAGCATTAATGGAGAGTCATCAAGATGACGATTGCGATTCAAGCTCTTCTGAAATGAGCGTCGAGAGCATTAATGAAGGGGGAGCCACATCGGAAGAAAGCTGCAGTTCAGAGGGAGAAACGGACAACGAGATCGACAAGGTAAGTCAGGTACGATCTCTTCCTCTCGACAAATTGTTCAAATTCGTTAAACTGTTAACTAAGGATTGCTGTAAATTAGAAAAAGAAATTAAGAATTTAAAAGTAATACTAGCTAAATCTTGCCCTCTAGAAGATTTAGACAAATCAAAATTAGGAAATGAAAATCTGAAAATTCAAGTAGATTACTTGAAAAACCGTGCATACTCATCTAATACAAATTTTAGAAAATACAACAATTTAAATTGATATTTTCGATATCATAAGGGACAGATTAGAAATATTTCAAAGAAATATATCTCTAAAAAATTTTTAATCAATCCAGTAGGCTGGAACCTATATTGGGTTCCAAAGTCCTGTCTGACTTAAACTTGAACTAATTAGATTTAGAGCTTTCAGCGAGAAAATTAGACATCAAAATTTCTTTATGAGGTTTTGTCTAAGGAAGTGGTTGTTGCTCCAATAACCAAGAAGGTCTAATGCCTCGCCACGACCTGGAAGCCAAAATATTGAAATAAAATATTTAATTAACTTTCTGATAAAAGTATTAAGATGGAAATCTAATAATGCTTTAAAAAGTTTTTTAAACATTTAAAAAAAAATCAAATTTTTAGAATTTTTTTCCGTAAAACTTTTACATAAAAGTTAAAAGTTTTTTTTTTGAAATTTCTGCTTAAAATCTTTACTTAGAAAATTTTTCAAAAATTATTTTTGTAAAATTCTTAAGTCAGAATTTTTTAAAATTCTCTTACTTAAAACTTTACTTAGAATTTTTTTTTACTTAAAGTATTTTCCTTAGAAAATTTTCTTACCTAAAAAGTTTTACTTAGAATTGTTTACCTTAGAATATTTTTTTCAACTTAGAATTTTTTTAAGAAAGTTAGAAATTTTGTTTAACCCTTAGATTTTTTTCGGAACCCCATTTTTTTATGTGATCAAAGTGTTGGTTGCTACTCGGAAAACCTAGAGGTTCCACTGTACAAAAATTTCGTACAAAGGTTTGAACCTTTTCCTAGCAACCATGTGTTCTTTTAAATTAAATTTTGGATCGCCTGCGGAATTTAATGTTGGTGCAACATTCCTCAGGTCAAGGTTGACCTGGTTGACCATGCTTGAGTCTTGGTTTGGATTTCGATGTTTGACAATGCAAGGTTGATTGAAGAAGAGTCAAGTAGGTCAAGGATGACCGGATACCTGACTGGGAAGTCCTAACTGGGATGTTAGGCAGGAGGAAAATCCTGGTGAGTGAAGCCAGGTGAAAGACCTAGTGAGTGAAGCTAGGCAATTGGGAAGTCCTAGTGAGTGAAGCTAGGCAGGAGAAAAATCTTGGTGAGTGAAGCCAGGTGAAAGACCTAGTGAGTGAAGCTAGGCAATTGGGAAAGTCCTGGTGAGTGAAGCCAGGCAAGAGAAATCCAAATGGGTCAAGGTTGACCAGACATCTGGTGAGAGTCCAAGTAGGTCAAAGAGATTGACCGGATACTTGGCACGAGGAAGAAAAGTCCAAGTAGGTCTTAGGGATGACCGGATGCTAGGTCTTATGTACCAACAAGTCATGGTTGACTAGATGTTGGTTTAGGGGGCTTTGGGCTTGGTTTTGGGCAAAAACCAAGATCTGGATTGATCCGTGGATTGATCCAGCAAGTTTGGATTGATCCGTGGATTGATCCAGCAGGTTTGGATTGATCCGTGGATCGATCCAGCAGATCTGGATCGATCGGCCGATCGATCCGGTAAGTCCCCGCGAACAGAACCCCTCTAGATCGATCGGTGGATCGTGCTGCTTCGCGCGATAAGCGCTGGATTGATCCGTGGATCGATCCAGAAGTTTTTCCAGAGCACAGAGGCGCTCTGGATCGATCCGTGGATCGATTCAAAGCCTCCCCAATCGATTGGGAGCAATCCAATCGATTGGGATTCGACCGTTGGCGTCGTTTATAGCTGTTGGCGTGTGGTTCCTTCAGCAGAACTTCACCGATTCATTCTAGAATCATCACAGCTCCTCCCCAGCACTCTCTAAGCGCCTCACCGCCAGTTCTTGAAGGTTCTTGGAGGTTCATCCAAGTCAAGAGGCGAGTTGCAACGAGAAGAAGAAGAAGCTAGGGTTTTTACTGCATCTCTTGTAAGCTTTCGCTTATTTTTTACTACCCTTTCTTCTACTTGTATTGAGTGTCTTGTAGGGCTTCTCCACCTTCGGTAGTTACCGAAAAGGAGTGTTTATTAGTGGAGGTGTGTGTGTGTGCGTGGATCCTTGGATTAGTCACCTCTTGTGAGGTGGATACCAAGTAAAATCCTATTGTTAGCATTGTTGTAGTTTGTTTCTTTGTATTCCGCTGCGCATCACTTTGAAGAAACAAGCAACGAAGCACGACGAGCACACGCGAAGCTATTCACCCCCCCCTCTAGCTACTTTTCGGTCCTAACAAGTGGTATCAGAGCAAGGTTGCTCTTCACCGGAATCACCGCCGGAAGGGGCAAACATAACAAGCAAAGCTAGAGGGTGAAGAAGTTGGAGCAAATTCATCAAAGTCAAAGAATTCAAGAAGCTCAACTTTAAGATGCAATTCCAAGATGGACTTGGATTTGATACAAGGGTGGCTCCACCATATACATCCACAAGCTTCGATTCTTGGAGATCAAGAATTGAAAATTTCTTGATGATGGAGATAGAGCAATGGTTTGCTCTAATGGAAGGTTTTAAGGCTCCAAGGAATTCAAAGGGCAAAGTTCTCAAAAGGAGCAAATGGAGCCAAGAACAAATCCAAAGATGTGAGGCCAATGACAAAGTGACCAAGCTTTTGGTCAATCTATTGCCGAGCAACATCTTGGAGAAAATTGGAGAAGTTGAAGATGCCAAAGAGCTATGGAGCAAATTGGAAAAGGCTCATGAGATCCCCTCCACTATACCTAACCAAGAAGAATCCAAAGAGGGTGACTCATTGGAGCAAGATCAAGAGGAGGACTCCGAATTTGAGAGATGCTCAACTTCTGAAGAAGAGGAAATTCAAGAAGCTTCATTCTCCAGGGAGTGTAATCAAAAGAGCAAGGAAGGAGCATATTCCTTGTTTCATGTACAAGAGGATGAAGAAGAAGGTGAAGCCTCCACCACTAGGATTGAGGGGGAGAAACTCTTGGTGACACCGGATCAAGAAGAAGGAGAATCCTCCACATCCGGGTCAAGAGAAGAAGAGGATGAAGAAGCTTCCACCTCCACAAGTCAAGATAAATCAATTGGAGGGAAATCAATTTCGGATCAAGAGGAAGCCTCTACATTCATATCAAATGGAGGAGCAAGTGCCACCCCTACACAAGAAGGTATAAATAGTTCAATTAATAATAAGAATCATATTATATGTTTTGAATGTAGGGAACATGGGCACTACAAAAGCAAGTGCCCTAAATTGGCCAAGAAGAAGGGCCAAGTGGCACCTAAGGGCAAGGAGAAGCCAAAGGAGACCATCCCCGGAACAAAGAAGAGCAAGGAGCACATTGTGTGCTTCTCTTGCAATCAAAAGGGGCATTACCGAAGTCAATGCCCTAAGGGGAAGAAGATGGTCAAGGCTCAAGGAGGAAGCTCAAGTCAAGGGGGAGCCTCTAAGGTAAAAAGGAAGGTAACTTTTATTGAGTCTACCCCTTTACATTATGGTAAAAAGCATGCTAGTTCTAACTTATATCATTTTAATGCTATTTACCATAAGAATAGAGAGCATGGTAAAATTAAGGAAAATAATGTAGCTTACCATGCTAAAACTACCACACCTAGGATTAGGAAGGTAGATAAAAATCTAGGCAATCACACTAAGGACCTTAGCTACAAGCCTAGAAATAAAAATGCTCATAAATTTAATGGAAAACCAAAAACTAAGGACTTAGTGATAGAAAATCAAGTCTTGAGGTCAAGGCTTGATAAAATGGAAAAGACCCTAAAAAGGATGGAAAATATCCTAAAAGAGCAAAATGAGCATAGCCTAGGTCTAGGAGCACAAAGGTCATCTAATGGCTATAGGGGTTTGGGATACAAACCAAAGGCTAAGAAGGATGTAATCTCTTACCATAGGGTTCCATATAGTTATGGAACCAACCCTAGGTCTAGTGGTCAAGCCAAAAATACAAGGGAAGTTATCCCTAAAAGTATTTTTGCAACAAACGTGACTAAGACTTCTAAGAAGTCTAAGAAAGTCACAAAGAAGGTTACAAGGGAAGCAATCCCTAGAGTTGACCTAGAAAAAGTGACCAAGACTTCTAAGAAACCAAACAAGGTCACTAGAAAGGTATCTAGGGAAGTTATCCCTAGTGAATACCTAGAGCATCCAAGGAGCACCAATAGGTTTTGGGTTCCTAGGAGCATTTTCTCTATCCCATAGATGGGTTAGAGAGTGTCAACTCTGAGAAGAAGGGTAGTTAACCCAACTTTGAAGAAATTGACACTCAAGGAGCATTTTCAAGGTTTTTGTTAACCTTTGAAAATGAAATGGATTTATTGTTACTCTTGGAAAGAGTAAAATGTGCTATAAAGGAAGAAATTTGAGATGACTTGAAATGGCACAAGAAATCAAGTGTTAAGAAATACCAAATTGGGACTTTGGTATTGTCTTAGGAATTTAAGGCAAATCTAAGCCTTAATTTAGAGTGATTACTCTTATGGGAAAATGAAATATGCCAACATTTGAGAAATGTTTTAAATTTTTAATTGGCATAATTAATTCAAGAGATTAAAGAAATGTCAAGTTGGGTTTTGGCATTTTCTTAAGGAAATTGGGCAATCTAGGGTTTATGCTTTAGGATTAGCTAAGGGTTAAGGATACTTAGATAGATAATCTAGGTATATTTTAATTATGCTAAATCTTGCCATGTTTGGTTGCCCATTATATGCCATGACATCATGTTTTATTTGTGCATTCATGACTTATTATGAAAAATTCAAAAATACCATGTCATGACATACATACATCATGTAGTTATAGGAAATTTTCTTCTGAAAATTATTTCTTTTTGATGTATGCCATAACATTATCATGCATTATGTTATTTCCTTAAAATTAAGGACAAATGACAGTTATCATCAAGAGGTATACCAAATGACATCCTAGGTGGATGTCTAATATCTCTAAAATGCCTAGATAGATATGCATGATCCCTAGAATAGGGCAAAACCAAAATCTCGCATCTCACAAAGACCTATAAGATGACTTGTATGTGTTTTAGTGCACATTAGATACAAGTGAGATGTAAGGATGATGAACAAAACTCAATATGTTGATTTAGTGCATTCTTTTGAGTTTTAAGTTCATCAAAACACATAGTTATGTGTTTTCCCATCATTGGGAAAGCTAATGTACAAGTCATGTGCATTAAGCCCAAGGAACATGGTGGGATATTGGTTTTGAAAATGTTTTCAAAATAATTTTGGAAAACCTTAGTGAAGGCTATCTTTTGATAGTAATCACCATTGAATAGTTAGACACAAACTTGAAGAAAACACTAAAGTTTTTGCAAGTTCTCAAGTTTGTGTCAATCTTTAAAAATATGATGTATTTTCATAGAAAACTATTTTTTCATGATAAATTATACCCTAAATAATGTCTACACAAATTTTTACAATTTTTGGAATTTTGTAGAATTTTCTAGGGGTTTCTGAAATTGGCTGAAATTGAATTTCAACAATTTCAGGCCTCCAATCGATCAGTGGATCGATTGGAGTGCCTCAATCGATCAGCCGATCGACTGGATCGATCAGCCGATCGATCCAAGAAGATTGAATCGATCAGTGGATCGATTCAGCAGGGTTCAATCGATTGGAACCCAACTCCAATCGATTGAAGATGCTGATTTTGGCTGGGAAAGCTTATTTTCAGCATTTTGAACCTATTTTAGTCTAGGTAACCATTCCAAACCCCTGAAAATACATTTGTATACATAAAAAGGGTGTTTTCGTGTGGAAAACAAGGATGGATTGGTTAAGGAAGGCTAAGTTGAAGTTTAGGTTGAGGTTTGTTTCAAATTTTGAATATTTGAACCTCAAAACTTCTAAAATTGGGTTTCCTAAAGTTTTGGGGATTCCAAGTCATTGTTGGTGCAATGACAGAAGTTACCACCATGTCTTTATGGGGAGGGACTCTTTAAAGACATAAAATTTATTTTTCATGAACCTTGGAAGGTGGTTAACCTTCCGTTAAGAACATGCTCAAGGTTGAGCGTTTGAACTTTAATGGGGAGTGGATATCCTCATTGTTCAAGTGGTTTCAAGTGGATAATGCTCAAGGATGGGCATTTGCCTATATTGGGGGAGAATGTAGGGTTAAGGTTAATGAAGGGTATGGGACCTTCATTATCGTGCTGATCACAACGAGTGAAGTTGTGAACGACGATGATCAACTCTTCAGGGGGAGAGTTTTCAACAAGTGAATCTGTTGATGTGTGCCCAAAAATGGGGCATGGTTTGATGTGTGCCAATAGGGGAGAATGAAAGGGAGTAAGTTAGGCTTTTATCACCTAGAGGGAGTTTGCCCTCTTAGGAGGAGAATGAAGGGCTTAACTTATGTATTCATTACCTAGTGGCATGAAGAAGGTTTAGGCTATGGGATTAGCCTAACTTACATGTGGTATTGTAAGTGATAGTGTTGGTATTGTCAAACATCAAAAAGGGGGAGATTGTTGGTGCAACATTCCTCAGGTCAAGGTTGACCTGGTTGACCAAGCTTGAGTCTTGGTTTGGATTTCGATGTTTGACAATGCAAGGTTGATTGAAGAAGAGTCAAGTAGGTCAAGGATGACCGGATACTTTGGAGGAAGTCCTAAGGATGTTAGGCGGGAGGAAAATCGGTGAGTGAAGACAGGTGAAAGACCTAGTGAGTGAAGCTAGGCAATTGGGAAGTCCTAGTGAGTGAAGCTAGGCAGGAGAAAAATCCTGGTGAGTGAAGCCAGGTGAAAGACCTAGTGAGTGAAGCTAGGCAATTGGGAAAGTCCTGGTGAGTGAAGCCAGGCAAGAGAAATCCAGATGGGTCAAGGTTGACCAGACATCTGGTGAGAGTCCAAGTAGGTCAAAGAGATTGACCGGATACTTGGCACGAGGAAGAAAAGTCCAAGTAGGTCTTAGGGATGACCGGATGCTAGGTCTTATGTACCAACAAGTCATGGTTGACTAGATGTTGGTTTAGGGGGCTTTGGGCTTGGTTTTGGGCAAAAACCAAGATCTGGATTGATCCGTGGATTGATCCAGCAGGTTTGGATTGATCCGTGGATCAATCCAGAAGATCTGGATCGATCGGCCGATCGATCCGGTAAGTCCCTGCGAACAGAACCCCTCTGGATCGATCCAGATGTCCCAATCGATCAGTGGATCGATTGGGACGCTGCTGCTTCGCGCGATAAGCGCTGGATCGATCCGTGGATCTATCCAGAAGTTTTTCCAGAGCACAGAGGCGCTCTGGATCGATCCGTGGATCGATCCAAAGCCTCCCCAATCGATTGGGAGCAATCCAATCGATTGGGATTCGACCGTTGGCGTCATTTATAGCTGTTGGCGTGCGGTTCCTTCAGCAGAACTTCACCGATTCATTCTAGAATCATCACAGCTCCTCCCCAGCACTCTCTAAGCTCCTCACCGCCAGTTCTTGAAGGTTCTTGGAGGTTCATCCAAGTCAAGAGGCGAGTTGCAACGAGAAGAAGAAGAAGCTAGGGTTTTTACTGCATCTCTTGTAAGATTTCGCTTATTCTTTACTACCCTTTCTTCTACTTGTATTGAGAGTCTTGTAGGGCTTCTCCGCCTTCGGTAGTTACCGAAAAGGAGTGTTTATTAGTGGAGGTGTGTGTGTGTGAGTGGATCCTTGGATTAGTCACCTCTTGTGAGGTGGATACCAAGTAAAATCCTATTGTTAGCATTGTTGTAGTTTGTTTCTTTGTATTCCGCTGCGCATCACTTTGAAGAAACAAGCAACGAAGCACGACGAGCACACGCGAAGCTATTCACCCCCCCCCCCTCTAACTACTTTTCGGTCCCAACACTTAACACGTTTGATCCAAAACTTAATCTATTCATTCTTTTAGGTTTTGACTTGGGTCTCCTGCGGAACTTAACACGTTCGACCCAAATCACCTTAAGTTATTAATTCCATTAAATATTAATTTCCATAATTGGTTCCCAGTACTGACGTGGCGAGGCACATGGCCTTCTTGGATATGGGAGCAACCACCACCGACTAGACAAAACCTTTTATGGAAAGCTAATATTTAATTTCCTAAAATAACTTTAGGTTAACCGAAAAGAACAATCAAATCACAAGGGAAAGAAAAACAAAAGAACACTATATCCAAAACAAATTCGAAACTCTAGAATCGTATGCCTCTTGTATTTAGTATTATTTCCAAAAATAACTAGTATGATGCGGAAACAAAAATTACTAGTTATACCTTTTAGAAAGACCTCTTGATCTTCTACCGTATTCCTCTTCTAACCTCGGACGTTGTGTGGGCAACGATCTTCCGAGATGAGAACCACCAAGCACCTTCTTCTTCCTTACAAGTTTCGGCCATCAAAACTTCTCCTAGGATGAAGAGGTTCGACCACCACCACCATGCTCCAAGGGATGCTAGAAAAGAGGCTTCTTTTCTCTCCTTCTTCTCCTTCTTAGATCCGGCCACCAAAGCTATCTCCACCATGAGAAGGTTTCGGCCACACAAAGAAGAGGAGAGGAAAGAAAGGGCCGGCCACACCCAAGGAGAAAAGAGAGGAAAAATAGAATAGAGTCGTTCACCTTGAAGCCTCCTCTACCCCCTCTTTTATAATCTGATCCTGTCCGAATCGCTGAACCAACGGACGCTGGGCACGTAGCGCTCCCTTGCTGCTGCTGTGGATCTCCGACTAAATGCGCGACGCTCCGACGATCCTGCACAGAAGTCGGGCCGGGGAGGTTCCCGGCGACGACCCTCCGACGCTCAAGTCAGGCAAAGCTCACAGCAAGAAAGTGGCTCCAAGAATTATAGAATGCGTAAAAAAAACCTCCTTTTGGCGAAGGTCTGCGAGCTCTTATATAGAGCTGGGAAGGAGTGTGTGCACACTGATCGAGGCACACACGTGTCCTCAGCCCATACCCCAGTATGGGCTTGTCAGTGAGCTTACCTGACCCATACTGCTACAGTACCAGCATGTCCCTGATGGGACAACGAAACCTCCTGACATAAGATCCGGAGTATGGCCTGAACATGTTCGCTGTCAGAGAGACGTCCCTTGTCTTTCTCCCTTGCTCACGACATGGAGTCCGGGCGGCCGGCTTCATAAGTGTCCGGCCGGCCGTATACGGTGATTTACTTGGGGGATTCTTAATAGCTTGTTCTGTGGAGACCAGTAACAGTATGTTTCCTTGTCTTTGGCCGAGTGTGCCGTCCGCTCGGCCCTGCAATCTGTCCACTGAGCGCCGGAACCCTGACTTCCGTCAGGGCGCCTTTGACCACTGGCCCGACACCGGCTGGCCAGCCGGTCGGACCTACCCTTCTCCGGCCGGACCTGTTCTTACAACCGGATCACTTGCCTCCCCTTCAAGTCTAGTCGAAGGAGGCGAATTGTCCGACTGACTGGACTGCGAATCTAGCCGGGCAGCTCCTCCGTGCTAATATACTCCGATCGGCTTATCGCAGAGATGGCCTTGAACAAATCAACAATAGCATTCACCGGATCTCCTCGGGTTTTGCGCCAATCTCCGACATTAAGGTTGAGCATGCTTTCATTAAATGCTCCGAATGGTAGAACGCCACGTGGCGCAATGCCATCAGCCTACGGTGGCGGCGGCATGGTGTTTTGATGCGATCGAAGCGATTCGAAATGAACGACGAGATGCACGCTTTGATTCCCGTGACCTGGATCCAACGGTGGAGGCCGGCCGACCTCCGCCCTATAAAGCCTTCGTTTCCTTCTCTCCCTCATTTGCTTCTGCGTCCTCGACCACTGCCTCCAGTGCTTCGGAGCTCCGGCGATCTTGTTTCTGCTCTCCGACGCTCTCCGGCGCCTTTTCTTTGGCCCCCTTTTCCCACAGCAAGGTTTTACATCTTTCCTTCTGCCTTCCCGGTGTTTCTTCAGCATTTCTTTCTCAGTTTCGATCCTTGAAACTTCCTTTCGCTTGCTACTATTTTTCTCCTGCTTTTTTTTTCTTCCAATTCTTCCCGAACGGCCCATGGCCAGCTCCTCCCATCCCGAAGATCAATCGCTCGGCCCATGGTACACCACCATGCAGTCCCGATTCGAACAGCGGGACTTCGATATTCTGGCTGATAATTTCAAAATCCCAGAGGATTTCGAAATTCGCTTAGCTGGTCCTGCCGCTCGGCCTCACCGACCGCCGCGCGGAGCGTTCTGTGTCTTTCGAGACCAGTTTACAGCTGGTCTCCGTTTTCCTGTACACCCGTTCATCATAGATGTCTGTAAGTTTTTCGGCGTGCCGCTCGGTAGCTTAGTACCCAATACTTTCCGTCTCCTCTGCGGTGTTGTCGTTTTGTTCAAGATTCACAACATCCCCCTCCGACCGGAGGTCTTCTTTTATTTTTATTACCCCAAGCAAGCCGAGCCGGGCACCTTCATGTTCCAGGCTAGGCCCGGCTTGGTCTTTTTCAACAAACTTCCTACCTCCAATAAACATTGGAAGGATTATTTTTTCTACATCCGTATGCCCAATCAGGCAGACTTCCCGACCCAGTGGCAGGTCACTCTGCCTCCTACTCCCGAGTTGAAGAAGTTCAAGACCCGACCGGACTACCTCCACGCTGCAAACATACTGGCTGGTCTGCTACTTGACATCAACAAACTTCTCCATGAGGGAGTGATGTACATCTTTGGGCTGAGTCCTATACGGACTCCTCTCCCGACCGGCTTCGGTAAGCACTTGGGTTGGGCATTTGCTTTGATTGCTAACTGATTTCTTTTCCTTTCTTTGCAGCGGACATCGTTATGGATTCGGTCATGGCCGGTGTTTTGAAGAGAAAGGCGGCCGCTCTGGAAGCCGCGGCGACCCGGGAAATGGAAGCTTTGGGTATCCAGCCGGTCGGATCCCACGAAGGAGAGAGCGGGACTTAGGGTGAGTCGACCGCTCCCACTTCTCAACAAAACGTTGCCAGTGAAGCCATTCCTGAAGAACCAACTGCCCCCGGGGAAGCTTCCGCTCGGGAGGAGGAGCAGCCTCGACAAAAGAGGCGTCGAGTGGAAACTCCTTCGCGGTCGGCAGCGTCCGCGGTTCAACCAGCCGAGCGGGTCACTGAAAACGCTCAGGGCAAGGCGCCAATGCCTGAAACCATTTCGTCTGACCGGACACCTTCTGACTGGGACGAGCCGGCCGCGCCGATGGAGGCTATTCCAATCAGCACCCTTCCGCCCCCTCGCCATTCAGTCCAGCGCTCGACCATCCATTCCCAGTATTCTGCGCCGACTTCTGATCCCCTTCCAACTGCCGGTCGGACAACCCACGGCCCCGGACGCACGATTCGGGTTACCCTTCACCTTCCTACCGAAGAGCTATTGCCAGAGACCGCCCGACCGACTGTGCCCGAGCATACCATTACTTTGAAAGGGCCTCTAGCCGAGATGTGGGCGGACGCTCGGGCGCGCATCGCGGTGATTCCGATCGGGAATTTGGCCAACAGTCATATGCAGCAGGCCACCGGGGTAAGTCCATTTCATCCCAAGTTTTGTATGCCTTCATTCCGTTCGGCCAATAACAGTTTCTATTTTCTTTCGTCAGAGATGGGTGGAAGAAATTGCGGTTTGTAACCGCTTGGCCTTGGTAGATGAAGAGCTGCGCCAATTGAAGGCAGCGGTTGGTCCGTCCGGTTCTCAGGGACCATCCTACTCTGAGCTTGGCCACCACTCGGAAGAATACGGCCATATCTGACTTGGAGAAGAAAAATGTGGAGGCTCGGGGCCTAGAGCTAAAGGTCAAGGAGTTGATGGATCAGCTCGACCAGGAGAAAGTAAGCCGCTCGGCCGAAGCGACCAAGTATAAGAATGAGCTGACCGCTCTGCAGGAATCCCTCTCTGCAGCTCAATTGGCCTTCAAAGAGTACCAGGAGGCCGAGCCGGGTCGGATTGCTGCTCTAAGACAAAGTTACATCCGGTCGCCCGAATTCTCGGAGAAAATATGCGAGCGGATGTACACAGCCTTCGACTTGGCCATGACGGCCACTATGACTTATCTGAAGTCGAAGGGCCTGCTTCCAGAGCTCACTAATATTCCGGCTGGCGATCAGGTGGCGCTCCTGGAGACCATCCCCAAGACCCTCTACGATTATATAGAGTAATTTTTGTAATTTGGCCGCTCGGATAAATATGGTCCTTTTTGTACTCGGGCCGCCCGGCCTGAGATTTTATTTTGAATGCAATGCTTTCCCTTCGCGCACTCTGTATTCTTGCCCCATGCTTCACTTAATATGTACGTTGCCCGCTCGCTAATTATCGAAAGGCCTTTTGGACGAAGTATTTGGTGATACCCAACCGATCGGGTAGACATTTCGTACGCGTAACATTCCGCTTTGCTGACCAAGATCGCCCGTACCAGCCGACAAGGACCTTTAAACCATGAGCCGTGCGGACCGCAGAGTCGATCGAACGTCGGAACATTTAACGTCGGAGCTCGACGGCGCGGATATTTATAGCCGGTCAGCGCGGCTCTCGATCTTTGACGGGGCTCGTCGGCTTTCCGCTCGGAGGGTTTATAGACGCCGGCTCGTCTCTCGATATTTAACGTCGGAGCTCGACGGCGCGGATATTTATAGCCGGTCGGCGCGGCTCTCGATCATTAACGACGGGGCTCGTCGGCTTTCCGCTCGGAGGGTTTATAGACGCCGGCTCGTCTCTCGATATTTAACGTCGGAGCTCCGCTTTGCTGACCAAGATCGCCCGTACCAGCCGACAAGGACCTTTAAACCATGAGCTGTGCGGACCGCAGAGTCGATCGAACGTCGGAACATTTAACGTCGGAGCTCGACGGCGCGGATATTTATAGACGGTCAGCGCGGCTCTCGATCTTTAACGACGGGGCTCGTCGGCTTTCCGCTCGGAGGGTTTATAGACGCCGGCTCGTATCTCGATATTTAACGTCGGAGCTCGACGGCGCGGATATTTATAGCCGGTCGGCGCGGCTCTCGATCTTTAACGACGGGGCTCGTCGGCTTTCCGCTCGGAGGGTTTATAGACGCCGGCTCGTCTCTCGATATTTAACGTCGGAGCTCGACGGCGCGGATATTTATAGCCGGTCGGCGCGGCTCTCGATCTTTAACGACGGGACTCGTCGGCCTTCCGCTCGGACGTTTATAGACGCCGGCTCGTCCCTCGACATTTAACGTCAGCGCGGATATTTATAGCCGGTCGGCGCGGCTCTCGATCTTTAACAACGGGGCTCGTCGGCTTTCCGCTCGGACGTTTATAGACGCCGGCTCGTCTCTCGATATTTAACGTCTAAGCTCGACGGCGCGGATATTTATAGCCGGTCGGCGCGGCTCTCGATCTTTAACGACGGGACTCGTCGACCTGCCGCTCGGACGTTTATAGACGCCGGCTCGTCTCTCGATATTTAACGTCGGAGCTCGACGGCGCGGATATTTATAGCCGGTCGGCGCGGCTCTCGATCTTTAACGACGGGGCTCGTCGGCTTTCCGCTCGGAGGGTTTATAGACGCCGGCTCGTCTCTCGATATTTAACGTCGGAGCTCGACGGCGCGGATATTTATAGCCGGTCGGCGCGGCTCTCGATCTTTAACGACGGGGCTCGTCGGCTTTCCGCTCGGAGGGTTTATAGACGCCGGCTCGTCTCTCGATATTTAACGTCGGAGCTCGACGGCGCGGATATTTATAGCCGGTCGGCGCGGCTCTCGATCTTTAACGGCGGGGCTCGTCGGCTTTCCGCTCGGAGGGTTTATAGACGCCGGCTCGTCTCTCGATATTTAACGTCGGAGCTCGACGGCGCGGATATTTATAGCCGGTCGGCGCGGCTCTCGATCTTTAACGACGGGGCTCGTCGGCTTTCCGCTCGGAGGGTTTATAGACGCCGGCTCGTCTCTCGATATTTAACGTCGGAGCTCGACGGCGGATATTTATAGCCGGTCGGCGCGGCTCTCGATCTTTAACGACGGGGCTCGTCGGCTTTCCGCTCGGAGGGTTTATAGACGCCGGCTCGTCTCTCGATATTTAACGTCGGAGCTCGACGGCGCGGATATTTATAGCCGGTCGGCGCGGCTCTCGATCTTTAACGACGGGGCTCGTCGGCTTTCCGCTCGGAGGGTTTATAGACGCCGGCTCGTCTCTCGATATTTAACGTCGGAGCTCGACGGCGCGGATATTTATAGCCGGTCGGCGCGGCTCTCGATCTTTAACGACGGGGCTCGTCGGCTTTCCGCTCGGAGGGTTTATAGACGCCGGCTCGTCTCTCGATATTTAACGTCGGAGCTCGACGCGCTTTATGGCTCGGCTCTCGATCTTTAACGACAGGGCTCGTCGGCTTTCCGCTCGGAGGGTTTATAGGCGGCGGCTCTCGATCTTTAACGACAGAGCTCGACGGCGCGGATATTTATAGCCGGTCGGTAGCCGATCTTTAACGACGGGCTCGTCGGCTTTCCGCTCGGAGGGTTTATAGGCCTCGTCTCTCGATATTTAACGTCGGAGCTCGGGGATTTTATAGCCGGTCGGCGCGCTCTCGATCTTTAACGACGGGCTCGTCGTCCGCTCGGAGGGTTTATAGACGGCAGCTCGTCTCTCGATATTGCGTCGGGCTCGACGCGGATATTATAGCGATCCTCTCGATCTTCGACGGGGCACGTCGGCTTTCCGCTCGGAGGGTTTATAGAATCCGGCTCGTCTCTCGATATTTAACGTCGGAGCTCGACGGCGCGGATATTTATAGCCGGTCGGCGCGGCTCTCGATCTTTAACGACGGGGCTCATCGGCTTTCCGCTCGGAGGGTTTATAGACGTCGGCTCGTCTCTCTATGTTTAACGTCGAAGCTTGACGGCGCGGATATTTATAGCCGGTCGGCGCGGCTCTCGATCTTTAACGACGGCTGTGCGTCGGAGGGTTTATAGACGCCGGCGCGACTCTCGATATTTAGCGTCGGTGCTCGGCGGCGCGGATATTTATAGCCGGTCGGTGCGGCTCTCGATCTTTAACGACGGGGCTCGTCGGCCTTCCGCTCGGAGGGTTTAGACGCGGCTCGTCTCTCGATATTTAACGTCGGAGCTCGGCAGTGCGGATATTTATAGTCGGTCGGCACGGCTCTCGATCTTTAACGACGGGGCTCATCGGCTTTCCGCTCGGAGGGTTTATAGACGTCGGCTCGTCTCTCTATGTTTAACGTCGAAGCTTGACGGCGCGGATATTTATAGCCGGTCGGCGCGGCTCTCGATCTTTAACGACGGGGCTCGTCGGCTTTCCGCTCGGAGGGTTTATAGACGCCGGCTCGTCTCTCGATATTTAACGTCGGAGCTCGACGGCGCGGATATTTATAGCCGGTCGGCGCGGCTCTCGATCTTTAACGACGGGGCTCGTCGGCTTTCCGCTCGGAGGGTTTATAGACGCCGGCTCGTCTCTCGATATTTAACGTCGGAGCTCGACGGTGCGGATATTTATAGCCGGTCGGCGCAGCTCTCGATCTTTAACGACGGGGCTCGTCGGCTTTTCGAGGCTAACTCCTTACCAGGCCGAGCTGCCTTGGCCTTCGTTCCGTTGACGATGCCTTGTATTTGTTTCTCCGATTTTTCATTTCTGCATTTCAAGTATACAGTCGAAAAAAGTACACAGGATTATTTACATTGGCGCACCTTTCACCCCGCCCGGTAAGGCTGGAGGTGGTTCGCGCTTCACGGCCTATCTAGCTGCCGACCGCCCTCATCCTCCAAATAATACGCGCCCGAGCGGAGCTTTTCGCTGATTCTGAAGGGACCCGCCCACGGAGCTTCCAGCTTGCCGACATCGCCGACCGGCTTGACTTTCTTCCAGACAAGATCGCCCACCTGGAATGATCTGGGAATGACGCGCCGGTTGTAGTTTTGCATCATCCGTTGCCGGTATGCCATAAGCCGAACGGATTCCTTGGCTCGCTCTTCGTCAACCAAATCCAGCTCCATGTTCCTCTGCTCGGCGTTGCCTTCATGGTAACATTGGATCCGGACGGACTCGACACCGACTTCGACCGGAATGACCGCCTCACCTCCGTACACCAGATGGAAGGGCGTGGCGCCCGTTCCTTCTTTTGGAGCCGTTCGGAGGGCCCACAAGACGCCCGGCACCTCATCTGGCCAGCTTCCTCCGAGATGGTCGAGCCGAGCGCGTAGAATACGAAGGATTTCCCGATTGGCTACTTCGGCTTGACCGTTGCTTTGGGGGTAAGCCACGGACGTGAAGTGTTGCTCGATGCCGTAACTTTTGCACCAATCTTCTTGCACTTTCCCTGTGAATTGCCGTCCATTGTCTGAAACCAATCGGCGAGGGATACCGAACCTACAGATGATGTGTTGCCAGATGAATTTTTTGACCATCTATTCGGTGATCCTGGCTAGCGGCTCGGCCTCCACCCACTTGGAAAAATAATTGACCGCCACCAGCAAAAATTTCCTCTGCCCGGTCGCCATCGAAAATGGACCCACAATATCCATTCCCCATTGGTCGAACGGACACGAAACGGTTGATGCCTTCATTTCTTCGGCCGGTCGGTGGGAGAAGTTGTGATACTTCTGACATGAAAGGCAGGTAGATACTGTCCGAGCGGCATCTGTTTGTAAAGTTGGCCAAAAGTATCCGGCCAAGAGGATCTTCTTGGCCAACGAGCGCCCGCCCGGATGACCCCCGCATGATCCTTGATGTACTTCCTGGAGGATGTAAGCTGAGTCCTCCGAGCTTACACATTTCAGTAACGGGCGCGAGAAAGCTTTCTTGTAAAGCTGATCTCCGATGAGTGTAAACCGACCGACTCTTCTTCTGAGGAGCCGGGCTGCATATTCATCGGAGGGTGTGGTGCCCGAACGGAGAAATTCTATAATAGGTGTCCTCCAGTCGCTTGGAAACGTGAGGCCTTGCATCCGGTCGACGTGCGCCACCAGCAGTACTTTTTCAATTGACTTCGGGATAACGACCGGCGTTATAGAACTTGCTAGTCTGGCCAACTCATCGGCTGCTTGATTTTCTGCTCTGGGTATCTTCTGTACAATAACTTCTCTAAAATCAGCCTTGAGCTTCTCGAAGGCTTCGGCGTAGAGTTTCAGCCGAGCGCTGTTGATTTCAAAGGTGCCAGAAAGCTGCTGAGCGGCTAACTGCGAATCCGAGTGAAGAGTGACCCGACCGGCTCCCACATGCCGAGCTGCCTGCAAGCCAGCTATGAGGGCCTCGTACTCTGCTTCATTGTTGGTTGCTTTATAATCCAGCAGGACGGATAAGTGCATCTTTTCTTCTTGAGGGGAGAGCAACAATATTCCAATCCCGCTCCCGAGCCGAGTGGATGACCCATCCACATATATCCTCCACATAGCTTCCGGCTCCGGCCTTTGCACCTCAGTCACAAAATCGGCCAAGGATTGCGCTTTGATCGCCGAGCGGGGCTGGTATTGGATGTCAAATTCACTTAACTCCGTTGTCCATTTGATGAGCCGCCCGGACGCTTCTGGGTTTAATAACACCCGGCCGAGCGGGCTATTTGTCTTGACGATGATAGTGTGCACCAGGAAGTACGAACGGAGGCGCCGAGCGGCTAAAACCAGAGCAAAGGCCAACTTCTCGAGCCCGGTGTAACGAGATTCAGCATCTTTTAAAATGTGGCTTAGAAAATACACCGGCTGCTCCTCACCGCTCGACCTCACAAGTGCTGAGCCTACAGCATGCTCAGTTGAAGACAGATAAATATAAAGTGACTCACCCCCGATCGGCTTGGCAAGTATAGGCAGAGAATTAAGATATGTCTTCAATTCTTCGAACGCTCGATCGCATTCTTCATCCCACTGGAACTTAGTAGCCTTGCGCAGGATCTTGAAGAATGGTAGGCTCCGGTCGGCGGTTTTGGAGATAAATCTGGACAATGCCGTTATCCGACCGGTCAAACGCTGCACTTCCCTCGTATTTCTTGGAGGCGGCATGTCTTGTAGAGCTTTCACCTTGCTGGGATTTGCTTCGATTCCCCGCTCGGTCACTATGTACCCCAGAAAACGGCCTCCTTTTGCCCCGAACAGGCACTTCAGGGGATTTAGCTTGACTCCATATTTGCGCAGCGTTCGGAAGGTTTCTTCCATGTCCTTGAAGAGATCGGCCGTTCGGACGGATTTGATAAGAATGTCGTCCACATAGACTTCCAGATTACGCCCGATCTGCTCCTTGAACACTTTGTTCATCAAGCGTTGATAGGTGGCCCCGACATTCTTCAATCCGAACGGCATCACATTATAGCAATATGTGCCGTCGGCCGTTACGAAGCTTACTTTTTCTTGATCTTCCCGGGCGAGCGGCACTTGATGATATCCTTGATAGGCGTCAAGCATGCAGATTAATTCGCAGCCGGCCGTAGAGTCCACCAGCTGATCTATCCGGGGCAGAGGATAGAAGTCCTTGGGGCATGCTTTGTTTAAGTCCCGAAAGTCGATGCAGACTCTCCACTTGCCGCCCGGCTTGGAGACCAATACTACATTGGCCAGCCAACTCGGGAACTGCACTTCGCGTATGTGGCCGGCCTCCAGAAGTTTTTCTACTTCCGCCCGGATGATGACATTCTGCTCGACACTGAAATCCCTTTTTCTCTGCTTCACTGGCCGAGCGTCCGGTCGGACATGCAATTCATGCTGCGCTAGGCTCGGCGAAATTCCGGGTAACTCATGTGTCGACCAGACGAAGACATCATGATTTCGTTGGAGGCATTGGATCAGTTCCTCCTTCTGCTTCTCCTCCAGATCAGAGGCGATAAAAGTCGTAGCCTCCGATTGGGTCGGATGGATCTGAACCTCCTCCTTTTCCTCATAAATTAAAGCAGGAGGTTTCTCAGTTATGGCGTGTACCTCGATTCGGGGCGCCTTCCAAGCAGTTTCCGCTCCGACCATTTCGATGTAACATCGCCGCTAGCTGGTCTCCTCGTACTTCTCCCACTTTGTCTTCCACGGGAACTTGATCTTCTGATGGAAGGTTGAGACGATCGCTCGGAATTCGCTGAGCGTCGGTCCCAAAATGACGTTGTAGGACGAGGGAGAGTCAACCACCACGAGTTTGTTGTCCTTGTCCTCTGGCCAGCCGGATCTGTCCGACCGGCTGAACTTCGTTGCCGTAAACCCGTAGAGCGGGGTCGTCATGGCAAGAACTCGGCTCGATCAATTTGCGGTAATCGAACGCCTTCTTGAACATGATGTTGACCGAGCTCCCTGTGTCAACGAATATGCGATGAATAGTGTAATTTGCTATTACCGCTTTAATGAGCAGAGCGTCGTCGTGGGGCACTTCAACTCCTTCTAAGTCCCCGGGCCCGAAAGTGATCTCCGGTCCACATGCTCGCTCTTGGCTGCAACCGACTGCGTGGATTTGGAGTTGTCGGACGCTCGCCTTTCTGGCTCGGTTGGAGTCTCCTCCGGTTGGCCCACCAGCAATAACATTGATCTCGCCTCGGGAAGTATTGCCTCTGTTTTCCTCTTCCCGAGCGGACGGTCGGGACCGTTCTCTGGACGCTCGGCGATTCTCCTGCCTTGGAGAACGATGTCGATTGGGCGTATGTTGATGTCGCCTCTCGGGGCGGGTCCGGTCGGCTCCATGGGTCCTTTGTCTCCTGTCGCTGGGAGGAGACCGTCGTTCGGCATTCCTAGGAACGGGATTAGCCACGAAGGGAAGACTTCGACAATCCTTCGTGTTGTGCGTATCCGTCCGGTGGAAGGAGCAGAACATAGGGGTCCATCTCTTCTTTGGCTTGGGCCGAGCGGCAGCTACTTCTTGAACTTGGGACTTCCCACGAGGGGAGCGGACTGCTTCGGCCTTTGGTCCTCTAGGCGGCTGCTGAGCGGCGTGCAGTTTCCGTTCGGCATGCATAGGTGCCCGCTTGGTTGGAGTTTCCTTTTTCCGAGCGGCTTGCGCTTCTTCCACGTTTATGTATTCGTTAGCCCGATGTAGCATGTGATCATAATCTCGGGGCGGCTTTCGGATGAGCGATCGGAAGAAGTCCCCATCCACAAGGCCTTGCGTGAAGGCATTCATCATCGTCTCTGATGTGGCCGTTGGAATATCCATCGCCACTTGGTTGAATCGCTGGATGTAAGCTCGAAGCGATTCTCTCGACTCTTGCTTGATGGCGAACAAGCTGACGCTTGTCTTCTGATAACGCCGACTGCTGGCGAAGTGGTGGAGGAAGGCCGTTCGGAAGTCCTTGAAGCTAGTGATGGATCCATCTGGCAGCCTCCGAAACCATCGTTGAGTCGATCCCGAGAGAGTGGTAAGAAAGACTCGGCACTTTACTCCATCTGTATATTGATGGAGCGTAGCTGTGTTATCGAACTTACCCAGATGATCATCTGGGTCTGTTGTTCCATTGTACTCGCCGATCGTCGGAGGCACGTAGTGCTTGGGCAGAGGGTCTCGTAGAATAGCCTCCGAGAATTGGCGATTGATCCGCTCGGGAGATGAGTCCGCTCGGGGAGCTTTCCCCTTTCTGTCGTCTCGCCTAGGCATTTCGTCGGAAGAAGATCCTCTATCTCTTCGAGTCGGTACGGCTTCAGGGGTGCGAAATAAGGCCCGATGGAATGCGACGGTGGCTGGAGGTGCTTCCGCTCGGCCACCCGACGCAGATGTTGCTTGTTGCTCCGGCCGTTCGGCCGCTGCTTTCTATTTTTGCTCCACAAGTTTGGCGGCCCTTATCTCGACCAGAGCTTCAAGTTCTTCCGTCGAAAGCGCCACCGTGTGTTGTCGTCCAGCCTCATCCATTGTTTCCAGTCGGATGCAGGAGCGTTCCCACAGACGGCGCCAAATTGATCCTGTCCGAATCGCTGAACCAACGGACGCTGGGCACGTAGCGCTCCCCTGCTGCTGCTGTGGATCTCCGACTAAATGCTCGACGCTCCGACGATCCTGCACAGAAGTCGGGCCGGGGAGGTTCCCGGCGACAACCCTCCGACGCTCAAGTCAGGCAAAGCTCACAGCAAGAAAGTGGCTCCAAGAATTATAGAATGCGTAAAAAAAACCTCCTTTTGGCGAAGGTCTGCGAGCTCTTATATAGAGCTGGGAAGGAGTGTGTGCACACTGATCGAGGCACACACGTGTCCTCAGCCCATACCCCAGTATGGGCTTGTCAGTGAGCTTACCTGACCCATACTGCTACAGTACCAGCATGTCCCTGATGGGACAACGAAACCTCCTGACATAAGATCCAGAGTATGGCCTGAACATGTTCGCTGTCAGAGAGACGTCCCTTGTCTTTCTCCCTTGCTCCCGACATGGAGTCCGGGCGACCGACTTCATAAGTGTCCGGCCGGCCGTATATGGTGATTTACTTGGGGGATTCTTAATAGCTTGTTCTGTGGAGACCAGTAACAGTATGTTTCCTTGTCTTTGGCCGAGTGTGCCATCCGCTCGGCCCTGCAATCTGTCCACTGAGCGCCGGAACCCTGACTTCCGTCAGGGCGCCTTTGACCACCGGCCCGACACCGGCTGGCCGGCCGGTCGGACCTACCCTTCTCCGGCCGGACACCGCCCCTTTGACTTCCACGTGGCGTTGACTCCACCGGATGGGGGTCCCCTGTTCTTACAACCGGATCATAATCCTTGGTCTTGGCAAATAAGGAAAATTTAATAAAAACTTCCTTAATTCTTTTGCCATTGAAAAGGAAAATTTATTTAATTAAAATAATTTTCTCTTTTCAAATTATAATGGCCGGCCACTCTTCTCCCCAAAACAAGGAGAGTTTTAATTAAAACAAAAATTAAAACTTCCTAATTTGTTTCTAGACATTTATAAAAATTTCTCCAATAATTTTAATCCCTTCATGATTGGTTAATAAAAAGAAATTTTATAAATTAAAATCTTTCTTTTAAACATGTGAATAATTTTCAAAAAGGAAAGTTATCTCTAAAAATTAAAATCTCCTTTCAATCTACAAATAAGGAAAGATATTAAATCTTTTCTTAATCTTTTGTAGAAACTAATAAAAGAGAATTTTTAATTTTTAAACTTTCTTTTAAATCATGAATATAATTAAAAGGAAAGTTTTTACCAAAATTAAAATCAACCTTTTAATCTACAAATAAGGAAAGAGATTTTAACTCTTCTCTTAATCTTTTGTAGAATCTTATAAAAGGAAGGATTTAAATTTTTAAACTCTCTTTTAAATTATATTATCCACATAAGAAAAATTTTAAAATTAAAATTCCTTTTTATTTTAATAGGGACGGCCACATGAATTCACCCATGAACATACCCATGGTCAGCCCTAGCTTGGTCTCCAAGCTAGCTTGGCCGGCCCCTATAGGATGGGTAAGAAGGTGGGTATATGTGGGTATAGTACTCTATAATTAAGAGGTTACGATAGGGACCGAGAGGAGGAATTGGTTTTGGTCTCCCGATAAAATTAAGCATCCCGTGCTCGCCCCGAACACACAACTTAATTTTATCAATAATAATTCATTCCACTAGAGAACTATTATTGAACTACCGCACCAATCCCAAATTACATTTTGGGCTCCTTCTTATTATGAGTGTGTTAGTCTCCCTGTATTTAAGATAACAAATGTCCACTAATTAAGTAAGTTACTGACAACTCACTTAATTAATATCTAGCTCCAAGAGTAGTACCACTCAACTTCATCGTCATGTCGGACTAAGTCCACCTGCAGGGTTTAACATGACAATCCTTATGAGCTCCTCTTGGGGACATTCTCAACCTAAATTACTAGGACACAGTTTCCTTCTATAATCAACAACACACACTATAAGTGATATCATTTCCCAACTTATCGAGCTTATTGATTCATCGAACTAAATCTCACCCATTGATAAATTAAAGAAATAAATATCAAATATTTGTGCTTGTTATTATATTAGGATTAAGAGCACGCACTTCCATAATAACCGAGGTCTTTGTTTCTTTATAAAGTCAGTATAAAAGAAACGACCTCAAATGGTTCTACTCAATACACTCTAAGTGTACTAGTGTAATTATATAGTTAAGATAAACTAACACCTAATTACACTACGACCTTCCAATGGTTTGTTCCTTTCCATCATGGTCGTGAGCCACTGTTTATAATTTATAAGGAACCGATAACATGATCTTCTGTGTGTGACACCACACACCATGTTATCTACAATATAAATTAATTGAGCAAATACATTTATCATAAATGTAGACATTTGACCAATGTGATTCTTATTTCTAGATAAATGTTCATACCAAAAGCTAGGCTTTTAGTATACACTCTAACACAAAGGGAGAGAAGGAAAAGTATAAGTCTAGGGGGAGGTAGATAAAAATCTAAATTTTCTATCTTTTTGCACTTAATTGTAAATTTAGTTAGTTTATTTTTATGTCTATTTTTACCTTAGCTTAACTTGGGTTGCTCACATCAAAAAGGGGGAGATTGTTGGAACCCCAAGGTTATTTTGGTGTGATCAGCAAGTTAAGTTAGGTCCTGTGTGTTTTTAACATTTTGTCTAAGTGTGCAGGAGCTTAGGAGCACAGGTAGTCGAGCAGAAGACACAGCTAGCGAGAAGGACGACACACGGTGCGTCAGAGGGACGAGACGCTGCGGAAGAGTACACCGACGGACGAGAATAAAGCGTGCAGTGGTTCCAAGGGACGAGAAGCCGAAGCGGAAGACTGCTCGAGGAGCAAGATGTTGATGCAACCTTAGGTCAAGGTTGACCTGGTTGACCCGACTCGAGTTGACCTAACTCGAGGTGTATTTTGATGTTTGAAGAGAATAGAAAAGTTGTATCTTGATGTTTGACAAGAATACAAACTTGGGAGATTGTGGGTGCAACCTTTGGTTAAGGTTGACTTGGTTGACCCGACTTGAGTTGACCTGATTCGGGTAAAGTCCAAGTATGGAGACTTGGCACGGAAAAGTCCAAGCAGGGAGCTTGGCACGGGAAAAGTCCAAGTATGGAGACTTGGCACGGAAAAGTCCAAGTATGGAGACTTGGCACGGAAAAGTCCAAGCAGGGAGCTTGGCACAGGAAAAGTCCAAAGTATGAAAGCTTGGCATGGGAAGTCGGAGAGGGCTCGGCAGCTCGTTCTTCGGACCAGGTCAGAGAGGGCTCGGGAGCTCGTTCTCTGGACCAGACGGAGTCGGAGAGGGCTCGGCAGCTCGTTCTCCGAACTAGTTCAGAGAGGGCTCGGGAGCTCGTTCTTTGGACCAGATGAGGAAGTCGGAGAGGGCTCGGTAGCTCGTTCTCCGGACTAGGTCAGAGAGGGCTCGGTAGCTCGTTCTCTGGACCGGACGAAGCCGGAGAGGGCTCGGTAGCTCGTTCTCCGGACTAGGTCAGAGAGGGCTCGGTAGCTCGTTCTCCGGACTAGGTCAGAGAGGGCTCGGTAGCTCGTTCTCCGGACTAGGTCAGAGAGGGCTCGGGAGCTCGTTCTCTGGACCGGACGAAGTCGGAGAGGGCTCGGTAGCTCGTTCTCCGGACTAGGTCAGAGAGGGCTCGGGAGCTCGTTCTCTGGACCGGAGGAAGTCGGAGAGGGCTCGGTAGCTCGTTCTCCGGACTAGGTCGGAGAGGGCTCGGGAGCTCGTTCTCTGGACCGAATGAAGTCGGAGAGGGCTCGGTAGCTCGTTCTCCGGACTAAGTCAGAGAGGGCTCGGTAGCTCGTTCTCTGGACCGAACGTGGAAGTCGGAGAAGGCTCGGTAGCTCGTTCTCTGGACTAGGTCAGAGAGGGCTCGGTAGCTCGTTCTCTAGACCGGGAAGGCTTTAGAGTTTAGGGCTGGGAAGCTCTAAGGCATTGGATCGGTCTGGTGACCGATCCAGTGATACTCTGATTGTCTGGATCGGTCTGGTGACTGATCAGTAACCAAACAGAATGTTTCTGTGGGTTAACTGATCGGTCTGTAGACCGATCAAGAAGCGATGGACTTCAGAGAGCGATAGGAGGGGATCGGTCTGTGGACCGATCCACCTATAGTCTGATCGGTCCACAGACCGATCAGACTTCAAAGCCAACTCTCTGTGAGAGTTGGTTGATCGGTCTGGGGACCGATCAGCCTAGGGCTTGATCGGTCCACAGACCGATCAGGAGTCTCCCAGACTGATCAGGTTGGAGCCTGATCGGTCCAGGCCTAGCCGTTGCGACACAACGGCTAGATTTCTGTGTTGCTCTTTGTCTTCTTCACAGGTGCAGCAGGTGCAGGATATATATCGAGGTCGAGGACCTCTACAGTAACACTTCTTCTTGTTCCTCACTCTTGCGATCTGAGCTTTGTTGAGCTCTGTGTTTCTGAAGCTTCGTGTGAGCTTCCCTTGGCTGGTTTGCTGATCAGTTGCTGCTGGCATCGTGAAGTTGTTGCTTCATCGAACTCCAGTCGACAAGAAGGCAAGCAAAGTATTGTTACATTCATATTCTTCTTGTTTTCTTGCTCTATCTTGTACTCCTTTATTGCTGTTGCAAAAGAGTTTGTGGCGAGGTTTCCCCACCCAGAAGGAGTTGTTGTTAGCCGGTTTTCCGGGGTCTCATCCACCGACGGATTGATAGGCTTCGTCCACCTTACGGACACGCCGAGGAGTAGGAGTATCATCTCCGAACCTCGTTACATCATCGTGTTTGAGGTTTGATCTTCTCCACTTTCGTTTCTACATTGTATTTCCGCTGCGCTAACCTAAATTGTAGGAAGAAACGATAATTTGAGGTCGGCTATTCACACCCCCCTCTCTAGCCGCTATCCGAAGGTCCTAACAAGTGGTATCAGAGCAAGGTTGCTCTTCGTCGGATTAACACCCGGGGGAGCACAAGCTAGAGAATGGATCTACTTGGAGAAGACATCACGATTCCACCCTTCTACGATCGCGATGACTTCGCGTATTGGAAGGTAAGAATGAAGTATTTTCTTATGACTACCTAGTGAATTGGAATTGTGTACGAGTAGGTTTTACTCCTCCGGTGGATAAAAAGGGAGAATCTCTCGAGAAGAAGAAGTGGACGAAGAAACAAATCCACCAATCCACAATCAACGACGAGGTAACGAAAATCCTTGAATTTTCATTACCTAATGATATCGTGTGTAAGATAGGTGGATACAACGATGCCAAGGAATTGTGGAACAACTTGGCTAAGATCCATGAGGAGAGCTCCAATTCAAGTCATGAAGAGGAGTCAAGTGAGCCAAGTAGCTCACATCATGGAGGTATGGAATTAGAAGTTGAGGGCTACTCAACATCTAAGGAATAAGAGGAGGAGAGTTCTTCATCAAGATTGGTGCAAGAAGAAGCCTCTACCTCCGGAAGGGATGAAGAAGAGAGTTTATGTTCATCCTCAACCCTAGGTAACTCAAGCAACTTAATTTCAAGTAAATTACATATAATGTGCTTTGAGTGTAGGGAATATGAGCATTACAAGAGTAAATGTCCAAAGAGGATTAGGAAGACTCCACCGGCACCAAAAGTCAAGGAAGCCGGAGTCCCGATACTCAAGGGCAAGGAGCACGTGGTGTGCTTCCAATGCAAGCAAAGGAGACATTATAGGAGCCAATGTCCGAGGGGGAGGCAACCTCACAAGGACAAGAGACCAAGCACATCTATGGGGGGAGCTAAGGCAAACCCTAAGGTATCTTTTAAGGCACATTATTGCAATTCTAATAAGAAACATGCTAGTAGCTTTATTGCAATTGCCAATGATGATAAGCATGATAACCATAGAAACCGATACATGTGCTTAGGTGCCAAACATGTTAGTCTAGGTAAGGATGATACTAGAAATGTCAACCCTAGAATTAACTCATCTAAGGTTAAGGAAAACCTAGATAGGAATCCCAAAACAACAAGACATATGCCTAGGAATACCTCAAAGAAAAATGACAAATTAAAACTTGAGGTATTAGAGAAGGAAAATCAAGTCTTGAGGTCAAGACTTGACACCTTAGAAAAGACTCTTAAGAATTTGGAGAAGTCAACTCTAGGGTCTAAGGGTCAAAAATCAAAGCCCAAGGACATGAGAGGTTTGGGTCACAAACCTAAGTCTCAAGTGGTCAAGCCCACTTACCATAATGTTCCATTCGATTATGGAACAAGACCTAGGGCTAGGAAGACCATCACCAAGGTCACAAGGGGAGTCACCCCTAGAGTTGATCTTGATGAGTCCCAAATGACCAAGGCTTTAAAGCCTAGGAGGGTTGCTAGAGAAGTCATCCCTAGTGAATATTTAGTGAACCCAATGAGCTCAAATAGGTTTTGGGTTCCTAGGAGCGTGATTTCATCACGCTAGATGGTTTAGGGTGTGCCCACCTTATTTGGATAAGTAGTTAACCTAATCATGGCAAAAGGTGGCATTTTAGGAAGTTTCAAGGTATAACCAAGCCTTGAAAATGAAATTAAAAATTATTCCTAAGGTGATTAGGATGTGCCAACCACATTTGAGGAATTTTCTAGGGTCAATCTAATTGGCACATAGTGATCTAAAAATCTTTAGTATATGATTTTAGGTCTATTACACTTAGGAATATAGAATTTATGGCAAAATGATCAAAATTATCAAAATGGCGACTAAGGCTAGAATTAGGTATTTTCTATACCTTTATATGTTATTTGTCATATATTGTTTGTCATATGCCATGTCATGACATCATATTTAGTTTATTGTCATTTGAAATGTCATGATAATGCATAGGTTAGTTATATGTCATGCCTTATTTAAGTTTCATACTTTATGTCATGACATCATGACATTGGCACATATGTTCACTTATGATATTATTTTATGCCATGTCATCATCTCTTGCATTTATGATCAATTAAATTGATTTAAGGATAAAAACTCAATTTGATATGGAAATCACATTGTTGTCTAGAAAATGCATGAGAACTTAGCTTAAGATGACCTAAACCCATATCTCACATCAAAATTGACTTGGATGTGTTTGATACACCTTAGATGTGTGTGAGATATTAGGATTATGAGTTAGGATCAAGGTGCATAGCTCTTGTACCTAGATGAGCATAATTCTAAATTGAGGATCATAGGGAAAGCTTGTATACAAGTCATGTACATTTAGCCCTAAGATTGTGGTCCTAAATTGAATGGTTTAAAATCATTTCAAAATTGATTTGAAAAACCTTGATAAAGCTTTTCTAGTGATAGCATTTATCATTGAGCAAGTTGATACAAAGATGGATTAACCTTGAGCTATTTCAAAGTTTTTCGAACTTTGTATCAAGATTTGAAAATAGAAGTTATTTTCATAGAAAACTATTTTTCCATGATAATATATGTTATGAGGAATGTATCCTCAAAATTTTATAATTTTTGGAATTTTCTGTGAATTTTTAGGGGTTTCTGAATTTCGGGAGAAAAATCAGAAATTCCTATCAGAGCTTTGTAGACCGATCAGAGGGGATGCTGATCGGTCCAGGGAGGTCTGGATCGGTCACTGGACCGATCCAGGGAAGTGTGGATCGGTCTGGTGACCGATCCAGTAAAGGGCTGAGCGTGCCAAAATGCTGATTTTCGACTGATTGTCTGAAATTTCAGCTGGAAGTTGGTATTTTAGATTTCTAAAGGATTGAAACTCCCCAAGACATTGTTGGTGCAATGGTCAAGGGGGAGTTGACCTTTAGGGGAAGTTTTACCTATTGGTCAAGTGGGAGTTGACTTTTAGGGGGAGTTTTTACTCGTCAAGATTAGTGATATGGGGATTGTCACTATGTTGATTGTTGTATTTAGTATCAAGGGGGAAATTAAGGGTTTCAATGAAAGGTATGGGACTTTCATTAGGAAGAAACTCTTGACCTTGATTCACTCTTTTTGATGTGTGTCAAAAAGGGGGAGAATGTTTAGAAAATGTTCAAGGAAGAACATTGGAGTTTGGGGAGAATGTTCAAGGAAGAACATTGGAGAACTATTGGAAAACCTAAGTTAGGTTATCGGTTTAACCTAACTTGATTATGGTTTTTGTCAAACATCAAAAAAGGGGAGATTGTTGATGCAACCTTAGGTCAAGGTTGACCTGGTTCACCCGACTCGAGTTGACCTGACTCGAGGTGTATTTTGATGTTTGACGAGAATAGAAAAGTTGTATCTTGATATTTGACAAGAATACAAACTTGGGAGATTGTGGGTGCAACCTTTGGTCAAGGTTGACCTGGTTGACCCGACTTGAGTTGACCTGATTCGGGTAAAGTCCAAGTATGGAGACTTGGCACGGAAAAGTCCAAGCAGGGAGCTTGGCACGGGAAAAGTCCAAGTATGGAGACTTGGCACAGAAAAGTCCAAGCAGGGAGCTTGACACAGGAAAAGTCCAAAGTATGGAAGCTTGGCATGGGAAGTCGGAGAGGGCTCGGCAGCTCGTTCTCCGAACTAGGTCAGAGAGGGCTCGGGAGCTCGTTCTCTGGACCAGATGAGGAAGTCGGAGAGGGCTCGATAGCTCGTTCTCTGGACCGGATGAAGTCGGAGAGGGCTCGGTAGCTCGTTCTCTGGACAAGGTCAGAGAGGGCTCGAGAGCTTGTTCTCTGGACCGGACGAAGTCAGAGAGGGCTCGGTAGCTCGTTCTCCGGACTAGGTCAGAGAGGGCTCGGGAGCTCGTTCTCTGGACCGGAGGAAGTCGGAGAGGGCTCGGTAGCTCGTTCTCCGGACTAGGTCGGAGAGGGCTCGGGAGCTCGTTCTCTGGACCGGATGAGGTCGGGGGGGGCGGGGTGGCTCGTTCTCCGGACTAGGTCAGGGAGGGCGCGGTAGCTCGTTCTCTGGACCGAACGTGGAAGTCGGAGAGGGCTCGGTAGCTCGTTCTCCGGACTAGGTCAGAGAGGGCTCGGTAGCTCGTTCTCTAGACCGGGAAGGCTTTAGGGTTTAGGGCTGGGAAGCTCTAAGGCATTGGATCGGTCTGGTGACCGATCCAGTGATACTCTGATTGTCTGGATCGGTCTGGTGACCGATCAGTAACCAAACAGAATGTTTCTGTGGGTTAACTGATCGGTCTGTAGACCGATCAGGAAGCGATGGACTTCAAAGAGCGATAGGAGGGGATCGGTCTGTGGACCGATCCACCTATAGTCTGATCGGTCCACAGACCGATCAGACTTCGAAGCCAACTCTCTGTGAGAGTTGGTTGATCGGTCTGGGGACCGATCAGCCTAGGGCCTGATCGGTCCACAGACCGATCAGGAGTCTCCCAGACCGATCAGGTTGGAGCCTGATCGGTCCAGGCCTAGCCGTTGCGACACAACGGCTAGATTTCTGTGTTGCTCTTTGTCTTCTTCGCAGGTGCATGATATATATCGAGGTCGAGGGCCTCTACAGTAACACTTCTTCTTGTTCCTCACTCTTGCGATCTGAGCTTTGCTGAGCTTTGTGTTTCTGAAGCTTCGTGTGAGCTTCCCTCGGCTGGTTTGCTGATCAGTTGCTGCTGGCATCGTGAAGTTGTTGCTTCATCGAACTCTAGTCGACAAGAAGGCAAGCAAAGTGTTGTTACATTCATATTCTTCTTGTTTTCTTGCTCTATCTTGTACTCCTTTATTGCTGTTGCAAAAGAGTTTGTGGCGAGGTTTCTCCACCCAGAAGGAGTTGTTGTCAGCCGGTTTTCCGGGGTCTCATCCACCGACGGATTGATAGGCTTCGTCCACCTTACGGACACGCCGAGGAGTAGGAGTATCATCTCCGAACCTCGTTACATCATCGTGTTTGAGGTTTGATCTTCTCCACTTTCGTTTCTACATTGTATTTCCGCTGCGCTAACCTAAATTGTAGGAAGAAATGATAATTTGAGGTCGGCTATTCACACCCCCCTCTCTAGCCGCTATCCGAAGGTCCTAACACAAGAGATGTAGCTAACGAGAAGGCCGGCACGGGGTGCGATCAAGGGACGAAGACTGCAGATGAGTACGCTGGCAGACGAGAAGGAAGCACGCGGCGATTCGAGGGACGAGAAGCTAGAGCAGAAGTCTGCTCGAGAAGACCGAAAGTTGGGTTCGGTTGAGCCCTATTCCGGATGGCAGAGATCACCCAAGCGAGCAGAAGACTCGGTCTGAGGCGAACGGAGCTGGAGCAGAAGACCCGGGCTGAAAAAAGTCAATGGAGTTGACTTTCCCAGCCGGGGCGCCCGAAGTTGTCTGGGGCGATCGGAACAGTCCGGGGCGCTCGGAACTGTCCGGGGTGCTCGGAACCCTTCCGGGCGCCCGGAGTTGACTTTTTGACCAGATCGCATCAATCACGATCTAAACGTTGGAGGATAAAGTTTTATCTCCCCCCAGGGCGCCCGGAACACCTTCGGGGCACCCCGACCAAGGCTATAAATACAACCTTGGTCCAGAAGCTTTCAATCAATCAGAACTTAAGCAATTCTTTCAACACTTGTGTACTTCGTCTCTAGTTTAGCTTCTTTTTGTGCGCTTCATCGTTGTACGTGGCTTCTCCGCCTGAAGGAGTTTTTAGTGCGATCATCTTCCTTGGATTAACAACTTTCCCGGTTGTAACCAAGTCAATCCCGATGTGCCTCGTCTTTTCTGATTTACTTTTTTTTTAGCTAATTTATGCAAGTGTTAGTTTAAGAGTTCGAGAAGGGTTGTGTTTTTTTTATTTTCGTAGGTCATTCAACCCCCCTTCTAATCGGTCGCAACAGTCCTACAATTAGCTGATTCTTATCATTTATGGATTATAAATTCGAGAGAAACCAACCATGTAGCTCGGGAACGAGTTACATTGGTTGAGTATCATCGGGTACCAGCTGGCAACAAGTGGATCTATGTGGGAAACAATGCAAGAATTGAAGTCAAAGGAGTCGGCACTTGTAAACTCAATCTCCGTGGTGGTAGAGTTTTGTTTCTATATGTGTCCTTTATGCTCCTGAAATTCGACGGAATCTTGTTTCCGTTACGTGTCTTCTTGATTTAGAGTATTGTATTAATTTTTACAGTTGATGTGTTGAACTTAAGATTGACTCAGTGTCAATCGGACATGATTTTTTAACAAATGGTTTTATGATTCTTGATGTAGAACCAGATGTCAATTATGCTATTGATGGTTATTTTTCAAACATTGCTCTAACTAGTAACGTAGTTATAACTGATGAGGTTTAGCATGCTAGATTAGGACACATAGGACAAGAACGTATGAATCGGTTGGCTAGAGAGGGTCTATTAGGCACACGAGCTAAGATTCAATTATATATATGTGAGCATTGTCTTGCTGGAAAAGCAACTAGGAAATTATTTGGTAAGGCTATTAGATCTGAATCAACATTACAGTTAATTCATTCGGATATTTGTGGTCCGATGAATGTGAAGGCTAGACATGGAGCTTCCTATTTTATTACATTTATTGATGATTTCTCTCGGTTTAGTCATATGTATTTGATTTCTCACAAATCTGAAGCATTGGATTACTTCATTCATTATATGAACGAAGTTGAGAATAAAATAGAATATAAAGTTAAGACTTTACGCATTGACTGTGGAGGGGAATATTTGTCTGATATGTTCAAGACAATATGTAATGATAGAGGGATTATAAGACAGTTGACAATCCCTGGAACTCCACAGCAAATGGGGTAGCTGAAAGAAGAAATAGGACTCTTCTTGAAATGGTTAGGTCTATGATGGTGCAAGCTAATTTGCCAATCTCCTATTGGGAAGATGCATTATTTATTAACTGCAGCATATATACTTAACAAAGTATCTTCAAAGTCAGTTTCATCTACCCCATATGAACGTTGGACAAGTAGAAAACTAGATTTAAGTAATCTGAGACCCTGGGGGTCATCTGCTTATGTTCATGATAGTTCTCATAAGTATGGAAAACTGGGACCTAGAGGTAAGAAATGTATCTTTATAAGATATCATGAGACCTCCAAAGGTTATGTTTTTATAGGTGAATAACTAGATGGAACCATCTCCGAAATATATTCGAGAGATGCAATTTTTCTTGAAACAGAGTTCCCAATCAGAGGTGATGTTGATAAAAATATTCCTCTATTTGAGGAGGATGAGATATTATCAACAAGAGAGGTGTCAAAAGGAACACTTGAGTCTAGTCAACCGAGTGGGAGTGATATGCCGAGTCATGAGTTGACTTCTCAATAGCCCAACTTACGAAGAAGTGTTCGTAAGATCAAACCTAAGAAGAGGTTTGATATTAAGAATGAGGCATTGATTACACTTCCAATTGACGACGACGAACCTCGATCTATTGACGAAACATTGGGATGTAGAGTTAGAGAAAAATGGAAAGCTGCAATGGTTGAAGAGATTGAGTCCATGATTCAGAATCATGTTTGGGACTTAGTCGATCTTCCTCCGGGCCAAAGGGATATTGGGAATAAATAGATTCTCAAAATAAAGAGGAAAGCTGATGGAATGATTAATAGATACAAAGCTCATTTAGTTGCAAAAGGATATACCCAAATGGAGGGTATTGACTTTGAACGATTAATAGATCTTGGTGAGCATGTTGGCAGGTGGAGATTAGTCTACTCACATGGACAATCATCTTTATTTGTTAAGTATAAATAGGGGTAAGACCATTACTTATGGAATGACTTATGTAGCTAAAATTAGAGACAGATCCATAAGTTGAGGTCACCTTGATAATTGTCAAGATGAGATCATTTATGTGTTAATAATGATCGAAGTAAATGGACCCACCATTTACTGAACCTGTTGAAGGCCATATTAGAATCCATTTGTTGAATTCAGGATTAGACATTAGGTATGTCTAGATCAAAATCTGTACGACAACAAAGATAGTAGAAGAATGAATCTCTGTTTCTCTACTATGTGAGACCTTTGAAATTATAAGTTAATCTCATTTTTTGTCTTAGTGACTATTTAGTTGTTTACTTGAAGTTTTAATTAGTGTCTGCTACTTTAGCGTGTATCCTATAACTATGTATGATTCGGTCTATGGAGCATAACTAGGAAAGCGACTGATTAAAATGAATGGATTCTAGCTAAAAAGGAAGATTAAATATATTTACATCTTTTGATGTTATTCACTGATCGACCCATTTCTGTTATGTATAGAAATGAATGTGAATATTAGATATGGAACATGCTCTTGACATAATGATCATTATAAGATATTAGAAATGTTCATATTGATGTAAATGAAGATTATTTAATCTGGGTAAATAGCAAGACATGGATATCTCCAAGATAATGGCTATGTGCCACTTGAAGATTGGATGGATCTTGGATAAAGGCTATGTGCCACCAGGAAAGAGACTATGTGTCATACAGAGTGTGTCTCTAATTTATTTGAGCAGCTAAGTGTAACAACTTTGTTGGCATTGATTGCTCAGAGAGCGACTATGTAAGGTGTAACAATCTTCTTAGCAACTATCGTTCAGTGTGCTTGCTGTCGCATGAATCATTTTCTCTGAGTATGGATTGCATGTTCTTATATGGTCTTTGTGACCAAACTCTCAAATAGTCTATGTGACCAAACTCTCAAATAGTTTATGTGACTTATTAGGTCTTTGTGACCAAACTCTCAAATAGTCTATGTGACTTATTAGGTCTTTGTGACTAACTAGTCTTTGTGACTTACCTGAATGAACTAGTCTTAGTGACTTACCTTGGACGAGTGGGAGATGTAGGAAATGGGAAAAGTGGGAATGTGGGAGCATGCCCACGTTCCCCACTACTCTTAATGGAAAAGTCCATTATACCCCTAGGTCATTTTCCTTTATAAATAGTGCGTTCAAGGATGATTAAGGTGTACGAGAAAAAAGACGTGAGAAGACGAGAGAGGGAAGAGCATTTGAGGCAGTGGAATTTGGTTCGTGGAATTGCGGAGAGCCTTCCGATCCTGTGATCGTTCTTCTGACAACGAGTCTTACCAATGTCGATTGTAGATCTACGGGAGATCGCTGTAAGTATTTAATTATTTTTGTGCAATTAATTACAATATAATTCCTACAGTTTTTGTTCTTGTAACAATTTTGGCTAAATTTACTGGACCTTATAATATCGATTCTGAACAAAGCTACTGTATATTGTATTATGTGATAAAGACGATTCGTTCGTCCTAAAGTCTCCATCAATTCATCTCTAGTATATATTGTATTATGAATACTATGTGTAATGGTTATAAGTTAATTCATTGATTTATCTCTCTTCACATAATTAGAAGATGGACTATGAGAAACACTTAAGGTGAGTGTAATCATCTTTTACTATAATGAATACTCTATGTAATAATTTTTATCAAATAGAAGTATTTTTTTTTATAATTCAAGTGTCTAAGTTTTACCCAACTAATATCGAAGGTAGATGATTTCCTTCTAATTTATCTATCAAATAAATCTAAAATGCAATTTATACACCTCTAGAATATAGGTTTCTATTGAGATTCAAATTTTGATTTTTTTTTTTTTATTTGTTCTCTTAAATACTTTATAACTGCATCTCAATGTTACTTTATGTTGTAATAATTTTGGCTAAAGTTATAATACTAATCATAGCAGAAGTGCGTTTTTGAGAAAAAAAAAAATCAAATAAGTCGTTTTGATTTTTTTTTTTTTTTTTAAACTGAGGCATTCTTTCGATGGTAATGAAAATAAAGAGTCCTCTTGATTTTTGCCCCAAATTATTAATTATACCTATCTCCATTTAACAATATCAAATCTTTAATCATAACACTTTGTACAAATGATGTGAACTAGATAATAATTAATTTTAAAATGGTAAAATAATCAAAATATATTACTAACTAGATCGAATAATTTCCATAAAGTAGAATCTATAAAAATTATCTGATCAAAATGAATCAAAATAATTTAGACACATAAGAACAAATATTTTCATTTGATTAAAAAAAATGTTTGGTAAGTGAATGAAGTAGACTAGTGATGTAGGATGCTACCAACAATAATGTTTACATCTCACCTGCAATGAAAATCTTAAAGGTATTTTTGAGTGTGGGGTGCCATATCCTCAAACAAATATAATCTATAGAGTCATCTCTTTTGATCGATCAGCAAACCTCTTTAATGGCGGCATTGCATTCGTAAAGTGAATGTAGTTTCCATGTTCCAAACATTGGATAGAATATGTAGTCACATGAACTCTAAAGGTGAAGATAAGAGAAGCGGAGGATTGGACCAAAATATAAGTATATAATTATACTTGATACGGTTAGTGATGGAGGGGTCTAAGAGGAAAGGATTAGAAAAGTCCAGGCTATGTGGCGGTCAAAAGTCACGAGGAGGTGGCGGTCAATAGTCATGGCGACTTGGCGGTCAAAAAGGCAGGCTGACAGGGCAGTCAGGGCTCAGCATAGGTAGAAGCGGGTTGGGATCGGCAGAGCTGAGTGGAGTCAGCTCGATCCACAGGCCTGCAGTAGAGGGCCCGGAAATACAGAGCACATAGGCCGGTCAGGATCAGCAGAGCTGAGCGGAGTCAGCTCGATCCACAGACCTGCGGTTGAGGGCCAGGAAGTACAAAGCGCAGGATGCAAGTCGGGATCGGCAGAGCTAAGCAGAGGCCAAGAACTGGAAGTATAGGTCAATGGGTCGGAAGCGGCAGAGCTGATCAGAAGCAGCCCGAGCTACAGACCTGCGGTGGAGATCAGCGTAGCTATGTCTAGACAGTTAGGGCTGCAGGTCTGCGAGTTGGAGGCCTGGAAATACGAACCACAGGTGCAGGCTGGTGCGGGGACACAATGGATCGGAGGAGCTAAGTAATACGGGAGCGGAGAATCTCAACGGTCCGTCAGGGGTAATCATTACATACCAACGATGTGGGCGAAGGCGAAGGTTCCTGAAACGAAAAGATGCCCTCATAGCCAGTAGTAGCCTGCCAGCTGTCCCTCATTACAGGACAAAACCCAAGTGCGTGTTGATACAGTCTGACCTGGCTGTTGTTTTGATGTTGACACTGATTTAAGTTTGTATCAGATAGTGTTTAAACTCAGAATGACTACTGATCGAGGTTGATCAGTTGGGAGGGAAAGTCCTGGTGAGTGAAGTCAGGCAAGGGAAATCCAGATGAGTCAAGACATCTGGTGAAAAGTCCAAGCAGGGAGCTTGGCACGGGAAAAGTCCAAGTATGGCGACTTGGCACGGAATGGTCAGAGAGGGCTCGGTAGCTCGTTCTCTGGACCAGACGAAGTCGGAGAGGGCTCGGTAGCTCGTTCTGGACCGACGAAGTCGGAGAGGGCTCGGTAGGCCGTTCTCCGGACAGGTCGAGAGGGCTCGGTGGCTCGTTCTCCGGACTAGGTCCGAGAGGGCTTGGTAGCTCGTTCTCGATTGGGTCGGAGAAGGACCTAAGTGGACATTACATGGCACATTGGATCGGTCAGACCGATCCAATGACAGAATCGGGATCGGTCGGCGGACCGATCGGAAACTAGTTCCACGGATCGGTCCGATGACCGACGATGACACTCGAGCTCGAGTGAAATCGATCGGCCCGATCGATCGAAACACTCGAGCACTCGAGTAATCGACCGGCCGTGAGACCGATCGTGGAAAAGCCCGCAGAAGAGAAGAGGTGGATCGGTGCTGACCGATCCACACTCAATCGATCGGTCACTACGACCGATCAGAATAGTCTCAGACCGATCGATTGCCCGATCGATGCATTTGGATCGGTCGGTGACCGATCCACACTCGATTTGTTCGTTGTATCAACGATTCCTTCACCGCTTTTGATATATCTCATTCATTTATGTGATGTAATCCTCTGTGCTGTTAGCTTTTGAGTTTGCAGGTTAACAGGTATCATTCCAAGCCTAATTTCAAATTAAGTTCGTAAGAGGAATGCGACAAATGGTCTTTCTGTTGGTTTCAGCGGTGCATTTCTGGCTGCGATCTGCTTGACTCCTGGGGATTGGTTTGAGCTCAGAAGACGTCAGTGTTGACTGTGATATCATTGGTGTGAGTTCAGAGAACCAGAGAAGGAGGAAAAGGGATTGGCTACAACGCTGATTTGCGCAGTTTGGACCAGATCTGTGACAGCAGAGATCAGGTTTTGAGAAGCAGTAAAAACAACGAGAGGGGAACAAGAACAATAACAAGAAAGCTTGAAAGAAAAGTCTGTGCTGTTGTGCGAAGTTCTTGAGCTCTCGAGTGAACTGCGATCTCTGTTCTGCTACTGATCCTCGCGTGGTTGTAAGCATTTTTATTCTCCTTTGCCACCGAGCTTCTGTAAGTCTCGTGCTTTAACTTAGATATTTCTTGAGGCTTTGTGGGAAGGTTACTCCACCTAGAAGGAGGATCTTTAGCCGGAATTCTTCCGGGGTGCGATCTACCGAAGATCAAGGAGTCGTCCACCTTACGGACACGCCGAGGAGTAGGGGCAAGTTATCCCCGAACCTCGTAAATCTGTGTATCAGTGTTTGTGTGTTGGTTTTCGTTTTGTTTTAGTTTGCTTATTCCGCTGCGCTAACTAGTTTCTGTGTAGAACTCTCTGCTTAAGTTTTTAAAGAGGCTATTCACCCCCCCTCTAGCCATCTAAGATCCCAACAAGTGGTATCAGAGCCTGGTGCTCTTCATTTCGGCTTAACAACCCAAAGAGCTAAACAATGGCCATGAAGGAGGGATTCAGCACCAACCGTCCACCCTATTTCGAGGGAGCAGATTTCCAATACTGGAAAAGCCGCATGGAGTATTACCTCAAGACCGATATCTCCATGTGGTTTTCCGTCAAGGAGGGTTTTACACCACCAAAAGATGAAGAAGGTAAGGAACTTGATTCGTCTAGGTGGTCTACCGAACAACTACGCAAAGCACAAGCCGATGCCAAGGCTATGGTCACCTTGCAATGTGGAATCGCCAAGGACCAACTCGTCAAGGTAGGTCCGTTCTCGAGTGCAAGAGACCTATGGAACAAACTCATCGAGCTCCAAGAGGGAACTCGAGATTCTCGGATTGCCAAGAGGGACCTATTCTTGAATCAACTCCAAAATCTAACTATGAAGGACAATGAAACGGTAAGTGAGCTTCATGGGAGATTCAAGGAGATCATCAACGGTCTACACTCTGTGGACGAACGAGTGGAGAATCGCGATCTCGTAAGGTATGCTCTAAAAGCTTTTCCTAGGAATGCCTTGTGGTCATCTATGGTAGATGCCTACAAGGTATCCAAGGATCTTTTCATTGTTAAATTAGATGAATTTTTCTGTGAGATGGAACTTCATGAGCTTGCTAACAAAGGTCAAAAAGAGAAGGGTATTGCTTTGTTTGCAGGACCAAAGAGCAAGGATGGAAGAAGGAAGAAGGAAAAGAAGAAAGAAAAGGAGATTTCCTCATCCACCTCTTCCTCAGAATCCGATGATGAAAGTGGATCATCATCAAGTGAGATGGCGAATTTCGTAAGAAGAATCATGAGAAGGAGCAAGAGATACAAAGGAAAAGGTAAACCTAGTGAACAAAATATTGACAAAACTAATGTTACGTGTTATGAGTGCAGCAAAAAGGGACACTATCGAAGTGAGTGTCCAAAACTTAAGAAGAAGGAGGAACGAGCCAAAAAGAAGGAGGAAAGAGCCAAGAAGAAGAAGGCTCTCAAGGCCACTTGGGATGAGTCCTCATCAAGCTCATCGGAGGAAGAAGAGAAGATGGAAAAGAGCACACGACAATTAGCACTCATGGCAAGGGAAGTTTTGGACTCCGGAAGTGAGGAAGATTCGAGCGACGCTTCAACCGCGGCTTCATCATCGTCGAATGATGAAGAGGTAACCTCTTCTCATATAGAAAAGTGTTATAAGACTATCACTCACCTATCTACATTGCTTAAAAAGTCAAAAACAGAAAATAAAGTGTTAAAAGAAGAAGTAAAAACCTTAAGGACCCTTAGGGAAGATGAGGTCGATGACCTACATCTAGAAGTCCTTGAGGATGAGAATAAGGCGTTAAAGGGTGAGGTTGAGAAACTCAAGAAAATGCTTGAGAAGTTCTCAACTAGCTCTAAGACTCTAGACATGATTCTAAATGCCCAAAGGGCAGTCTACAACAAGACCGGGCTAGGGTACCAACCCAAGGAGTCGAGTTTCATTTATCTAATGTCTAGAACTCAACATAGTAGATCACATGTTTCTAGGGCTCATGGAACTAGGAAAGGTATGACCAAGGCATGGGTTCCTAGGTCTTTCGTTGTAGAAGCATTAGGTCCCAAGATTTGGGTACCTAAAACCTCTATCTTCCGTGTCTTGTAGGCATTGGTCGAGGGGGAGCATCTATCAACTTGGTTTGTTGATAGTGGATGCTCCAAGCACATGACCGGGGACAAATCACTGTTTACAACCATTCAAAACAAAAGTAGAGGTAATGTGTCTTTTGGTAATAATGGTAGCCTTAAGGTTGTAGGAGTTGGAGACATTCATATATCCGAATGTCTCCATATCAAGAATGTCCTTCTAGTCAAGGGGATGACTTTTAATCTCCTAAGTGTCAGTCAATTGTGTGATACGGGTTACACAATTGAATTTCATTCAAGTCAATGTTTGGTTAAACACATTGATACACTTGACACGGTACTAGTAGGCACAAGGGTTGATAATATTTATCAAGTATCGTTTAAAAGTGCTACTAATGCTTTGATTAAGTGTTTCATGTCGAAAGAAGAAGAGTCTTGGCTATGACATAGAAGGTTGGCACATGTAAACATGAAGAACATCCGGAAGTTGGCCAACCAAGGATTAGTGCGAGACTTACCCAGCATCAAGTACCACAAGACCAAACTATGTGATGCATGTCAAAAGGGTAAGCAAACAAAAGGTGTTCATAAAGGTAAAAGCACTGTAAGTACATCTACTGCTTTAGATTTATTGCACATGGACCTATTTGATTGCAGTAGTGTAATATCATTGAATGGAAGTAGATATTGCTTGGTAATCATTGATGATTTTACTAGATACACATGGACTTTCTTTTTGAAACATAAGGACCAAACTATAGATATTTTTATTTCCTTTTGTAGAAGAACTGAAAATGAAAAATCTACAACAATTAAAACCATTAGAAGTGATCATGGTGGGGAATTTCAAAATCATAGGTTTCTAGAGTTTTGTCAAGAAAAGGAATATAGGCATGAGTTCTCTACTCCAAGGACCTCACAGCAAAATGGGGTTGTGGAGAGAAAGAACCGAGTCCTACAAGAGGCTGCACGAAGCATGCTCAATGAGTACTCACTACCGAGCTACTTATGGGCTGAAGCTGTGAATACAGCTTGCTATGTGCAAAATCGAGTTTTAATACATAGGTTTTTAGGAAAGACTCCCCATGAACTTTGGTTTGGGAAACCGCCTACAATTAAACATCTTAGGGTGTTTGGTTGTAAGGTGTTTATCTTGAACACCAAGGATCATCTTGGGAAGTTCACGGCTAAGGCTGATCAAGGGATACTGGTCGGGTACTCTCTTACCAGCAAAGCCTATCGAGTCTACAACAATAGGACCAAATTGATTGAAGAGTCCTCTGATGTAGCCTTTGAAGAAATCCCTAACTTAAATGATCAACCAAGGGATGTAGGAGAAATTCAATTTGAACTTAGAAATCTAAGTTTGAATGATCAAAATGAAGAACGAGTCGAAGTTGACTCTGATGTTGATGAGCAAAGGCAACAAAGAACTCAATTTGATCCTTTGCCTGATATTGAGTCCTCGCCTGTGCCGAGTGAGACCATTCATGAGGCACCACCAACACCAAGACAATCTAGGATAGCCACTAGTCATCCCCAAGACCAAATTGTGGGAGACATCCAACAAGGGGTTAGGACTAGGTCATTCTTTAGAAATGAATCTAATGAAGTCGCATTGATTTCAGAGATTGAACCAAAAATAGTTGATGAGGCATTGCACGATCCTGATTGGATCTTAGCTATGCAAGATGAGTTAGGTCAATTTGAAAGGAGCCAAGTGTGGGACTTAGTTCCTAGACCTAAGAAGACCACCATTATTGGAACTAAATGGGTCTTCAAAAATAAGTTAAATCAAAAGGGAGAAGTTGTAAGAAACAAGGCAAGACTTGTAGCCAAGGGCTATAGTCAAGTCGAAGGTCTCGATTATGATGAGACTTATGCTCCCGTGGCCCGATTAGAGTCCATTCGTTTGATGCTAGCTTTTGCTGCACATAGAGGTTTCAAGCTCTATCAAATGGACGTTAAATCGGCTTTCTTAAACGGTCTCATCAAAGAAGAGGTCTATGTTGAGCAACCACCGGGGTTTGTGAGTACCGAAGCTCCAAACCACGTATACAAGCTCAAGAAAGCTCTTTATGGGCTTAAACAAGCACCTCGAGCTTGGTACGAAAGGCTGTCAACCTATTTACTAGAGAAGGGTTTTGTAAGAGGCCAAATAGACCCAACACTATTTCTACGAAGAGATGGTGAAAATATTTTTGTAGCCCAAGTATATGTCGATGACATAATTTGTGGCTCAAATAACAAGGGCTATTTGAATGAATTCATTTCTCACATGGAAAGTGAGTTTGAGATGAGTCTAGTAGGAGAGTTGACATTTTTCCTCGGACTTGAAATCAAACAAACTCGAGATGGAATTTATGTCCATCAGACAAAATACACTCAAAAGATGCTTAGAAAATTCAATATGAGTAACTCTAAGGAAGTGTCCACTCCAATGGCGACAAACACTCGCCTTGACAATGATGAGAGTGGAAAACCAATTGATCTAACGCAATATAGAAGCATGATTGGTAGTCTTCTATATCTCACAGCTAGTCGACCGGACATACTCTTTGCTGTGGGCATGTGCGCTAGGTATCAAGTCTGTGCCAAGGAATCTCACTTAATTGCAGTTAAGAGAATTCTGAGATATCTCAAAGGCACAATGAGAGTAGGACTGTGGTACCCTCGTACGGAGTCCTTTGATTTGATAGGCTATACCGATTCCGATTATGCTGGATGCAAATTGGATCGAAAAAGTACTAGTGGGGGCTGCCAATTTTTAGGTTCATCTCTAGTTAGTTGGTCGAGTCGGAAGCAACATTGTGTTGCTCTCTCCACGACCGAGGCCGAAATATTGCCATGGGAGAGAGTGTATCACAGTTGTTGTGGATGATACACACCCTAGAGGATTATGGACTTTCTTATAAGGGTGTGCAAGTGCTATGTGACAACATTAGCACGATCAACCTAACTAAAAATCCAGTCCATCATTCGAGGACCAAACACATTGAAGTGCGTCATCACTTCATAAGAGATCACGTAGCTAGGGGAGACATTGCACTCACATATGTTGAGTCAAAGTCAAATATAGCTGATATTTTCACCAAACCCCTTCCGGAAAATGAATTTAGTCATTTAAGGAGGGAGTTGGGAATGTGTTTGGCTCCTTATGTCCTTAGGACTTCATCATGATCAATAAGGACTATTAAAATGACAAGAGTAATTGGGACAATAATTTGGGCAACTTGGGAACATCTCACACAAACTATAAGGTTTAACAAAATATTTTTGTTTGCTAGAAATGGGGTGAGATGCTAGGATCAATCAAATTATTCAAAATGTATCATGCATCTCTTGAATAATTAGGTTGAAGAGACATAAATTGAGTATGGGGAAGGCCATTACATAATTCATGTGTATTTGGCTCCTAGATCTTACTCATATATTCCAATCAAGGAATCTTGGTTGGACTTTTGCCTAGAAATTATCTATTTATGGTTGTTGGTTGATGTGTTGATTGATATGGTTGTATGATTCATTTCATGACTTTGATTGTCAATACGATAGGTTGTTAAAGGAAATAATATTAACTTGGATATATTTTGACAAACTTGAAACTGATCATAGCAATTCTAAGTCTTAATTAATACCTTGGCTCACTATATAGTTTTATAAGGGTTTCTGAGATTGGAATTCTAAGATTCCAAATGTCTGAGTTTTTGGATTTAAAGTTTGAAACTTTCGGGCTCTAAACAAGCTCAGACCATAAGAGCTCAATTTTTTTTAAATATATTTGTGGGTGTTGATTCGTAGATTCTAGATTATGAATTTGGGAGATTCTGAATTCTTGAGTTCTGAACTTTTCAGAATTCTCGATAGATAACGGCTCATAATTTGACCTCTGAAATTATATCAGACACTGATCGGTCCAGGGACCGATCAGATGATATCTGATCGGTCTCCACGACCGATCGGGAGATCTGATTACTGATCGACCTCCGACGGTCCAGGGACCTATCAGAGGTTCCCTGATCGATCTCCGCGACCGATCAGGACATTCCTAACCCTTCTGATCCACATCTGATCGGTCCAGGGACCGATCAGGAAGCTCCCTGATCGGTCCCCACGACCGATCAGGACAATCCCTGACCGATCAGGACGTTCCCTGATCGGTCAGGATTTCACTGATCGGACAGCCGTCCGATCATTTCATCAACTGTATACCCATCAGTAACCATTAAAACCTCCTGATTTCTTCTTTTCCTCTTTCACGCGGAACCCTAGCCGACTCCTTCCCTAACCTCACTCTCTTCTCGTTGCACGCCGAACCCTAGACGAAGCTCTAGCCCTCGGAAGCCCTAGCCTAAAGTTAAATGGCACCAAGGTAACTCTCTACCTCTCTAGACCTTTGGCGTTTCGGTTTCATTTCTCACCATATATGTTTTTTTTGTGCTGGTGGCTCCGGTGCTCACTCATTGCCCCATTTTACCACATTGTTGACCCTTAGAAAGAAAGTAGTGGGTGACGGGAGCTCTAAATCTAAGTCACCTGAGAAATCCAAGTCCCAGGCACCCACCCGACCTCAACCTTCCTCCTCTTCAAGGTTCCCGAACCGCCATTTTGAGCAAGCATTTCAACAGAGGACATTCAAGCTGCTTCCATGTCGATCTGTGGATCGAAAGTATATGGATGAATTTTATCCTTCTGTGTCTGAAACCCTAGCCTATTTTAAACTTGACTCGGTAGTCTACTTAGAAAGGGACATCAACCTTGACCTAGTTTCTGAGTTCTATAACAATCTTCATCAGAACAGTGATGGTGTTTATAAAACCCGAGTCGCTAAAAGACCTATCGATTTCTCCATCAGAGAATTTTTTGGGTATCTAGGCTGCCGGATGTGTTCGGGGGATCTTTTTTCCATTTATCCTGATTTACCAGAATCATTACGTCCTCCACTTGATGTCTCACCTGACTCCATCTATGAGTACTTCTTCGGTCATCCTAGACCAGATGACCTGGATGAGTTGGATGTTGACTTTCCCACCTTTGCTGCCCTACGACTATCTGCCCCTGACTATATTCTTTTTAAGATAGTCACAAACTGTATTCTTCCAATCACATCCAAACCTCTTGCTGAGATCCGACCCTATCATTGTTTGATGCTTTATGGGTTACGCCGGCGTCTCGACTTTGACATTATGTCCCATCTACTCTTCGATCATCTCATATTCTCAGCCCCACTATTTATATGCCTTATGGGCATATAATTACAGATTGGCTCGAGACCCTTGAGATAGATGTGTCTAAGGGTAGGGTAGTCAAAATGGTCAGAGGATTGCCGACTTGGGAAACGGCATTTTCCAAGTCCGCATCATTGGACAAAATGGGGTGTTCAGTGGAAGGATGGGAGAGCTTGGGTGAGTTACCACGGGACCTCCACGACAGGTTGCTCCTCTCCTGCTGCCGACGATGGAGAGGCCGATCCCGATCTCGCTACCGCAGATCGCCGAGAGCCGCTTGATCGATGATGAGAGGATATATGCCGAGATGGCTCGTGATTCGGATAGACCAGCGCTATGATGACTGCGGGCATATTGACCAGCCGATGATATGCGCAATATCGTGGTGACACAGCTTGCTACTCGATGGATGGCATGCTACCCGCCTCCAGCCTTACCTGTGCTATCCATCCTCCAGCGTCACCGTGATTTCACCCTCCCGATGATGGTGATGTTCCTCGTGAGGATGTTGATTGATCTGATTTGTTTGTTGATTGCAGTATTTTGGATGTTATTTGTTAGTCTTTATGACCGACCTGGATGTTTGCACTTCCGATGTTACTCCTGTATTTATGCTACTCAGTTTTATATTTACTTGCTCGTTATTATGCTTCATTTTCTATCGGTCATTAATATGTTGTTCACTTGCATGTCTTGTTTTGTCTTTTATTTCCTTATTACTGTCTTAGAATACACTTAGAGGGAATTCTAAGCGCTTTAAGAACCAGACGGTAAGGGGGAGTTCTTTAAGTTCTCTTACCTTATTCGTACTTTTCGTGTTTGACAAAGGGGAGAAGATAACTAAGTTTAGATGAATGCAAATGTGAAGACCCTCACATAGTGTTGTATCCGTCTTGGGGAGGATCTTGATTCCCTAAAATTATGAAAATTTGAACACTGATCTAAACTTAAATCGTGTTGTCAAACAACAAAAGGGGGAGATTGTTGTCTGACCTGGCCGTTGTTTTGATGTTGACACCGATTTAAGTTTGTATCGATAGTGTTTAAACTCAGAATGACTACTGATCGAGGTTGATTAGGGAGGAAAGTCCAGTGAGTGAAGTCGGGCAGAATCCGGATGGGTCAAGACATCTGGTGAAAAGTCCAGGCAGGGAGCTTGGCACGAAAAGTCCAAGTATGGCGACTTGGCACGGAATGGTCAGAGAGGGCTCTAGCTCGTTCTCTGGACCGGACGAAGTCGGAGAGGGCTCAGCTCGCTCCGGACTAGGTCGGAGAGGGCTCAGAGCTCGTTCTCCGACCGACTAGGTCGAGAGGGCCGGTGGCTCGTTCTCCGATTAGGTCGAGATGGACCTAAGTGGACATTACATGGCACATTGGATCGGTCGGTGGACCGATCCAAAGGACACAAGAATCGGGATCGGTCGGCGGACCGATCCAAAGGCTTTCACTTCTTCGGTCGCTTCGATGACACCCGAGCACATCGAGTGAATCGATCGATCCGCATCGATCGAACACTCAATAGCACACTGAGTGCAATCTGATCGGTCAGGGAGACCGATCAGGAGAAAAGCCCGCAGAAGAGAGAAAGAGGTGGATCGGTCTGTGGACCGATCCACACTCAATCTGATCGGTCACTACGACCGATCAGAATGGCCTCAGACCGATCAGGCTGTTGCCTGATCGGTCTGGTGACCGATCCACACACTCTGATTTGTTCGCTGTATCAATGATTCCTTCACTGCTTTTGATATATCTCATTCATTTATGTGATGTAATCCTCTGTGCTGTTAGCTTTTGAGTTTGCAGGTTAACAGGTATCATTCCAAGCCTAATTTCAAATTAAGTTCGTAAGAGGAATGCGACAAATGGTCTTTCTGTTGGTTTCAGCGGCGCATGGTGCATTTCAGGCATCAACGGATACTGCTGTGATCTGGCTGCGATCTGCTTGACTCCTGGGGATTGGTTCGAGCTCAGAAGACGCCAGTGTTGACTGTGATATCATTGGTGTGAGTTCAGAGAATCAGAGAAGGAGGAAAAGGGATTGGCTGTAGCGCTAATTTGGACCAGATCTGTGACAGCAGAGATCAGGTTTTGAGAAGCAGTAAAAACAGCGAGAGGGGAACAAGAACAGAACAAGAAAGCTTGAAAGAAAAGTCTGTGCGGTTGTACGAAGTTCTTGAGCTCTCGGGTGAACTGCGATCTCTGTTTCTGCTACTGATCCTCGCGTGGTTGTAAGCATTTCTATTCTCCTTTGCCACCGAGTTTCTGTAAGTCTCGTGCTTTAACTTAGATATTTCTTGAGACTTTGTGGGAAGGTTACTCCACCTAGAAGGAGGATCTTTAGCCGGAATTCTTCCGGGGTGCGATCTACCGAAGATCAAGGAGTCGTCCACCTTACGGACACGCCGAGGAGTAGGGGCAAGTTATCCCCGAACCTCGTAAATCTGTGTATCAGTGTTTGTGTGTTGGTTTTCGTTTTGTTTTAGTTTGCTTATTCCGCTGCGCTAACTAGTTTCTGTGTAGAACTCTCTGCTTAAGTTTTTAAAGAGGCTATTCACCCCCCCCCCCTCTAGCCATCTAAGATCCCAACAGTGGGAAGGCGGAGTTTCCTAACAGAAAGATGCTTTCACAACAAATAGCAGCGCGACAGGTGTCCAGGACTAGAGGACAAAGCCGGGCGTCTAACGTTTTCTGACAGAGGGGCAGGTTCCAGCAGGAGGACGCATAAAAGGGGAGAAATCCCTCGTACGCAGTTACGCGCACACACTCCCCCGTCACTTTTTTCCGCAACTGTTTTCCTTTTCTCCTTCTGTCTGCTTTTTTCTGGGGAAAAAGGACCTGACTTGAGCGTCGGAGGGCCGGATCCGGGGACTTTTTCCCTGGGTTTTGGTCTCTAACGTGAGGGGGGGATCGTCTGAGTGTGCGCAGGGTCCTGCAGCCGCATCAGCCACCCGTGGGGAGCCTGCACCGCCCGCGACTTTCCGTCAACGCCCAGTCCACCGCGACCGGCCTCCGTCCGACTCAGCTTCCGGACGGGATCAAATTTGGCGCCGTCTGTGGGAACACAACAACCTGTTCCGGAGCGTGAAGATGGAGGACTCCGGTCGAAGTTCTAGCCGGAGGATCAACGTAACTATGACTGCAGGGGAGTACGAGCTTTTCAAGGAGGTGAGGAAGCAGGCCGCCTCCGAAAGACAAGGCACAGTTTCACGACCTCGCCTAGCCCCTGAGGCATCCAAAGAACTAGCTCCCGCTTCCGACAGGAGCTCAAAGAGGAAGCAGCCGGAAGAACTCCCGCGTGCTTCATTCCGAGAGCCCCGCCGCGATTATCATCGGTCCGGACCTCGCGGGCGTAGTCCAAAGAAGGAGGAGCCGCCTCGATGGCGGAAAGCTCTACACCCGCCCGGATTCGGGAAAGGGAAGGTCGTGATCATGGTCAAGATCCGCCAAGATCCCGACGATAAGGTACCTTTCTCGCCAGATCTTGAAAGAAAGCGGGGTTACCGAGCCCCAAACATTGGAGAATATGATGGGAGCAAGGACCCGAGGAGCACCGAGAAAGTTCAAGAACGCGGATATATTGTATCAATATAGCGATGCCGTCAAATGCCGAGTCTTCCACACACTCTGGATGCAGAAGTGGTTCGATGGATTGCCCCGAATCCATCACTTGAGGACTTCAAACGGCCTTCCTGCCGCCAGTAATCGTAAGTACCAAAAACCGACCACCGCTTTTTGCTCTCAAGCAGAGTCAACGGAGCCCCGGCTTACATCAATCGATCTACCAGTAGCTAACGACGCCCTCCGACACCTCGAGATATCGATGAGCGCCTTCTCCCACGGATTGCGAGAAGGGAATTCTTCAGGATCTCATCAAACCCCGCCCCGAGTTTTGACGATATGGTAGAGAAAGCTTCTTGCTACATCAAAGTGGAAGAAGCGCGGCCAAAGTGAAAGCCGAGAAGACGGTGGCACCGTGCAACCGACCGAAAGAAGAGCACCACATTCCTTCCAATAAGATTCAACCTGTGCCTGCCCCCACCGCTGGAGCCAGGCCCGCGAGTTGCCGCCATACAAGCGCCCAGGCGACCAAGAGGAGCACCATATTGCACATATCATCGATCCAGGACACACGATCTCAGCAAATTCTCTGGAGAGCTGTCGAGCAAGGCTTGCCCCCGGCGCCCCAAATACAGAGAATGGAGGAAGAACGGGCCGCGGCTAGACGCTGGCCTATCTAACCAAGCTGGCCCCGGCGAAGACCGAAGAGACGCCGGAGAACTCGATAATCGGGGCAACGTGGTTGTGCGAGAGATTGGTATGATTTCAGGAGGGCCCACTGACGGAGACTCAGGTCGGGCACGTAAAGCACATAGCCGGCGACTATATGTGGGGGTCGTGGGATGCAGCTACGAGCAGGCATCTGGCCCTGTCCTCAGCTTCGGGGCCCCAAGACTTGGAGGGTTTAGAGCTGCCCCACGATGATGCCCTCATAATCAGGGCCATTATTGCTAATAGACGAGTGGCTCAGGTCTTTGTGGATACCGGGAGCTCGGTCAACATTTTATTCAGGGCTGCGTTTGAGGAGATGCAGATCGACGCCGCTGAGCTCCAACCTGTAACCACTTCCTTGTACGGATTTACAGGTAATGAAGTCAAACCCATAGGTCAGATCAAGCTGGCCATTTCCATGGGCACTGAGCCATTGGTGCGCACGCAGAGGAGCACTTTCATTGTGGTGGATTCGCCTTCCTCCTACAACGTTATCCTGGGAAGGCCAGCCCTGCATGAGTTCCGGGCTACCGTCTCCACCTTTCACCAGAAGATCAAGTTCCCGGTCGGCGAGCAGGTCGGAGAGGTCAAGGGGGAGCAGAAAGTGTCTCATAGCTGCTACATAGACATGGTCCGAGTAGAGGCGCGCAAAAGCCGGAGGACGCAAGATGGGGAAGTACACGCTATCCAAGAGGAACCGCTACCTATTACTGAAGAACCGATCTCTTGGGAGGAGGTCCAGCTACACCCCGACAGATCGGAGAGCATCACTCGCATCGCCAGTGACTTACCTCCGGAGCTTAAAGCGGAGTTGATACAGTGTCTGAGCCGCAACCGAGACGTCTTTGCTTGGTCGCCAGAGGAGTTGCCCGGGGTCAGACCAGAAGTAGCCGAACACAAATTGCATATTGTACCCGAGGCTAAGCCAGTCAAGCAGAAGAAGAGAAACTTCCCTGCCGAGCAGAATAAAATTATCCGAGCTGAAGTAGAGTAGCTCCTGAAGGCTGAACACGTCCGAGAGGTGCAATTCCCGTCTTAGCTCTCTAACGTCGTGTTGGTAAAGAAGCCAAACAACAAGTGGAGGGTGTGCATAGACTTTCGTGACCTCAACAAAGCCACTCCCAAAGACTGTTATCCTCTCCCGCATATCGATCAGGTGGTGGACTCAACGGCTGGTTGTGAAAGGATATGCATGATGGACGCTTATCAGGGATATCATTAGATACCCTTAGCCCAGGAAGACCAGGAGAAGGTCAGCTTCATAACGGCTGACGGTACTTTCTGCTATACCGTCATGCCATTCGGACTCAGGAACGCTGGAGCTACCTACCAAAGGATGATGGACAAAGTCTTTCGGGCTCAGATTGGGTGGAACGTAGAGGTTTATGTTGATGACATCCTGATCAAGTCCCCTCTGGCGTCCAGTCTGATAAGAGATGTAGAAGAAACCTGTGGGACTCTGAGGCAATATGGGGTGAAGCTGAATCCCTTGAAATGTCTGTTCGGGGCCAAAGGAGGGAAGTTTCTGGGCTATCTGGTGACCGAACGAGGGATAGAGGCCAACCCTGAGAAGGTGCAAGCACTTCGGAACATGCAGATCCCTCAGAATCTGAAGGAGACGCAGAAGCTGGTCGGCAGGATAACAGCCCTGTCCCGATTTATCTCCAAATCTACAGATAGAGCGGCGCCCTTCTTCAAAGTGCTCAGGAAAGCGGCTAAGTTTCAGTGGACGGAAGAATGCACACAGGCCTTTGAAGAGCTGAAGCAGTACCTGGAGTCTTTGCCATCACTGTTCAAGCCTGTTGTGGGAGAGCCCCTTTTGGTCTACTTGTCAGCCACCCCCGAGGCCGTGGGGGCCGTGCTAGTTAAGGAGCAGGATAATGTACAACGGCTATTTTTCAGTCATCTATTGAAGGGGCCGAGTCTACGGCCCTGGAAAAGTTGGTCTATGGACTTGTTCTCATGGCTCGACGTCTCCGACCGTATTTCTTGGCGCACCCCATTACCGTCTTGACGAACAGTACAATGGGCCGAGCTCTCACCAAGGTGGAAGTGGCGGGTCAGCTTATCAAGTGGGCAACTGAGCTAGGGGAGTATGACATACAATATCAGCCTCGAACCGCAATCAAAGCACAGGCTCTGGCAGATTTCCTGACAGAAGTATACCCAGCGGACTCAGAAGAGGTCTGGAAAATCTACGTGGACGGAGTGGGAGTGGTGTAGGAGCACTGCTCATATCCCCACAGGGAGATATCATGCAGTTGGTCGTGCGGTTAAATTTCAGAGCTACCAACAATGAGGCAGAATATGAAGCTCTACTAACAGTCCTGCAAGCAGCTCGGCATGTGGGGGCGAGCCGAGTCATCATATATTCCGATTCCCAGCTGGTAACGCAACAGACAACTGGGCATTTTGGGGTGAATAGCGAGAGGATGCAAGTTTATAAGGAGGCTTATGAAAAGATGAAAGGAGAATTCAAGGAGGTCACAGTCATGAAGATTCCTAGAGTTGAAAATGAAAAAGCGGATGAGTTGGCTAAAATGGCTAGTTCCCTGAGTCAATGGACGCTCGACCGATCTATAGCGTAGACCTTCCTTGTAGCCCAGATAGATTTACAGAATAACGCGGGAGAAGTAATTGATTGGAGAGCGCCCATAATGAGCTTTCTTCAACAAGGAGCCATACCCGCCAACCCCGAGGAAGCGCGTATGATTAGGAGGCAAGCCCACTCTTATGCAATGATTGGGGATCAGCTGTACAAAAGGTCTTTCTCCAGACCTCTACTCAAGTGCCTGAATATGGAGGAAGCGGACCAGGCCTTGCGAGAGATACATTCGGGGTGCTGTGGTAATCATGCTGGGGGAAGAACTGCCCTCAAGGTATTGCTGGTTATTTCGCCTACCTTGTAGAAGGACGAGGTTGGTGAATACTTGTCTATCATGCCAAGTACAGCACACACACCTGCAGAGTGCCGAGAACTTCTATGATCCCGCCTTCGATTAATGGGGTATGGATATCGTGGGGCCTTTCCCGATGGCTACCGCAGGCGCTTCTTGTTGGTAGCAGAGACTACTTCCAAGTGGGTAGAAGCGGCCCCAGCCGTAATCATCAAGATGCGTGATCCAGCCTATGGAAAATATCTTTTGCGATTGGCTTACCCCATAAGTTGGTGTCGACAATGGTAGACAATTTCAAGGCACAGGATAGGTGGTGCAAGGGTTGGCATAACTCGGGCATTCACCTCAATGGCTCATCCTCAAAGTAATGGTCGACCGAGGTAGTCAATCGGGAGATAGTACGCGGCTTAAAGTCAAGTGGATCACATGGGGGGTGGACGAGCTCCGGGCATTTTGGGCTCACCGTCGACGCCCGAGAGAGCACAGGTCCGACACCCTTCCATCTGGTCTATGGTAATGAAGCGGTGGTTCCTCGGAGGTCGGGATACCTTCTGTAAGAAGGATGATGTACGACGGAGAGAACACCGAGCGGCGGCTAGCTGAACTGGATTTCATCAACGAAATTCGTGAGCAAACAGTTGCCAGAGACAGAGGATGAGACAGAACTATAATAGGAAGGTGATCCCTCGGTTCTTCGGAGAAGTTGACCTGGTCTGGAAGCAGATAAAGCCCTTAGGGGAAGTGACGAAGTTGGCTCCTCAATGGGATGGACCGTACAAGGTTATCAAGAGATTGGCATCAGGAGCCTATTATTTACAAGACGCTCAAGGAAGGAAGTTGGATCGACCTTGGAGTGCCAACTACCTACGGCCCTATCGAGTTTGAGGGGGTTGGCTCTGTGGTCGTAGGCTGGATCAGGCGAGGGGCGAGGAGGCAGTAGGATGGTCAAATGAAAACTCGAAAAGACATATGTACATGTAACGATTTCCCAGTTTAAGTGGCTAGTATAGATCATTTGAAAGGAGCAAAAATCTCATCCGGAAAGCCTTGAACGATTTGGTCATGATTCAAGAAGTTTGCTGGGGGGATAGAGCTCAGGAAGCCCTGTGCGTGCAGTTGCCTGATGACTCCAGCCGCCGTGTAGGGCACGGTCGTAGCCAAGCGTGCCCCAGCCTGGGACAGGAATTCGGGGAAAGTCAGGTAGGACATTCGACTTCATAGGCAACGGTCCTCCTCTCCTTCTTGATAGACGGTTAAAGCGATGGATACCCCAGTTAACGCCGCTCGGGACTGTGATAGTTCTGCTTTCAGCGCCCGCAATTCAGCTGCCTGAGTCTCCAACTGTGCCGCCTGGACCTCCAGTGTATTGTTCTTGTCCTGCAGAAGAGTATTTTTGGATTGTATTTCCTGAGCTTGGTGGGCTAGTTGCTGCTGAAACCCCGCCTCAGATGCGGCTTTCTCTTCCCTCATAGCTCGGAGTTCATCCTTCACCTGTATCAGGGACCGTTTCTGTCGATTGGTCTGATTGGTTAGGGCCTGAATCTCTGCTCGTAAAGCATAACTAGCCTGGGCGGGGTCGTTCAATTGCAACTCTAATTCGGAGACTCTCTCCTGTAGTTCTTTGCTTTCATGATGAAGGGTGTGGAAAGATTGGTTCAGCACTAGGGATTCTGCATGAGTCTGGAGGAAAGATATAACCATCAGTTAAGGCCAACCACTACCCAGTATAAGGTGAAGAGTACTTACTTTAGCCCAGGACTTTGAGAACCTGTCCATCTGGGCCAATGGAGGTGCGTCACTGATAACCATGATTTTACTGCATTATTTTGATTCATATATGCATGATTTGATGTTGATTTCATAGTTTAAATCATGGTTATATCACATTTTGTGCATAGTGTGTATTTTTAGACTTAATTGCAAATTATATTATTTTTGGTGTTATTTGATGCTAATATTTAATTCTTATTTTGCAGGCATCAAAGGATCTTAGATTTGGATCTATTTGGACCGAAATTGGGCTCGAATCGGAGTCCAAACAAAAAGATCAAGCTTTGAAGCATTATGGACCGTTCATCAAGAATAGGGCAGATCTGAACCATCCGTTGAAGATCTGGCCGATCCAACCTAATGGGGAGCAGATCTAAGCCATTGATGAAGATCCAGAAGTTTTGATCCAGATCTGAGTTCATCCAGCCATTGATCCAGCCGGATTAATCTGGATCGTTCAATGAAGACTATGCAGATCCGGGCCATCCAGTGATGATCTGATCGATCCGACCTACGGGAGGGTAGATCCAGATCCTAGATCAACATCAGTACCTTCAGATCGGATTTTGGGCAAACTTTCACCGTTGATTTAGCTCCAAATCAATCCCAGCCGTCCGTTCAGATCCAGATCTGATTCAAAACAGAAGCTACAGTACCCAGCTTCCTTCGTCGATTCCTCCACGCACAGTAGCCTCGTCGCCGCGGCATTTCTCCGGATTCCGACCCCTTTCCTTATCCAATCCATTTCCCAAGCTTCAACCTCGGTGGATAATCTCTACAGTAGCTCATCCCGATCATTTGGAACCGTCGTTAGGTGTTCTCTCCGACGGAAATCTGCTCTCGGATCTTCTCTGTTCCAGCCCGATTTGGAGATGGTCTTCCAATCGGCGACTCCGATTCCCATCAGTGGTGCTTGGAGGTGGTCCGCCGGCGTTATTGAGCTTCATCCGATGCCCATCCGCAGTCCGCAACATCGTCCCAGATCCAGAGAGCTCCGGGTAGCAGAAATCTAGATTTTCGGCCATTCATGGGGTTCCGGGTTGTTCTAGCTCGTCGGGGGTGGTCCGTCGGCGTTGCTAAGCATACTTGGAGCTGATACGCCACTGATATTCTTCGCTGAGGTCCAAAGTTGGGTGGTCTCAACTTTGGCACTCTTGTGTGACGGTAAGAGGGTGGAACTTGAGTAAATTGATTGTGAGTTGGATTGGTTAGGGTTTATTTTACTTTTATTATTGTTTTGTAGCTTAGAACTTGTTTCTTTTAATGGTTGTTATGTTTTTATGCAAGTAATTTAGTATTTCTTTACCTTGTTGTAGTTTAATTTGAGTTTAAGTTGTGCTTGATTAATTGTTTAGAGTTTTAGTTCTAAGTTGTGCTTGATTCTGCATGAGTCTGGAGGAAAGATATAACCCTCAGTTAAGGCCAACCACTACCCAGTATAAGGTGAAGAGTACTTACTTTAGCCCAGGACTTTGAGAACCTGTCCATCTGGGCCAATGGAGGTACGTCACCCATTTGATCCATGCTCTCTGCCCACAAACTGCCGAGACAGCCTTTCATCATCAAGAGGCTTGCGGGGGCGTCGGGCCGCCGAGCTAGAGCAGCTTCAGAGGGGATGGTGGTCCTGTAACGATGGCGGGCGGAGAAGGAAGGTTGAGAAGGGCCGGCGTCAGCACCAGGAGGGGCCGGAGTTGGCTCAGGAACGGGCTCAGTGGGCACCGGGTTTTGATGATCGCCGGGGCTGTCTCCCTCTGCAGCATTAGGAGCGGAGTGGAACGCAGCTGGTCGCCCCCTGTAGGGATTAGGGGAAGCTGCCAGATAAGGAAAACAGATGTAAAGAGGGAAGTAATGTCAGAGCCAGTCACGACAGTAGCAAGAGGCAGTATGATCATAAGAAAAAAGCAAGACCAAGCGTTAATGAAGTCAGACCTGGTTTTCGGCGCCGCCTGTGAAGCAGGGGCTGGTTATCAGAGTCAGAATCATCAGAGCAAGGCTGACCCAGGGAAGAGGCCGCCGCACCCCTGTCTGTGTCGCCCCGTCCGGATGAGCTCGGACCTGCGCGATGAAGAGCTGCACGACCGCGTCTGGATGATCGCGAGGCTCCTCGGGAGACGCTTCTGGCCGGGAGTGTGGCTTGGCCCCGACCCCGACCTCGGTTCAAGGCGGCAGAGGAAGGAGAAGCGGCGTGTAGGGCAGGGCTGGGAGCAGGCTGAGTCGCTGCCCCGACTGCGGCAGACCCCAGGTGAGGGAGTAGCCTCCTGCCCAAGATTGCCCGACTGCGCCGCATTATCTCCAGGTCATCGAGGGGCAGAGGCAGAACCTCCGACGCTCGATACAAAACTTCAGCTGAAGGCATCAACACAAGAAGTCACTCTTACAGGGAATCGAAAAGGAGGCATTCCACACGGACTCACCTAAGGAGCGCGGTGTGTCAGAGGTACAGCGGCTTATCCTGAAGAAAGAAAGTAGATCTTCAGATAGTAATCTCGTCAGATTCAAGCGCCAATCCTCTAGTCGATCAGCAGCCGTGGCATAGGAGAGGTCCAGGTGGAATTCGTCCAGCGCTGGAGTCAGAGGCAGTTCAGGTTGCCAGTGCATGGGCCAGGCAGTTTCCTCCGGAAACCGGAGAAAAAAGAACTTTTTCTTCCAGTTAGCACTGGGAGGAGGAAGAGGAGAAAAGAAAGCGGTTTGGCTGCGAGCTTGGAAATCAAAGAGACCATCGGCACCCCGAACGAGAGTGAAGAAGCAATGAAAAAGGGGAGCTGACCAAGAAACCTCACAAACTTCGCAGAGTACTACAAAGCCACATAAGATTTTTATGGAATTGGGGGATAACTGACCTAAGGGAACCTTAAAGTAGCGGCACACTCCGGACAAAAAAGGATGCGGGGGTAGACGAAGGTCAGATACGAACTGCTCAGTAAAGAAAGTACAAGAACCCGGCGGGGGATCGAAGTACAAGTTCACACCAGTAGGAATGATGGGGCGAAAGCTAGAAGGGACTTCGTAAGTGTACCGTAGGTCATCCCAATCTAACTTAGCGAAAGTTGAAGCGCTTGGGAAATGCTCCGCTAGCAAGGAAGCCCAAGAAGGAGAAGCCATTGCAAGGAAGATTATCTCAGGCGGCAGAAGGAACAGACGAAAAGGGGAAGCTTAGAGAAGAAAGAAGAAGCGCGGCGCAGTCTCAGAAACGATCAGTCGACGGCGGCGACGCTTGAGTGCTTTACTGTCATAGCGAAAGAAAGAGTCAGATAATACTTATAGGTATGGTGGGCGGAGGACATTTTCGTAAGTCAACAACGGACGGTAGATGCAGGGTCTGGAGTAGACGGGGGACGTTCTGCGATGAGCTTCGAGGAGACAACCAGGGGGCATTAAGGGAAAGATAAGGGTCCGAGATACGAAGCGCCTCCCTGGGAAATTGTGTTAAACAGGACAAAAGCGTATGGAAGGGTCACCAGAAGGCGGATAAGTCAAATCCGCGGGTTGCACGGACACACGAGGTAACCTTTAACCCAGGCAAGCCCATTAGGAGGGCGGCGATGGGAGGAGAGGCTACGTAGCGAAAGAAAGTAGATAAGGGAAATCTGATCATCGGAGCTCGGCCGAAACCAACGAACAACTTGCCGAAGAAAACAAGCTATCAGTGTGCGAAGGAGACGCAGCACAGTTGTAGGATCGTAGGGGAAAGCGAAGACAAACAGGCCGAGGTCAGTACCATTACACAAATACCACCGAAGAAAAGCCGGTATCAACGCATCAAAAAGTAAGCAGCCTAACATAGTTCTAATTACACTACATTCGGAGAAGGGGGAGACGGGTCATCAAAGGCCGACAGAGGGGGTGCTGGGTCGGCCGACTCAGCAGGAGGAGGGGCCAGGGCTTCAGAAGCTTTGGGGATGGCGGCAGGAAGATCCTGGGGAGACACCTCTACGAGGGTTGGAGCGGCAGCAGGAGGAGGAGCAGCCTGGAAGAAGAGCCCGTCATCCGCCTCGAAGGAGGGGAAGGCGTCCTGCGGCAGTTCCCGGGCCAGGCGAGCAGTATCCAAGAAAGTGGCGGGGGGCGCTGCACGCAAATAACCTTGCTCGAAGGCTTGTCTTATCCCGCCAGCAGCCCCGTAACTCAGCAGCACGACCATCCAGCGCCCCAGCTTCTGAAGGAAAAAGGAAGAACGAACATAGGCCAAGCGGTAGGCCTTCAGCCGCCCGAGCTCTCCCGCCAAGTACTCTGCCATGGCGTCCTTGTCCTCGATAGCCTCCGCGTGAGCTGCATTCAGGTCACTCTGGCCCTGAGACACTACCTCCTGGGCCCGCGAAAGCTTCGCCTGCAAAGATTGAAGCTGGGCCTGGCAAGCTTCCCACTGAGCTCGTAGGGTGGTTTCCCGACCCACAGCAGCATTGGCCACAGTTTGGGCTTCAGCCAACCCCATTTGTAGGAGCTCCCGACCTTGCTTCAGCAGGGCCAATTCCCTAGATTGGGCAAGCAACTCTGCCTCTCGGTTTTTCAGTTCAGAGGTCGCCGCTTGACGGCGTTCCACTTCAGAGGCCAGGGAAGACTCACTTGTCTTCAAAGCCGCCTCCAACTGTTGAAGTTTATCAAAGGCAGCATGGGAGATGGTCCGAGCCGAAGCTGCTGACTCCCCGATGGCCCGCAAATAGGCATCCAAGCTTCCCAAAGGGGGCTCGGGAGAAGCTGAGGAAGTCGCAGGATGCCCTAATTCCTGGAGACGTGCCTTGAGCGTCGCGTTCTCTCGCTGAAGCTCGGTCGCTCGTTGCACGGCGCTCAGACTCGCGGAGCAGGTCTGCCAGTAGCCGGAAGAAGAGGAAGGAGGTTACAGAGATACACGAATACAAGGGAACATAGGAGAAGGGACTTACCGCGACCAGTGAACGAGCAATCTGATCGAATTCCCCCAAAGGAGAGCCGCTCTCCCAGAACTGCTGGCTGGCTGATTGCCAGGAGATGGCCAGGTCCCCAAAGAAGTTGACCCTACCGAAGACAGGCGACGAATCAGCAGCAGGTGTGCAGGGCGGGTCGGTCTCCAAAGGAAGCCTCCACAACGCTTCGAAGGCTGGGTCTGTCGAGGGCAAGTTCGGGGTCGGCATGGCCGAGCTCGGAGGCACGCGAAGAGGAGACGCGGAGGGCATCAGTAAGTATGGAAGCTGATCGCTGGAGGACGAAGGCGGGGCAGGTAGCACGCTCTGGAGTGGCGCCGTAGTAAGTTGATCTGACGGCGGGCCTGCCACCTCCAGGTCATAGGCCTGTTCCTGGCCCAAACTTGTCTCCTGAGCCGAGCTCGTGCCCGAAGACTTGGAGGGGGAAGAAAGAACCACCACGCGTTGGCGCTATGAAGGTGGAGGAGAAGTGGCGGTGACTGGGGTCGTCCGTTTGCTATTGCGCGTCACACGCAGCCGTAGAGTAGGACGGAGAGGAGGAGCCTGTCTAGTGGGCGAAGAAGCAGTCGCAGGTTGATCGGAGGTGTGGGCGATGCTGGGTCTGCAGCGCTGGGAGAAGGTAGCACTGCGAGCGACGGGGCAATCACAACATCAGAGGTCGGGGGTGCTGGAAGTTGAGGATCGAAGGCAGCAGCTGGATCAGAAGGTAGGCCTGGTGTCAACTCCTGATGCAGGGCTTCCAGGACAGCAACTGCGGGCGTCTCTTGGCAGGCGAAGGAATGGAGGATAGCAGCCGCTACAAGAATAAAAAAGAAAAGGCACCTCAGTTAGCGAAGAGCGGCGTGCAAGAATAGACAACTTACCAAAGGGAGCTCCGATTTCGGCAGGAACGGGACTAAGACCGAAGGTGTATAAGATGCCTTCCAGCATCAACACAGACAAGCGAACAAGAACACCGGTCAACTTGTCCGCAGCTGCAAAGCAGGCAGATTCATGAACATGTGGGGGAAAAGCCGAAGTCGGGAGGGGGCGCCACTGAGAAGACCCAGCCAAGGGGGAAGGCGGTTTAAGAAAGAAAAAGCGGGACCTCCAACCCTTATTGGAAGAAGGTAGGCCATCAAAGAACTTAAAGCCCGGCTTGGCCTGAACGTTGAATATCCCCGCCTCGGCTCGCCGGAAAGAGTAGAAGTGCTGGAATAGGTGAGGCGTCAAGGAAATTCGATAGATACGGCATAAGATGACGGTTCCACAGATAGCTCGAAATACATTGGGAGCAAACTGGGAGATGTCGATGCCGCAATACTGGCACAAGCCTGAAATAAAGGGGTGCAAAGGAAAGCGAAGACCGCCCACAATCTGATCTCTAAAAACAGTGATAAAACCTTCAGGAGGAGACGAAGGATTCTCATTGGGTGATGGGAGTCGAAGCTCATATGAGAAATCCAATTGCAGAAGGGATTGTAATACCGACAGGTCACGGTGGTCCAAATCCGGAAGATAGCATGAATACCAGGGGAGGTCCTTACCAGCCATTGTCGCGAGGGAGAAGCAAGCAAGAAGGTTAGAGGCGAGAAGGATCACAGGCCAGGAACGATCAGAAAGGCAGAGGGGTCGCGAGCTCAGGCCGGAAGATGACAAGTTGCACTAGCAAGGACGAGCACGGAGGAGGAGGGGAGGAGAACGAAGCGTTGGAAAGGAAGCGGCAGATGACCTTTAGGGTTTATAAAGCCCATTCATGCCTAAGAAGCATCAAGAATCGGGCCGAGTATCTTTTTGGGTAACCCGCCCCGCGCCGTCTAAAGGGAAGTAAGCACGGAGGCGTACGAAAAAGGTATGGAAACTGACGTCAGGAAGCGTGGACCATAAATGCAACGGACAGGTGTCAGTATAAGAATAAACCTATTAAAGATAGGCGCGGCGGAGTAATCATGACAAGGTATGGCTCTAAAAAAGAGGCATCCCTCGGTAAGGTCGAGTGGGAGATTTTACAGAGTTGCAAGGGCCAGGCAGTCCAGTAGGGGTCGCGCAGGGAACAGGGCTGATCAGCGGAGGTTAGGAAGGCACGGGTTGGCAGTCAGGGGAGCTGCTTACTCGGAGTAGCTAGGCAAGCATCTCGGTGGAGACAGCCCCCAGGCCGGTTCGTTACCACACCAGCATGCAAAGGCACGCGAAGCTCCCACAAGCTAGAAGAGCGTTGCGTGCCCAGGGCAGAATAAGGTTCACGTTCCCTCTCTCCCGCCCACATCCTATACTATGCATGATATGCTTGCAGGAAGACGAGGGATGCGGCAGAACGAGCGCAAAACTGGCGAATAACGCCCAGCCGGTAGAAGTAATTAAGGTGGTTTAGATGAGGCAAATGGAGGCTGAAGAGTGCGTCACATCTGTGCTACTAGCAAGGAGGGTCCAGCAGGTCTCGGACCAGCGCCATCGCCACCGGTCTCGGACCGGAGTACCCAGACTCTCGCCCCAGTGTGAGTTATAAGTGAGCTCTGTCCTCACGCCCAACGACCTTCTTAGGTCGGCTCCCATGCGAGAATTAAAAGTGAGCCCCGTGCTCACGCCCAACGACCTTTTAGGTCGGTAGTCCCAGACTCTCGCCCCAGTGCGAGTTATAAGTGAGCTCTGTCCTCACGCCCAACGACCTTCTTAGGTCGGCTCCCATGCGAGAATTAAAAGTGAGCCCCGTGCTCACGCCCACCGTCACATTCAACCGGCAGGCCCGCCCTCTCGCCCCAGTGCGAGTTATAAGTGAGCTCTGTCCTCACGCCCAACGACCTTCTTAGGTCGGCTCCCATGCGAGAATTAAAAGTGAGCCCCGCGCTCACGCCCAACGACCTTTTAGGTCGGTAGTCCCAGACTCTCGCCTCAGTGCGAGTTATAAGTGAGCTCTGTCCTCACGCCCAACGACCTTCTTAGGTCGGCTCCCATGCGAGAATTAAAAGTGAGCCCCGCGCTCACGCCCAACGACCTTTTAGGTCGGTAGTCCCAGACTCTCGCCTCAGTGCGAGTTATAAGTGAGCTCTGCTCTCACGCCCAACGACCTTCTTAGGTCGGCTCCCATGCGAGAATCAAAAGTGAGCTCTGTCCTCACGACCAACGGCCTTTTAGGTCGGCCCCATGCGACGAGTTATAAGTGAGCTCTGCTCTCACGCCCAACGACCTTCTTAGGTCGGCTCCCATGCGAGAATCAAAAGTGAGCTCTGTCCTCACGACCAACGGCCTTTTAGGTCGGCCCCATGCGGGAATCAAAAATCAGCCCCTCTTTGAAAATCATAAGCGAGCTCGGTGCCTATGCCTAACTACCTTGCTGAGAGATGTGCCTCACCTTGAGCAGGGCGTTTTCCATAATCAGGTCAGCTACATCTAACTTTACTTTGCGTGAATTTCAAATATGCAGCAAATACGCAGGGCAAGGGATGCGGAGCACCATCTACCCTACTCCTACAGCGCCAATATTAACTACGAAATCAGGTTTTACACGCTCATCACAGTTGCAATTTTTAAGCACTACATTGACTTTATTATCCAAAATACATGCATGAAAAGAAATCATGAAGCGACTCTAGGCTCTTACACAAGGGCCTATTTCTAAAAACGTGTTTGCTAGATGAAAATTGAGCAGGAGAAACTGGGCCAAAAGGGGACGGATCTACAAGCGTAGTAGCGCAGTTCAGCAAGGGAGGGATACAGCCAAGGCTACAGGCAGAAACGCCTCCTGACAAAGGAGCCACCGCGACAACTATTCCCCAGGCCAGCTTTGACTCGTGGAAGGAATTGGTCCTGGGGAACGAGCACTCCCGCGTGAAGACCTGTCGGGAGATTCAGGCGCGCTCACGGCCCGGGCCAGCTCCGCGTGAAGGGAGTCGATGACTGTTTGTTGTCGGGCGAGCGTGTCTTGTTTGTCCTCAAGAACCGCACGGAGGAGAGATAACTCTGTCTCATGCTCTCGTTGCAAACGGTCTTGGCGGCTAATTTGGTGCTGCAGATCAAACTGGTATTCGTCTTTCATCGCCTTTTCTGCATGCACGCGAGATTTTGTAAGACGATACAGGGCGTCCATGTTATGCAAGGCAGCCAGCAGACGAGCTCGGTCCCTGGACAGGCGCTCCAGTTCGCGTTCTTTCTCGGCAAGTTGCGAGGTGAGCTGATCTATCCGCATTTGGGAAGGTAGTTGATCAACTTCGTCAAAGGAAGGAGAAGGCATTTCGGGGGAAAAGAAGCAGTTAAAGCGCGGGTGAACAAAAGATAGTAGGGGAGCAGGAATGAAGAAGGATAGAGCGAAGAAGTGACCGTGAGGCTCTTTATAAAGAAGGCGGGTGACCAAGTCAAAGCAAAGGCATGGGCGCGACACCCCAAGCGACTGGTAAAGTAAGGAAGAAGGCATGGTATCCCAAGCAATGCGACACAAAAGCTGATGCGTGACGCAGGAAGCAGGGTGCGCAGAGATATGCTGAGATCATAGAGATACGCTGAGGCAGATACACGGAGATCTGCTGAGATCACAAAGATATGCCGAAGTCACAGAAAGGTGCGGAGGTCTAGTCAGTCAGACTGTCGTCCTCCTTCGACTAGACTTGTGGGGGAGGCTTGTGATACGGTTAGTGATGGAGGGGCCCAAGAGGAAAGGATTAGAAAAGTCCAGGCTATGTGGCGGTCAAAAGTCACGAGGAGGTGGCGGTCAATAGTCATGGCGACTTGGCGGTCAAAAAGGCAGGCTGACAGGGCAGTCAGGGCTCAGCATAGGTAGAAGCGGGTTGGGATCGGCAGAGCTGAGTGGAGTCAGCTCGATCCACAGGCCTGCAGTAGAGGGCCCGAAAATACAGAGCACATAGGCCGGTTAGGATCGGCAGAGCTGAGTGGAGTCAGCTCGATCCATAGACCTGCGGTTGAGGGCCAGGAAGTACAAAGCGCAGGATGCAAGTCGGGATCGGCAGAGCTAAGCAGAGGCCAAGAACTGGAAGTATAGGCCAATGGGTCGGAAGCGACAGAGCTGATCAGAAGTAGCCCGAGCTACAGACCTGTGGTTGAGGGCCAGGAAGTACAAAGCGCAGGATGCAAGTCGGGATCGGCAGAGCTAAGCAGAGGCCAAGAACTGGAAGTATAGGCCAATGGGTCGGAAGCGGCAGAGCTGATCAGAAGCAGCCCGAGCTACAGACCTGCGGTTGAGGGCCAGGAAGTACAAAGCGCAGGAGGCAGGTTGAAGATCAGCGTAGCTATGTCTAGACAGTTAGGGCTGCAGGTCTGCGAGTTGGAGGCCTGGAAATACGAACCACAGGTGCAGGCTGGTGCGGGGACACAATGGATAGGAGGAGCTAAGTAATACGGGAGCGGAGAATCTCAACGGTCCGTCAGGGGTAATCATTACATACCAACGATGCGGGCGAAGGCGAAGGTTCCTGAAACGAAAAGATGCCCTCATAGCCAGTAGTAGCCTGCCAGCTGTCCCTCATTACAGGACAAAACTCAAGTGCGAAGGCGGAGTTTCCTAACAGAAATATGCTTTCACAACAAATAGCAGCGCGACAGGTGTCCAGGACTAGAGGACAAAGCCGGGCGTTTAACGTTTTCTGACAGAGGGGCAGGTTCCAGCAGGAGGATGCATAAAAGGGGAGAAATCCCTCGTACACAGGTACGCGCACACACTCCCCCGTCACTTTTTTCCGCAACTGTTTTCCTTTTCTCCTTCTGTCTGCTTTTTTCTGGGGAAAAAGGACCTGACTTGAGCGTCGGAGGGCCGGATCCGGGGACTTTTTCCCTGGGTTTTGGTCTCTAACGTGAGGGGGGGGATCGTCTGAGTGTGCGCAGGGTCCTGCAGCCGCATCAGCCACCCGTGGGGAGCCTGCACCGCCCGCGACTTTCCGTCAACGCCCAGTCCACCGCGACCGGCCTCCGTCCGACTCAGCTTCCGGACGGGATCAATACTCATGCTCTCCTAGATATAGGTCTGAGCTAGAGAACTTAATAATACTAGCTCACACTTTGAACAATGTAAGTTTGTTATGATAACTATTCCATCTTAAACGAACGTTAAAAATTCCATATGCTCATCTATATCTTGATCATGTATAAATTTGTACATGATGGAGTCCTTGGACGTCCTCGGGTGGCTCCTCTCCTGTCCTCCTTGGAGCTACAGTTGAGTCTGTCCTTTGACCGACTGAGCCTTGGCACTCTTCAAGTCAACATGTGTCAGCGGGCATAGCCGACGTGATCCTCCAATGGTCAAGTTAGTACTGAATTGAAAGTTGGGGTTCGCACAGGTGTGCGAGAGAAGAAAGCAAGTAGCTCAAGTGAGAAGACTAAAGAGTGACCTCTACCTATGAGAAGAAAATTATGCCGTTACTTACTCATCACTAGACTTCATATAGCTAACGGAAGAGGAGATTCACATGGATTTATTAGAAATACAATCAAAATTTTACATTGAAAATATATGAAAAAGATAATAAGTTATAAAGATGAAAGATATTTTCATTGGTATAAAGTATTTTGGGTAGAGCCCAAAAATAAATCTATTAACGCTTAGGTCTAAAGTGGACAATATCATACCATTGTACTGAGCTAAAAGATATACGTATGAGATGAAAATCATGCCTTTACTCATACATCGTCTGACCTTATATACCTAATTGAAGAGGAGATCCACATGGACTTGTTAGGTAAACATGAAAGATATCTCTATTAGTATAAAATCTTTTGGGTATAGTCCAAAAATAAATCTATGACTTAGGCATAAAGTGAATAATATCATATCATTATACCGAGCTAAAAGATAGGATTACACGTGTGTGAGAGAAGAAAGTAAGTGCCTCAAATGAGAAGACTAAAGAGTGACCTCTACGTATGAGAAGAAAATCATGTCTTTACTCACCCATCGTCTGACCTTATATACCTAATTGAAGAGGAGACCCACATAAACTTATTAGGAATATAATTAAAGTCGTATATTGGAATATATAGAAAAGATCATGAGTTTAAAAAATGAAAGATATCTCCATTGCTATAAAACTTTTTGGGTAGAACTCAAAAATAAATCCATTAAAACTTAGGCCTAAAGTGGACAATATTATTAGGATCCTCGACGGCTGGCTAGCGGAGAGAAGGGGGTGGTGAATAGCCCCTGCACAAAAACAAACAAAAATACCTTTCTCGAACTTATAATTTAATATAACACTTGCATAAAATCATAATAAAGAAATTAAAAAGAAAGAGTCACCGAGAAGTTATTTGGTTACAACCAGAGAGGTTGTTAATCCAAGGAAGTTAAAGCGTACTAAAAAAATCTTTTTCGGGCGAAGAAGTCTCTTTACAGCAATGAACACACAACAAGACGAAGCTAAAATAGAAAAAGAAAAGCGCACAAGTGTTGTTTGGATATTTCTAGTTGTTGTTAGCTTCTGGGAGCAAGGCAACTTATATAGCTCTGCTCGGGGCACCTGGAAGAGTTCCAGACGCCTAGAGGGGGATACAATTTTATCCCCTTCGTAACGGATTGCAGTCAAACATGATCCGGATAAAATCCGATTCCGGGCGGCCGAACTCAGTCCGGGTGCCCAGACTAGGAAAGTAAATCGAGTTGACTTTTTCTAGTCCAAGCCTTCCACTCCGATTTCGCTCACCTCGGTTCAAGTCTTCCGCTCTAGTTCCTCTTGCTTGAATGATCTTGGTCATCCGGAATAGGGCTCACCCAAACCCAACTTCCAGTCTTCTCGAGCAAGCTTCCGCTCCTGGCTTCTCGTTCCTCGAAAATGTCGCGCACCTCCTTCTCGTCCACCCGCATACTCTTCTGCAGCACCTCGTCCCTCAGACGCACCGAGCTTGTCGGCTCTCTCTCGTGCCGTTCTTCTCGCTAGCTGTGTCTTTTGCTCGACATCCTGTGCTCCTAAGTTCCTGCACACTTAGATACAGGATTAAACACAACATGACCTAACCTAACTTGTTTGATCACATCAAAACAACCTTGGGGTACCAACAATCTCTCTCTTTTTGATGTGAACAACCCAAGTTAAGTTAAGGTAAACTAACATAAAGTAAAAGAGATAACTTTTGCAATAAAAGTGCAAAAAATTGAAAAAGGTCAAACTACCTCCCCCTAGACTTAATCTTCTCTTCTCCCCTTTTTGATCACATAAAAAATGGGGTACCAAAAGAAATTTAAGGGTAATTTTTTCAAAAAATAGGAAAGTTTTTTGTTGAAAAAAATGATTTTCAATATTTTGAAAAACTTATCGAGTTTTTGAAAATTTTGAAAATAATTTTGATAGCACTTAAAAAAATTACAATAATTTTAGAAAAAAATTTCTAAGTAAAAAATATTTTTGATATCACCAAAAAAACATCAATAATTTTCTAAGTTAAACAAATTTACAAAAACTAATTTTGGTAAGTAAAGCTGATACTTCCAAAAAAACTTTAAGTCTTTAAAAAAATTTCAAAATATTTGAGTGACTATTTAAAGCATTATTTAATTACAATTAAATGCTTTATCAGTTAGTTAATTAAATATTTTATTTCATTAATTGACTTCCAAATTGTGGTGAAATACTAAGTCTTCTTAGTTATTAGAGTAACAACCACTTTCTAGATAAAACCTCTTAAGGAAATTCAAACATTTAATTTTCTTGTTGAAAGCCTTAAGTCTAATTAAAGTTCAATTTAGACAAGACTTTGGAACCCAATATAGGTTTCTGCCAACTGGGTTAATTAAAAATCTCTTAGGAATATATTGTTGGTGTGGGAAGCATCCGACGATCGAACCTATGTTTTGATTATGTCAAATGGTTCAAAGTTAAGTTTGTGAGGGATCGGTGGCCGGCTTGAAGGAGAGTTGGATAGCTAGGTCACCCTCAATTCACTTTCTTCTCTACAAGGTGTTAGTGCGTAGCGGAATATACTAAACAAAAAGAATAAGAACAAGCAAGAAAGAACAAACGCTAACACAAATCCTTTACGTGGTTCAGAGATTGCTTGCTCCTACTCCACGGCGTGTCCTTGAGGCGGACGAACCCTTGATCCTTCGGTGGATCAATCCCCGGCAATCTCATGCTAGCTCTTACTCCTTCTCGGTGGAGTACAACCTCTCACAAGGTTCTCTTCCTCTTACAAGATAAACTTAGGTTTAAGACGAAGAGAATAGGCTTGGAAGCTTTTAGGCAATGACAAGAAGTGATTCAATAATAAATCGGTAAGTTGCTTCTAGCCCCAAAGCTTCCTTTAAATAAGAGGAGAGAGTTGATCATCATATTAACTCATCTCGGCACCAGTCGACTGGAAAAACCATCAGTTGATTGGTGCTACCGTTGGAGGTAGCCAACGGCTACTTTGCAGCACCAACGGTCTGCTAACGGTCATTTACCAGTCGACTGCTAAAACTAGCAGTCGACTGGTAGCTGTTTGCTGAGCAAACAGAATGCTTCTGTTCGCTGCCAGTCGACTGCTAAAACATGCAGTCGACTGCTAAAACATGCAATTGACTGGTGCAGTTGACTACTAAAAGTTACAACAGACTGGACTGCACCTTGTTACAGACTCACACTCATCCTCTCCGGAGTCGCCCTTAAAGTCCTCTTCCTCGGCCTTCGTCCCTCAAATGCACCCGAGCCTGCGGCTCCTCTCCGTGCCATCCTTCACGTTGCCTTGAAGTCCACTTCCCTCAGCTCCACTCGGTTGCTCCTCGTCCGGCGATCCCTCGGATGTCTTCCATACCATCCTTCACCGACTCAAGGATCTGAGCCCTAGGATGAGCTTCCCAAGCTTAATTGCACCAAGCTTCTCATGTGTGTTTCACCAAGTCCTGCAAGACTCAAACACACATATCGAATACATATGAAAGCCTAACTTAAACTCTTTGACACACACATCAAAATCATGATCATACTGATCAAGCATAGGTCGATTGCACCAATAATCTCCCCCTTTTTGATGTGTGGCAATATGTTTAAGTTAGGCATAAATAGCAACATGAAAATTAAAAGCAATAATTAAACATGAAGCATAATACCCAAGCTCCCCCTTAACATATGCTCTCAACCTTAATTTTCAAGTTTTGCGCACAATTAGGTCACACAATTAGGTTTCTAACTTAAACCTTTCCATTTCTCCTCCTTTGACACCATCAAAAATTATACCAAACATGTACACATACTAAGGTATCAATGTGGACTTAAAGTTACCCAAAATCAGATCTTGAAGATGCTGAAAAAGAGCCACCAGTCGACTGCTAACTGTCACAGTCGACTGGCACAAACCCAAACTGATTTTCAGCATTCTGAAGCCAACTTCATAAATGCATAAAAAATTTCAGAAAATTCAAAAAATCATGAAATTTTGAACACATATTTCTTATAATGTTCTTTAACAAGGAAAAATATGTTTTCATGAAAATTTATCATATTTTTGAAGTTTTTATAAAAACTCAAATACCTTGAAAGTCACTCAAGTTTGTATCAAATTAAACCTTAGTTTTGAATTCATATGTTTCAAAAATAACTATTCATTGTAAATAAAACATAAAATTATTTTCAAAACATTTGAAATGTCCAACTATAATCTATGGGCAAGATGTCAATTAATTAAATATTTGTTTTCCCCATAGTTGGTTTATGATCACTAAAAATTGATACATTTCATAACTCATCAAAAATGTCATAAGCATATGTGAATTATTTGTATCATCATAATATCTCACATTTATGGTTAGAAAATAATGGGAATCATTGTGAGATAAAGGTAACCTCTACTTAGTCATTTTGATCATGAATTTCTATCAAGGCTAAGTGCTCCCCCTTAAGGTCTCAAGTCAATCATTTTTAAGGATTTGAAATATGATTTCCATGGTTGACTTGACATAAAATCCTCTAACCCTTGAGGATTGATTTTGGCACCCAATAGAAATTCTTTCTAATTGGGTTAACCAAATATTCCTTGGGGATCCATTTTCTATCTATGGTCTTGATTTTTGATTGCCCCTAGCAAGTAGACAATGGTAGGTCTTTTCATTGTTGGGTTCATTGTATCCTAACTCATTTTTATTAAAACTTGCCCTTTGGCTCCCAATTATCATATTTAGGGTTTTAGATCCAATTTTAAATTTTCTAAGGGCATTTGTAAGGTATTCTACCTTTTCCCTTAAAGCCTTATTTTCTTCTTCTAAACATGAATCATTTGAATTAGTAGAAGAAGCATGCATATCATCATCCCTAATAGACATGGATTCTAATTTTTCTTTAAGCATGCAAATGTTATTTTTCAAGGTTTTATTTTTCCTTTTTGCCTTGAACAAATCATCATTTGTACTTTTAATGATCTTAATTAAAACATGAGGAGGAAGATTGTATACCTCAATTACCGAGACGTCCGAATCCGAAGTTTGTCCTCCCCCTTCACTTGAGCTCCCTTCTTCATCTTCACTTGAGCTCCTTCCTTCTTCTTTTTCGGATGAGGTGGAGGCTACATCATCAATTTCCATGAGAGAAAAATGGGAAACATGATGCTCTTCTTCCTCCGATGACAATGGATCATCCCATGTTGCTTTTAGGTTTTTTACTTTCTTCCCTTTTTCTTTTGACTTCTTCTTCTCTTCCTTCTTCTTTAAGAGGGGACAATCATCTCTTATGTGCTTCTCCTTGACAATTGTAGCAAATGACCCTCCTTGTTCTACTTTTGCTTCTTGAGCTTTTCTTGACATGAGATTTGTTAGTTGAAAATTTTTTAAATGCTCTTCTCATTTTCCTTACCATATATGCCTCTTAATCGCTATCCATTGAGGCGCTTGATTCTTCGGGGTCGAAGGATGGTGGAGATAAAGATTTCTTCTTCTTTCCCTTTCCCTTGTTTGCCACAAGGGCTACTCCTCTTGATCTATGAGCTTCTCCATCTAATCCTTCAACTCTTGTTTCGTGAAGCTCCATTGTTGAGAAGAGTTCATCTAGAGATGATTTCTCTAGGTCCTTTGATATGTAGTATGAATCTACAATGGAGCTCCAAGTTGTGGTTTTTAGGAAAGCATTTAAGGCTTTCATCACCATGTCTCAATTTGAAAGTGTCTCACCTACACTTGTTAGTCTATTAATAATTTTCTTAATTCTAGAATGTAAAATTTATACATTTTCTCCTTTCTCAAGCTTGATATTGTTGAGTTGAGTTCGAATGAGGTCTCTTTTTGCAAATTTTGCTTCCAATGTCCCTTCATGAAGCTCCACTAGCTTTTCCCACAAATCTTTGGCACTTGTATAGTTTTCAATTCTTGTTACTTCTTGTTGTGGAAGAACATGTAGTAGGTGATGCATTGCCTTGAAATTTACTAGATGCTCTTCTTTTTACATTTTGGTCCATCTTGTTATGTCAATTGTCTCATTGTGTTCATCCTTGGGCTCTTTAAAACCACTTCTCATGATTAGCATAATGTCAAAATCGGTATTGAAAAATACCTCCATTTTCTTCTTTCACCAAGAGAAGTCCCCTTCGAATTTGGGTGGATGAATGTTTGAGCCGGCCATTTTGATGAAGTGCTCTTCTTGGCGATTAGTCCGTTGAAGGACATCCTTGCTCTGATACCACTTGTGAGAGATTGGTGGCCGGCTTGAAGGGGGGTTGGATAGCTAAATCACGCTCAATTCGCTTTCTTCTCTACAAGGTGTTAGTGCATGGCGGAATATACTAAACAAAAAGAATAAAAACAAGTAAGAAAGAACACACGCTAACACAAATCCTTTACGTGGTTCGGAGATTGTTTGCTCCTACTCCACGGCGTGTCCTTGAGGTGGACGAACCCTTGATCCTTCGGTGGATCAATCCCTGGCAATCTCCGGCTAGCTCTTACTCCTTCTCGGTGGAGTACAACCTCTCACAAGGTTCTCTTCCTCTTACAAGATAAACTTAGGTTTAGGAGGAAGAGAGTAGGCTTAGAAGCTTTTGGGCAATGACAAGGAGTGATTCAACAATAAATCGGTAAGTTGCTTCTAGCCCCAAGGCTTACTTTAAATAAGAGGAGAGAGTTGATCATCATATCAACTCATCTCGACACCAGTCGACTGGCAAAACCATCAGTCGACTGGTGTTACCGTTGGAGGTAGTCAACGGCTACTTTACAGCATCAACGGTCTGCCAACGGTCATTTACCAATCGACTGATAAAACTAGGAGTCGACTGGTAGCTGTTTGTTGAGCGAACAGAATGTTTCTGTTCGCTGCCAGTCGACTGCTAAAACATGCAGTTGACTGGTGCAGTTGACTGCTAAAAGTTGCAACCGACTGGACTGCACCTTGTTATAGACTCACACTCATCCTCTCCGGAGTCGCCCTTGAAGTCCTCTTCCTCGGCCTTTGTCCCTCAGATGCACCCGAGCCCGCGGCTCCTCTCCATGCCATCCTTCACGTTGCCTTGAAGTCCACTTCCCTCGGCTCCACTCCGTTGCTCCTGGTCCGGCGGTCCCTCGGATGCCTTCGATACCATCCTTCACCGACTCAAGGATCTGAGCCCTAGGATGGGTTTCCCAAGCTTCTCATGTGTGTTTCACCAAGTTCTGCAAGACTCAAACACACATATCAAATACATATGAAAGTCTAACTTAAACTCTTTGACACACACATCAAAACCATGATCATACCAATCAAGCATAGGTCGATTGCACCAACAAAGTTGTCTTGTTATCTAACAAACTTTATTGAGCTTGTAGGAAAATCCTAAGTTATCTTAGGCAAAAGTCCTAGTGGATTCTAGGCAGGTAGAAAATCTTAGGGGGTGATAACCCTAAGTTCTAGGGGACGGTAATCGTTATAGTTGAATTTCACAATTATATATTATTATTATTATTTTAATAATTCATATGTCTAAATTTAGTTGATTAATTTTGGAGTTAAATGGTCTTTTTTATAGTTTATTTAGCGGATAAATTTAAAACATAATTTATATTTAGAGGTTTCGATTGAATTAATTTTTTTATTTGTTTACTTAAATGCTTTATTACTTCACCATGGCATAGTAAAAAAACTTTTAATTGTAAAATACAATAGTATTATTGTATACTATTGAAGAAGACACTTAGCCATTTAGTGCTAAAATAATGGAATGGCAGGCAATTAAAAAACTAATAAAAAAGATTTTATTTTTTCATCGTAAAAATATATAATATATAATTAAACTAATTCACTTTGCATTAAAATCTGAATGGGTAATTTATAGTGGACAAAATATTTAAAAAAACACACATAACGATAATATTTACCAAACAAGTACTCATTTTTCAAATACTTTTATTTAAACAAAATATATTAAATTATTGTTTAAAAAAATCTCAGAACAAGGGATTGGCTATGGGAAAACCACACTCGACAGTGAAATTGTAGCCAATAACAATGATCAATATAACTGACTCCTCGACGACTATCCGTAACAGTCAATCACGGTAACATTGCAAAATTGCGATCGACGACGACCACAATCTCCAAATTGTAGTTAGGTCCAAACTGTGACCGGCCTTTTTTTTATAATAAGTTTAATTTTTTTAAAGAAAAATAATATCTAAAAAAGATTAATGTAAAAATTAAATATATTCTTTTTAAAAAATTGGGTGCGACCTTGAATAGATTTAAATAGATGGTTCCAAAAGCCCCCATAATGCTAATCCGGATAATGGTATAGTGATAAAAGGTTTTTTTTAAGAATATAAGTGGATGTTATTACGATTGAATACCTATCCTTTCATTTTACCTTGATTAATTTTTCATCTCTTTCTTTTAATGTTAAAAGATATATCATTTCATCTTCTCTTCATTAATGTATTGTGTATATTCTTAATCCTATAAATAGGATATGTACAAAATTATTGGAATATACTTAATTGGAAATCAAATAAATATCTCCCCCTTCTTTTCGCATGTTCATCTATTACTCTCTCGTTATTATGCTTTTAATTTTATAATACGTTATCAACGAGAAGCTTTCTTGTCCGAGAAAGTTAAGTTGCTTGAGGTAGTCAACAGTAATTTTAAAAACATTCATTTCTTTTGTTTCTAAAGTCATCACTAATATTTCTTTGAATTATCATGTCGAACCTTATGAAATTGGAGTTCATGGCTCTTGATGTTACCGGCAAGAACTATCTCTCGTGGATATGAGATGTTGAAATTCACCTTGCTGCCAATGATCTTGGAAACACCATTAAAGACAAAAACACGACATCCGACCAAGAAAAGGCTAAAGAAATGATCTTCCTTCGCCGTCATCTTCACGAAGCTTTGAAAATTGAATATCTCACCATGAAGAACTCACTTGTTCTTTGGGAAAGTTTGAAAGAGACGTATGATCATCTAAAGATAATCATCCTCCCAAAAGCTCAATTTGATTGGATGCACTTGCATTTGCAAGATTTTAAATATGTGAGGGAATATAATTCGACCTTATATTAAATTACTTCTCAACTGAAATTATGTGGAGAAATTGTTTTTGACAGAGATATATTAGAGGAAATATTCTCCACTTTTCATGCATCAAATGTGCTCCTACAACAATAATATCGTGTAAAGGGTTTTGAAAAGTATTCTGAATTGATCTCATGTCTCCAATTGGCCAAACAAAATAATGAGATTTTGATGAAAAATCATGAGGCTCGTTTGACTAGATCTACTTCATTCCCTGAAGTGAATGTGACAACATATAACTTTGGAGGTCAATCTCGAGGTCATGGTCATGACCCTGGTTGTGGTTGTGGACATGGATGTGGACATAGTCATGGTCGACAATATGTTCATAATGATCATCCTTGCTATATGAAAAGGGGAGAAAGTACTACAAAGACACATGAGGGAAAAAGGGTCAATGTAGTAAAAATGTAGAAAATTTATGTTATCATCGTGCATAAAAGGTCATTGGTCGCATACTTATCGTACGTTAAAACATCTTACTAATCTCTATCAAGAATCAGTGAAAAACAAAGGAAAGAATGTGATAGAGACAAATTTTGTCTCTAATGATGACAAAGTTGATCATTGTAATGATGACAAAGTTTATCATTTTTATGATGATATCTCCTAATTTGATGTGCAGATTATGACAATGATACTTGTCTCGTAGATAATTTTGGAAGATTATTGGTGCAATTGTTGTCTGTATAAAGGTTGACTAGTTTGACTAAGCTCAAGTGTAGTCAAACTTGAGTTTCAATATTTGGACAATATGTTGTGGATAACATGTTTGGACAATATATTGTGGGGCATATGAGAAAGAAATCAAGTAGGTCATGGAAGACCGATACTTGACTGGTAAAGTCTTAATTAGATATTAGGCAATAGTAAAGTCCTAATTAGGGATTAGATAGTCGCAAAGTCCTAACTAGGAGTTAGACAATGGTAAAGTCCTAACTTAGAGGTTGGCAAGGAAAGTCCAAGTGGTCAAGGAGAACTGCACGTTGACAAGGAAAGTCCTAATTGCGGTTAGGCAAAGGAAAGTCTAAGTGGGTCAAGGAGGCCCGCATGTTGGCAAAGGAAAGTCCTAATTATGATTAGGCAAGCAAGTCCAAGTGGATCAAGGAGGAGCACACGTTGGCAAAAAAAAAAACCCTAACTACGGTTAAGCGAAGGGAAGTCCAAGTGGGTTAAGGGAGACTGTACGTTGGCAAAGTTAAGTCTTAACTGTAGTTAGGTAAAAGAAAAATTCAAGTGGGTCAAGGAGGATCACAATTAATGATCGGAAGTCCAACGAAAAGTTGGCAAAGTTCAAGTGGGTCAAAAAATTAACCAGACACTTGGTGGAGAAGTCCCAACAAGTCATAGTTGATCAGAGATTGGACAAGGGAATCCTAGACTCCGGTTAAATGAGCTAGAGTTGGGCAATCGATTAGATAATCAATTGTGTCAAATCTAATCGATCAGTGGATCAATTGGGAGCATGAGTTCGCGAAGCAGAAAGTGTTCGGATCGATTGGGCAATTGATCAAGGTCAAACCCAATCGATTAGGTGATCGATTGGGAGAAGTTTACGAAACAAAAAGGTGTTGGATCGATTGGGTAATCGATCAAGATCTACACCAATCGATCAAATGATCTATTGGGCATATTTTCTTCTCGACGCACAAAATCATGTGAATTGATCAGGTGATCGATTCACCTTGGATCCAATCTACTCGATAATCTATTAGGAAAAGTTTGTGACAAATAGAGAGCTTCTAAATCGATTAGGTGATCGATTGGAGATACTTGATTGATTGGGAGAAGCTCGCAAGTTAACAAAAGACTTCGTAATCGATTAAGAATGCTCATAATCAATTAGCTAATCGATTAAGTGACAAAGAAAAGAGTCGTTGAGAGGTTTGGACAACTAGATGCGCTCAGATCTGGTGTGATAATAGATTGGGAATAAAACTAATCAATTGGGGGTAAGGTCAATCGATCGGGAGCCCTAATCAGTGGGATATAAAAGCGATGACAAAGATTCAAATGCAACACTTATTCTTTGATTCTTTCTGCTAGTTCTTGGAGCAAAGTGATGTTGTATTTCCAAGCATCAAGAGGCGATCCACAACAACAAGAGATCAAGAGCAAAGGTCCTTTATTATTTTATCTATTTCCTTGTTATTTTTGTATTTCTTGTTGTATCTTGTATTCGCTTGTACAAGGCTTTTCCGCCTCCTAGAAGGAGGATTTCATAGTGTACTATGAGTGATGAGAGTGGACCCTTGGATTATTCACCTTAAGGAGATGGATACCAAGTAAAATCAAAGGAATTAGCATTTGCTTCGAGTTTCTACTATAACAAATCATCAACAAAATCATTGGAGTGAATCACCTCCTCTAGCTCGTCGGAGTGTCCTAACAAGTGGTATTAGAGTGACACCACTCTTCATTGAACTAATCGCAGAGAGAACAATGAGCTAGAGGAAGAAGAAGATATTGAAGCTTGAAGCCCGAATTTCAAAGTTAAGAAATTATCATCAAAAGAAGTTAAGTTCAAAAATGAAGTTTAAAGATGGATTCGGATATGATATCCGAGCACCTCGACCCTACAGAATTGGAAGCTTCGATCTTTGGAAATCAAAAGTTGAAAAAAAATTCATGATGAAGATAGAGCAATGATTTGTTTTAATGGACAAATTTCAAGCTCTAACAGATAATAAAGGAAAGCTCCTCAAGAAAAGAAAGTGGACCGAGGTGCAACTAAGAAAATCCGAGGCCAATGATGAGGTAACTAAAATTTTGATCAATTTATTACCTAACAATATCTTGTGTAATATAGGAAATTATAAGAGTGCAAACGAGTTATGGAGAAAGTTGGTCAAGTTCCATGAAGATCCCTCCACTTTGCCAAATCAAGAAAAATCCAAAGAGATAGACTCACTGGATCAAAAAGATGAGGATTTGAAAGTTGAAAGGTGTTTAACATCTGAAGAAGAAATTAAAGAAGCATCCACTTCAAGGATTGAGGGGGAGAGATCAAGCAAAATTCATGAAGGTATAACAATTTTAATTTATAAGGATAAAAATCATATAATTTATTTTGAGTGTAGAGAAAGAGGGCACTGCAAGAGTAAGTGTCTAAAGTTGATCAAGAAAAAGGGTCAAGTGGCACCCAACGACAAAGAGAAGTCAAAGGAGGTCAGCCTCATGATACACAAAGGTAAGAAGCACACTGTGTTAGGATCGATGATCGCGGCTAGAGAGGGGGGTGTGAATAGTCGACCCCAAATTCTTTCGTTTCTTCCTACGATTAGGGTTAGCGCAGCGGAAATAACTAAATAGAAACGAAAGCGGAGAATAGCAAACCTCAAACTCGTCGATGTAACGAGGTTCGGAGATGAAACTCCTACTCCTCGGCGTGTCCGTAAGGTGGACGAAGCCTATCAATCCGTCGGTGGATGAGTCCCCGGAAAATTGGCTAATATAAACTCCTTATGGGTGGAGAAACCTTGCCACAAGAACTTTGCAACAGCAATAAGGAGTACAACAGTAGAGAAAGCAAACAAGAACAATCGAAATGTAAAACCCTTTGCTTGCCTTCTCGTTGTCGACTGGAATCCTGATGAAGCAGCAACTTCTCGGATCCAAGCTCAGCTAGAAAACCAGCAGGAAGCTCACCCGAAGCTTCGGCAGTGAGAGATCAACAAAGCTCGCAGAAGGAACCAGGAAGAACTTGCAAGAAGCAAGAAGAAACGGAGAGAAAGAAGAAGAGTTGTAGTCAGCAGCCCTCGATCTCTTCTTATAACCTCTGATATCCTGAGCCAACCTGCGAACCTGCAAGAAAAAGAATGAATACGAAGTTCGAATAACCCAGCCGTTGAGTCACAACGGCACTGACCGATCAGCTCCAACCTGATCGGTCCACACTGTCCCTGATCGGTCTTGGGACCGATCAGCAGGAAGCCCGATCAAGCTATGTCCTGATCGGTCCAAGGAGTCTGATCGGCCCCTTGGACCGATCAGCCTTTCTCCTTCTTCTTCGTTGCTTCCGATCGGCCTTCGCACCGATCGATAATCCATGAGCAATCTGTTGATTACCGATCGGTCACCGCATCGATCAGCAGATCACCGATCGGTCCCGATCGATCCAGAGCTTGGTTTTTGCCCAAACCAAGTCCCAAACCTTCCAAACCAACATCCGGTCAACCTTGACCTGTTGGTACATCATGCTTAGCATCCGGTCACTCCCTTGACCTGCTAAGACTCCCCACCAAGTGTCCGGTCAATCCCTTTGACCCACTTGGACTTTTCTCTTCGTGTCAAGTATCCGGTCACTCCCTTGACCTACTTGACCTTCTCAACACCAGATGTCCGATCACCCTTGATCCATCTGGATTTTCCCTTGCCCGGCTTCACTCACCAGGACTTTCACCTAGCTTCACTCACTAGGGTTTTCACCTGGCTTCACTCACCAGGATTTCCAATCTGCCCGGCTTCACTCACCAGGACTTTCCAACTGCCTGGCTTCACTCACCAGGACTTTCCAACTGCCTGGCTTTACTCACCAGGACTTTCCCACTGCCTGGCTTCACTCACCAAGACTTTCACCTAGCTTCACTCACTAGGGTTTATCCGTCTGCCTGGCTTCACTCACCAGGACTTTCCACATCCGGTCCAGAGAACGAGCTACCGAGCCCTCTCTGACCACAGTTCGGAGAACGAGCTACAGAGCCCTCTCCGACTTCCATCCGGTCCAGAGAACGAGCTCCCGAGCCCTCTCTGACCACAGTCCGGAGAACGAGCTACCGAGCCCTCTCCAACTTCCCATGTGCCAAGCTTCCATACTTGGACTTCTCCGTGCCAAGTCTCCATACTTGGACTTTTCCCGTGCCAAGCTCCCTGCTTGGACTTTTCACCATGCCAAACTCCCTGCTTGGACTTTTCTCATGCCAAGCTCCCTGCTTGGTCTTTTCCGAGTCAGGTCAACTCACCTCGGGTCAACCAGGTCAACCTTGACCACGGGTTGCACCCACAATCTCCCAAGCTTGTATCCTTGTAAAACATCAAGGTACAAACATTGTCAAACATAACTCGTCAAACATCAAAACACAACTCGAGTCAAGTCAACTCGAGTCTGGTCAACCAGGTCAACCTTGACCTAAGGTTGCACCAACACACTGCATGCTTTTCTTGCAATCAAAAGGGATATTATCGAATCCAATAACCAAAAGGAAGATATCCGACCAAGAAGAAAAGAGGAAGCTTAAGTTAAGGGGGAGTTTCCAAGAATAACACTAAGGTACTATTAGTTAATGATATTCCTTTTTGTCATGATAAAGAGTATGTTATATCTAAATTTTATCATTTTAATGTAATTTATCATGAAAATAAAAAACATGAAAACTCTAGGGTCAATTATAAATCACTTCATGCTAAGACTACCTCATATAAGGTTAGGAAGGTAGATAATATTACCTCCTCCGTATTGGTCCTGTGATAGATTGGCGGGGGTGAACGTATTCACCTTTTGCCACTAGGAAGGTAGATAATAATTTAGGCAAGAATTCTAAGGATTTTAGGTATATACCTAAAAATAAAAATGGCCAAGGAAACCAAGAAAAATCCAAATTTAAGGATTTAAGGAGAGAAAATCAAGTCTTAAGGTCAAGACTTGATAAATTAAAAAAGACCCTTAAAAGGATGAAAAATATTTTTAAGAGGTCAAATGAATAAGATCTAGGGGTAGATAGGCAAGAGTCATTCAATAACAAGAGAGGTTTGAGATACAAACCAAAAACTAAGAAGAATGTGGTCTCATACCATAGAGTTCCATATACCTATGAAACTAATCCTAGGTCTAGGAGTCAAGTCAAGGTAACAAGGAAAGTTATCCCTACAAGTAACCTTGAAAAGACTAGTGTGACTAAGGCTTCTAAGAAGCTTAAGAAAGTCACTAAGAAAGTCACAAGGGAAGTTATCCCTAAAGTTGACTATGAGGAGTCTAGTGTGGCCAAGGCTTCTAAGAAGGCTAGGAAGGTTATTAAAAAGTGTTAGACCCCGTGGTAGTTTTGATGTGATCAACCAAGTTGGTTAGGTCCTGCTTTGTGTTTGATCCCTATGTCTGAGTGTGCAGGAGCTTAGGAGCACAGGAAGTCTAGCGGAAGACGCAGCTAGCGAGAAGGACGGCACGGGAAGGGAGCCGACGGGCTCGGTGCATCCGAAGGACGAGAGAGCTGCGGAAGAGTACTCCGGTGGGCGTGAAGAGCGTGTGCGGCGTTCGAGGGACGTTAAACCGGGACGGAAGGCTGCTCGAGGAGAAGACCGGGAATTGGGTTCGGGTGAGCCCTATTCCGGTTGGCCGCTATCACCCAAAAGTTCAGAGCATAGGAAGCCCACGCAAAGGAGTTGGAAAAAGGAGCTGTGTTGGAAAATCCAGCTCAAGGCGCCTTCAACAGTCTTGAAGGCGCCTTCAAGGCTTGTTCAAGGCACCTTTAACAGTCAAAATTGACCGTTTGCGCAGCGGATAAAGTTTTATCTGCTGACCGAGCTGGAGGCGCCTTGAACCCAGTTGGAGGCGCCTTGGACTCTCGGGATAAGATTTTCAGGACCTATATAAAGGCCCCTGGAGCTAGGAATTAAACAACAACTCAAGCAATCAACTGTGTACTCTTTCCTAGCAATAGTTCTAAGCTTCCAAAGTGTAAAAGGTTTCTCCGCCTTCAGCAAAGGAGATTTTTCTAATGAGCTTTTTCTATTACCCTGGATTAACAACCTCCTTGGTTGTAACCAGGTTAAATCCTGTCTACTACTTAATTTCTATTTCCTTGCTTGTTTTAATTTTACTATTGCTTTTCTGAGTTGAAATCCGAGAAGGGTATAGTTAATTTTTGTCTACAGCAATTCACCCCCTTCTTGCCGGCCTCCGCTGCACCTATAATTGGTATCAGAGCATGACCGCCTCAGAAGGACTAACAGCCGACTGAAGCACAACGATCAAGACTATGGTCGGAGCAAATATTCATCCCCCAAAGTTCGACGAAGACTTCGTCACATGGAAGCGTAAAATGGAGGTATTTTTTAAAACTGAATTTGACATTCTTTTAATAATGAAATATGACTATGCAGTTTTGAAAGATAAGGAGGAAAACACCTGGACGAAAAAGGAGCAAGCAGATTTCGTCGCCAATGGAAAGGCTGAGTTCCACCTGCTCAGCGTTCTGCCGCCTCAGGAGGTAAATCGGATCGGAAGTTACGACTCCGCAAAAGATCTCTGGGAAAAATTCCTGGAGCTTCACGAAGGTACCTCCGAAGCAAAGCTAGCGAGGCGCGACATCCTCCGGACCCAGTTGACGAACCTCTGGATGAACCAAGGCGAGAAGGTAGCGCAACTCCAAGCGAGGATCAAAGAGTTGATCACTCAACTCAACAACCTTGGAGAAGAAGTAACGAACCGGGACTCGATCTGATACGCGCTCAACGCCTTCCCGAGAACTCTCGATTGGGCTTCCTTAGTAGATGTGTACTACATCTCTAAGGATTTTCGAGGTAAGTACCTTAGAACAATTGTTTTCGACTTTTGAACTTTACGAATCTCAAGTTGCAGAGCCCACTGGAGTAGAGAAAATCAGTCAGAACATTGCCCTAAAGGCAAAAGTAAACGGTTCTGACTCTGAAGCCTCAATCGACGAATCCGAAGCGGCACTACTGGTAAGACACTTCAATAAGTTTTTCAGTATTAATAAATTTAAATCGCAGAGGCATCATCGAAAGAAGAGGACGGTTCGTTGCTACAACTGCAACGAAGAGGGGCACATCAAAGATGACTGCCCAAAGCTAAAGAGAAAGGAGAAAGAAAAGGAAAAGTCAAAATACAAGAAATCAGAACCCTCCAAGCTCAAGAACCTGAAGGCTGCTTGGTCAGATTCCTCATCCTCTGAGTCAGACATCGAAGAATTCTCGGGGTTAGCGCTAATGGCGAACCATCAACCGGAAGAAGACTCAAGCTCAGACATGAGCATGGATGAAGGGGGAGGTTCATTAGAAGAGGAAAGCTGCAGTGAAGGGGGAGCGTCACCGAGTAAGGTAAGTAAGGTACGTAATCTAACCTCAACTTAGTCTTTTCGCTTTATTAAAGCACTTTCTAAAGAGTTAGATCAATTAGAAAAAGAAAATGAGCATTTAAAATTAGAAAATGCAAAGTTGAAAAATGAAATTGAAAGTTTGAAACATGATGCATGCTTAAATAAATTTCCAAACTCAAAATTAAGAATTTATGGAAAATTGAACTGGTACATTAGAAACCATCAGGGGCAACTTAGAAAAGTACCCAAAAATTATGTACCCCCTAAATATCTTATTAATCCAGTAGGAAGGAACCTTTATTGGGTTCCAAAATCTGTGCTAAATTAATTTCTTTTAAGTTAAAAGCTTTAAAGAGAGAAAATTAAACATTTTCTTTATGAATGCTTTGTCTAAGGAAGTGGTTGTTGCTCCAATAACCAAGAAGACCTAGTGCATCGCCACGACCTGGAAGCTGAAATATTGAAATAAAATATTTAATTAACTTTCTGAAAAAGCATTAAAAACTAGAATTAAATAATGATTTGAAAGATTATCAAACATTTTTTAAAAATAAAAAAAAAATTCTTTTACTTAGAATTTTTTTTTGAAAATTCTAACTTAAAATTTTTTTTTCATATTAGTTAGAAATTTTTTCCTGGAAAAATTCTAAAAACCTTCATTTGGCTTAGAAATTTTTTTGGGAACATTCAAAAATTTAGTTTACTTAGAATTTTTTTTTTAATTCATTTTTGCTTAGAAAATTTTTCTGAAAATTCAATTTAAACTTAGAAATTTTTTTTGCTACCTTAATAATTTGCTTAATTATCTCTTATTGGTACCCCATTTTTGCTGTAATCAAAGGGGGAGAGATAGATACAAGTTTAGGGGGAGTTAGGAAAATTAAAAATTAAAATATTTTTAACATTTTTTACTAAAGTGTGTTGCAATTTTAGTTATTGCAAATTTATGCTTAAATATGTTAGTTTGGTAATTTCCTTTAAAATTACTATTTATGTCTATTTTAACCCTAACTTGAACTTGGGTTGATACATATCAAAAAGGGGGAGATTGTTAGACCCCGTGGAAGTTTTGATGTGATCAATCAAGTTGGTTAGGTCCTGCTTTGTGTTTGATCCCTGTGTCTGACTGTGCAGGAGCTTAGGAGCACATGAAGTCGAGCGGAAGACGCAGCTAGCGAGAAGGACGGCATGGGAAGGGAGCCGACGGGCTCGGTGCGTCCGAAGGAAGAGAGAGCTGCGGAAGAGTAATCCGGTGGGCGTGCACGGCGTTCAAGGGACGTTAAACCGGGACGGAAGGCTGCTCGAGGAGAAGGCCGAGAATTGGGTTCGGGTGAGCCCTATTCCTGTTGGCCGCTATCACCCAAAAGTTCAGAGCATAGGAAGCCCACGCAAAGGAGCTGAAAAAAGGAGCTGTGCTGGAAAATCCAACTCAAGGCGCCTTCAACAGTTAAAATTGACCGTTTGCGCAGCGGATAAAGTTTTATCCGCTGACCGAGCTGGAGGCGCCTTGAACCTAGTTGGAGGCGCCTTGGACTCTCGGGATAAGATTTCCAGGACCTATATAAAGGCTCCTGGAGCTAGGAATTAAACAACAACTCAAGCAATCAACTGTGTACTCTTTCCTAGCAATAGTTCTAAGCTTCCAAAGTGTAAAAGGTTTCTCCACCTTCAGCAAAGGAGATTTTTCTACTGAGCTTTTTCTACTACCTTGGATTAACAACCTCCTTGGTTATAACCAGGTTAAATCCTGTCTACTACTTAATTTCTATTTCCTTGCTTGTTTTAATTTTACTATTTGCTTTTCTGAGTTGAAATCCGAGGAGGGTATAGTTAATTTTTGTCTACAGCAATTCACCCCCCCTCTTGCCGGCCTCCGCTGCACCTACAAAAAGGTATTAAGGGAAGTTATTCCTAATGAGTACCTAGAGTACTCAAGGAGCACCAATAGATTTTGAGTTCCTAAGAGTGTATTTTCAGCACCCTAGATGGGTTTAGAGAGTATCAACTCTAATTGGAATGATAGTTAACCTAATCTTTGTGAAGTTGATCCTTTGGGACATTTTCAAGGTATTGCTACACCTTGAAAATGAAGGTTTAAATGTTTACTCTTTAGAAGAGTAAAATATGTCAAAATTTGAAGATTTAGATTTAATTAAATTGACACAATTATGATAGAAGTCAAAGAATTACCAAGTTGAGTTTTTGATAAATTTCTTAAAGGGATAAGGACAACTTAGGTTTATTTTTCAAATTTAGCGATTAGTTAGTGATACTTGGATAGATAATCTAGGTATTTTCTTTATGCTAAAATTGCCATGATTTTATGCCCTACGTATGTTGGTACGGGAAGCATCTGACGATTGAACCTGTGTTTTGATTATGTTAAAGGGTCCAAAGTTAAGTTGTTTTGTTATCTAACGAGTTTGAATAAGATTGCAGGAAAGTCCTAAGTGTACTTAGGTAAAAGTCCTAGCTGCAGTTAGGTAGGTAGAAAACCTTAGGGGGTAGTAACCCTAGGTGAGGAAAAGTCCTAGCTACGGTTAGGAAAAGGGAAAACCCAAGGGGGCAGTAACCCTAGGTCCTAGGGGGTGGTAACCCTAGGTGGAAAGTCTTGACGGGTCGAGAGCTTCGGGCAAAATCTTAGGGGGTGGTAACCCTAGGTTGAAATCCTGGTGTCGCGAACTGAGTGGAAGACCAGACGGGTCATAGAGCGGACGTCCAGCATGAAGACCAGAAGCTTCGGACGCTGAGTAAAAGTCCAGTTGGTTTGGAGCATCAACTGACAACAGGTAAACTCTCCTGAGTAGAATAGGTGAGGACGTATTCCCCGAAGAGGGAACAGTAGACGTCTATTCGACCTAGAGTTTTGACGAAATTCAAAGTCAGAACCGGATAGTCAGATATTGTCATAACTTCATATTATATGTATATTATTTTTGCATGGACTAACTTTATTTTGCAGAAAACTAGGAGCTGGAGACAGATGGTCCGGGCGCCCGGAAGGAGTCCGGGCGCCCCGAGCTGGTCCGAGGCCCAGAGTCGGTCCAGGCACGCAGAACCCAAAGGTTATCGCTAAGCTGATGTGGCACGAGCGGAGTAGCCGAGCCACTTATTCCAGGCGCCCGAAACAGCCTATAAAGGCAACTTCGACCAAGAGCTTCGGAACAACACAACGAACGACTTCCGCTTCTTCGAGTTGCCCAGAAAACGCTTTTACGACGTCCAAAAGCTCCGACAACTGTTTCACTGAAGATTTTCTGTTGTCGGTATTCTTTAAATTGCTAATTATTTGTAATCTTTCGATTGATTAGTGATTACTCATCGAAAGCACTCTTACGTACGGGCCTTGGAGTAGGAGTCGACACAGGCTCCGAACTAAGTAACCGATCGAATATAAATAGGTGTTTGTGCGTAAACGGAATGAGAAAAATGAGATTGTCATATATAAGGCACAACTTGTTGCTTAGGGTTTCTTTCAGAGACCATGAATTGATTATGAGGAGATATATTCTCCTGTGGTACATGCAACAACATTTCGATATTTGTTAGTTTGACAATCCATGAAAGATTGGAAATGCGATTAATGGATGTCATTATAGCATATTTCTATGACTCACTTGATAATGACATATACATGAAACTCCTTGAAGGATTCAAACTCCGAGAAACATATGATTCATGTCACCGAGAATTATACTCGATCAGGTTATGTAGATCTCTATATGATTGAAATAATTTGGACGCATGTGGTATAAACGTCTTAGTGAATATCTGTTGAAAAAGGGATATCTAAATGATCTCATATGTTTATGTGTATTTATTAAGAGATCTGGATCCAAATTTGTTATAATCACAGTATATGTCGATGACCTAAACATTATTTGTACTATCGATGAGTAGATTACCTAAAGAAAGAGTTTGACATGAAAGATTTTGGAAAAATAAAACTCTGTCTTAGTTTGCAAATTGAGCACCTTGAAAATGGATTATTTGTCCATCAAACTGCTTATACATCAAAGATGTTACATCCATTGAGTAGTCCAATGGTCGTAAGGGCTATTAATGCAAATAAGGATCCATTTTGACCTCGAATGAATGACGAAAAATTTATTGATCCTGAAGTATCATATCTTAGTGCTATTAGGGCACTAATGTATCTTGCCAGTCGTACAAGACCCGATATAACATTTGCTATAAGTTTATTAGCAAGATATAGTTCTTCTCCAACAAGAAGACACTAGAATGACATTAAACATATATTTTGATATCTTCAAGGTACGATAGATATGAGATTATATTATCCTCGTATGCCTGAAGCGGAATTGATTGGGTATGCTGTTGTTGGTTGTTTATCTGACCCCATAATGGTAGATCTCAAATAGGTTATGTATTCAGATGTGGTGACATAGTCATATTTTGGAGATCTTTGAAACAAACGATTACTGCTATGTCTTCTAATCATTCTGAGATCATAGCAATTTATGAGGCAAATCGAGAATGTGTATAATTGAAATATATAATACATCACATTCGAGAGACATCCAGTTTACTTTTAAATAAAAATGTACCGATGATATTATATAAGGATAATGTTGCATGCATTGCTCAACTAAATGGAGGCTACATTAAAGGTGATCGAACAAAACACATATCATTAAAAATTTTTTATGCATAATCTTCAGAAGAGAAGTGATATCAATGTTCAACAAATTCGATCATCAGATAATTTGGCCGATTTATTTATAAAAGCTTTGTCTACTTCAACATTTGAAAGAATGGTATATAACATTAGAATGCAAAATTTGAAAGATATAAGGAAATGTGATAAAGAGGGAGAGTAATTATATTGTACTCTTTTTTCTTTTATCATGATTTGTTTTAAGGCTTTTAATGAGACAATATCATAAATAACATCTAAGGGAAAGTGTTAAGAATATAAGTGATTATAACTGAAAATATATCCTTTCATTTTACCTCGATTAATAATCGAGACTTATAATTTTCATTTCTCCTTTAATATTCAGACCTATCACTTTATCTTCTCTTCGTTAATTTATTATTTACATTCTTAGTCTTATAAATAGGGCATATAGAGAATTATTGATTTGAAAATCAAATAAATATCTCCCCTTATTTTCTCATGTATGTTTATTTATTACGTTCTTAGTTTTATAATATCTTTTTAATTTTCTAAATATAAGAATCGAGTTTTAATTTGTCACTTACTAGCAAAATTTCGAGTGAGGATCCTTTCGTCTGTAAAATGCGAATAAAAAATGAGTCACTTTCTATCATTGATCGAGATTGAGGACCCTATTCATCACTCTCCATTAATATGATGGAAAATGACCTATCTTTTAATTCACGTTTTACGGATCAGAGATATGAGCTGCAAAATTTGTTGCATGGACCGAATCGGTCGCACTCGTGATTAATCGGCGACTAAAAACAACGTGGATCACGAACGCGCGCCACATTTACCACCGAAAGATGACAACATTTGGTGGCACTCTTGCTGCAAAGGTTGGAACCGTCAACCCAGCGGTCCCCTCATCCCGGTCCCATAAATATGAGAGGGAGTAAATCACGGTGAATACGGGCCCGGCTATGACATAGTGATCTCAGGTGTTTAACACGGACAGATATTGATGTTATCGCATTTGCTGTCGCATACCTTCGACCTCTCGACTCATGCTGCAAGAATCCATGTCATAATCGGTTAATCCCGCCCGTGGGGGCATTTGGCGGCACTCTTGGGCCCACCTGGAAGAGAGAGAGAGTGTGCGCCGAAGCGGACCGTTTGTGGAAGGCGGCGGCTCCGCCGAACACGTCAGTTAGCCGGTTGGGCTTCGCCTCTCGCTCTCTCTGTCTATCGCCCTCGCCCTTTTCCACTTTTTCTCGCTTTATTTCTTTCTCCTCTTCTCCTCGCCGGGGATCGGAAGCGGATCGCCGGATCGGAGTTGGTACTCGGGTGGTAGAAGCGGAGCGGAGAGAAGCAGATAAGAGGATCGGAGGAGGATGGACTTCTACCAGGAGCTTCTACTCACCGGCCTCATCTCCGTCCTCATCGCCTTCCTCATCCGCAAGATCGCCTCCGTCGCCGCAGACGACGGCGACGGCGACTCCGCCCTCGCCTCCTCCGCCGGTCCTTCTGCACACGGAGCCAGTGCGCATCCGATTGCGGGGGAGGAAATAGCGCGCAACTCGCCTCCTGCCCCGCCCTTCGATGTCGAGCCACAACGGCTTGATCTGGAGAAAGAGGAGATCGCGGAGGAGGTCCCCCAAAAGGGGGATTTCATCGAGCAGAAAGAAGGGTTTGCCCGGGATGAGGAAGCTGAAGAGGACGTTGTGGAATTGGGTGGAGCAAATGCTGTAGAAAACGAAGATGTGATCGCAGTGGAAGAGAAAGACGGCCTTCTGTTGGATGGGGAGGACGATTGGGAAGGGATTGAGCGGAGTGAGCTGGAGAAATTGTTCGGGGTCGCAGCGGAATTCGTTTCTAGTGAGAAAGGTGGAGATGCTGTGTCGAAACTGAGCGATGAAGCACAACTTCTGTTGTATGGGCTGCACAAGGTTGCCACTGAGGGGCCTTGCTATGAGCCAAAACCCATGACCTTGATGGTTTCTGCTCGATCCAAATGGTCAGTATGTGGTAGCCTCTTCTTCTTTTACTTTCTTTCTTTGTCTTTTTTCTTAGTTTGGATTATTATACTTATCTTAAGGTATCAAATCATTTAAGTATGACTGGTCCAGGGTTTGAAATCTCAAGTCATACTGTATTTTGATCTTTGACTAGAAAGATATTATTTGTAGATGGTAAATTGAAGGTGGAAGTAGGAAAGAGATTAAAAAGGGAAAAAAAAATAAGACAACTATATATAGCTAAGTTCATTATTTGCTTTTCATATTGAATTTTATAATTTTGACAGTATTTTGTATTGAGACAAACTCAATTTTTGTATATATACTAAGGGGTGTTAAGTGGTGACATAAAATGATGCTCGTTGTCGACACGATTGAGATAATGACAGAGGAGTGTCTCAATGCCAAATAGTAATTGTATTTTGTCAATGTCGTTGGAATTGTATGGTGTTGGTGGTAAATTGAAGGTGGAAATAGGAAGGAGATGAAGAAGGAAAAAAAAGACAACTATATATATAGATATATATATATATATATCAAAGTTCATTATTTGCTTTTCATCTGGTATTCAATATTAGCATGCTAAGGGGTGTTGAGTGTTGACATAAAATGATACTCATCATTGGCACGATTGAGACAATGACACATGAGTGACTTGGTGCCAAATAGTATAGAATTTTGATAATTTATCGGAATGGTATGTTTTGACCATTTCATCCGGTATGGTATGAGATTTCAAATCATGGGTGCATTGGATTAGTCTTATTTTAGTAACATTTGAGTAAGAATAGATATGATTATCACTAAATTTAAAAACCCTATCATGTTAAGTAGACGATTTCATGAATGTCAAATGGATCATTCAACTATGAAACAATGAGGGTCATTATATCAGCCAAAAAAGTGTTTTCTTTTACATCGTTCAATCGTGTTGTCTAAGTGATGGCTTTCTATTGCTCCTTTGTCTTCTTCCTCAATGTTTACATTTTTGCTTGAATTTGAGTCTAGAAGGTTACTAGACACTATACTAGTTGAGAAAATAGCAGAAATTACATATACGGAGATATGTTGTTTTTAAAAAATAAAGTCTATTGGATGGAAGTACCAGCCAAAGTGGGCTTTGCTTTCTCTGATTGATGATGACTTTGATTATGTACCTCTTTTACTTACTTTGGTACCAATTTAATGATGGTATAACATAGGTTGGTCAGAAGTATGAAGAAGCTATTATGAAAAGAAACATACCCAAGTTATCAATTCATAGGCATATGCTTTCTTTGAGTAATTTTGATGATTGTGATCATCATGTGTCTCCTCTACATACTTTGGTGCCAATTTAATGATGGTATGACATAGGTGTGTCAGAAGTATGAAGAGGCAATTGAGGAAAGAAAACATACTCCAGTTCTCTCAGTAATGTCAGTTCCGATGCACCTCTATTGCATACTTTGGTACCAATTTATCATGGGTTTATATCTGGAGAAGCTAGCGAGAAACAGAACATGACCTAGTTATGGTTCATAGGGTCATGCTTTCTGTCCGTAATATTCTTGATTTACTGGTTACTTGTCCATTTTTAAACTGCTTTATATTGTACGTTGACACCGAAAAGCTTGGATACGAATATTAATGCAAGGAAAGAGAATGAATTATGGGGCTTCCATGAGGAAATCGTCTTGCATAGATTTGTGAATTAGGCTGCAGGATTTGGTTCTTCCAATTTGTGACAAGCCACATAAGAAAATTACCAACCTACTTCAACTTCCCCTCCCTTTGGCATGTATTTATCTTCTCATTCGGAGAATTGTGAATTTCAGCTTTCCTTAACTTCAGAAAACTGTTACATCATGCTTTCCTCTTCGTCCACTACGGGATGGTTCAACATTGTAGCTTTGGTTACATATTCTTGTTTCTAAACTGACAGAGTGTAAAAATGAAATATGCATCTAATGGGGACCTTGGTTCTTCTACATTCCTAGGTATGCTTGGCAAAGGCTTGGGAACATGAATCCAGAGGCTGCAATGGAAGAATATATTGGTCTTCTCAATAACAGTATTCCGGGATGGATGGTACAAGAACCTGTAGTAAGTTAAAACGATACAGATGTTTCTTGTAATCGACACCTAACATGAACTAATGCACTCTCGTTATGAATATCTGCTAGGAACAAGCCAAAGGAAATGGTGGCAAAGACCCGCAAGCAGTAGAAATCACTCAAATAGACCAACAAGGTAGAAATCACTCAAATAGACCAACAAGGTGGAAATTTCTAGGTACTTGGTTACAGATTAGAAATTTAAGGGATTGGTGGAGATTGACCTCTGGTTCGCAGGTTAGTGGGAGATTCTTGACCAGTGTAAGAGACAACTGATTCTGTAGCTGCTGGTCCCAAACTTTTCAAAGAAGGTACATTCTTTAAATTATGAATATTTAGATATAGACATGCTTATAGATATTCCTTCCATCTCAAATTAACAAATGAACATGTTATGTATGTCATGCAACACTTGTCTAGGGTGAGAAAGGAAGGTGCTATAGAGAATCTATTCTCTGTTATTGGAAGCTTTCTATAGTATGCACCTCCCCCTGGACCAATCTGACTAAATAGTATTGCTCAGTATAAATTAGGCTTGCTGATTTTTTCCTTGTAGTAAACCATGTAAAAAACATGTTATGTCAAAATAATCATATTCTTATGTGATTTAGTTGATCTTTACACCTTCTCAGAAAGTTGATTTCTTAATCCTTGATAGAAAAAATTGTAGTTAAGGAGAATCATTATACTCATGTCTATCAAACTATGATGTAATACTCAATGATTAATGGGACTAAATCTATACTCATACGACTATTAACTCTAATCCTCTTGGTTGAACTGCTTCACAAATATTGATTTGCATTAAGACACTCTCTCCTAAAATTCATAAAATCACCTTGGGTCTTACGACACACTGCTTCATAATTTTTTTTTTTAAATAGATGATAATATAGTAGGAGATCGAGCCCAATGGCATAGGATGATCCATATAACCAATTGCACTTGGTAGGATAAAATCTTTGATTGTTATTGTTGTATTGATTTTCTGATGTAATACTCAATGATTAATGGGACTAAATCTATACTCATACGACTATTAACTCTAATCCTCTTGGTTGAACTGCATCACAAATATTGATTTGCATTAAGACACTCTCTCCTAAAATTCATAAAATCACCTTGGGTCTTACGACACATTGCTTCATATTTTTTTTAAAAAAATAGATGATAATATAATAAGAGATCAAACCCAATGGCATAGGATGATCCATATACCCAATTGCACTTGGTAGGATAAAATCTTTGATTGTTATTGTTGTATTGATTCTGAAAGCAAAATAAAATTTCCCCTAAAATGAAATTTCTTGCATTGAATTTTTTTTGGCCTAATTGAAGATTACAATATATATTTGTTACAGGACTGACAAAGGCGTTCCTTTTCAACCTGCTCTCGCCAACAAGAGAGGCATTCTGAAGTCACTTCTGGTAGATCATTTGGAGTTTGGATGTCTCTACTACATGTGTGTTTGTGTTCTAATCCTGCAGTGTTTCAGTTCCCATTATTTATGATGGAGAAGTCTAATCTCATGTTGGTGCTTTGTGGTAGGAAAAGCAATGTTCATGCCATTTGTGTCTAATTTCTCTCAGATTTAAAATGGAATAGAGTGTAAATATTTGTCAAGTTTGTTTCCTGTATTAATTTGCTTCGTGAGTTTATCGTTATCTCAAGATCATGTTTAAAATTGCACTTGCCTATTATAAAGAGTTTATACCCTGTTTATTCTAAGGTGCAAATGAGAGAAAGGATGAATTGCACAATCAATATACTTTTCTTTGTTTACCTATTAAACTTATTTAAAAAAATAATAGATTTTATCGCATTTTCTTGTTCAACTAGGGTGGAATGAACTTTCTACCGGAATGATGAATTCTAAATTCACGATGTGGCCATGAATTTGAGGTCGCAATGATGCATTGTAGGAGTGTCTCAATAATTGAAAGAGTATGTCGAGAGTGTAGATGAGATAAAGTCCATGTTACTATACTGAGCTCTATCAATTTGAGCGTTTGAATTGACTGACTAGACCCAATTATTGGATCAGTACCAACTCAACTGACAATCTATAGCAGCAGTGGTAGCGACTGCAAACTCGCAGCAATGCTGCAAGAGAGGCCGTCAGTTTTGCGGCATTGCCACGAACTCGCACAACCTCGCATAAACTGTAGTTGAGTTCACATTTCTTTCCTTCCACTTTCATTTCATGTTTTAGCCTTCTTTCTTCTCTCTTTCCAAACACCTTTTGCGTTCAACTCCCTTGGAATATATTTTGTTCACTGTTGATTCCTTTCTCGAAAGTTTTGAAATTCATATAATTTTTGTTCTTCATTATCATCACTTGGCTGGGATATGTTAATCTTACGGCAATACAAAAGGTTGAAGATTCCGTGTAAATTTAATAAATTTTAGAGGTTGAAACACCAAAAGGCTAAACAAAATTAGAAAGCAAAAAATTCTCATGAGAACAATGTAAAATATAATTATTTTAGAAAAAATAAATATACCATTCGATTCTGTGAAAGAGAAATATTATAAGTTACAAAGTATCATTAATGTAATATAATGGTTCTTTACCCGTAAACAAATTAAAATATTCTAATCGAAACTCCATGAACGCATCAAATTTAATTTTCAGGTCAAAGTTCCTTGGTTTAGGTCTTAAATAAAAACACCTTCAAAGAGCTCTAGCTACACTAAATCTGTTATATTCTTATCCTACTAAGAGAATATTACGACTTGAACTGATGACTATAGTATAGAATCATAGGGTAACAAATGCTACACTAAATCTGTTATATTCTTATCAATTGCTACCTTAGTATTAAAAATAAAAATAAATTCTAAAAATATAATCTGTTGAGTTAGAATGAAACGTCCTTTTAATAATAAATAATAAAAAAAAATCCTTTCAACAATTTCAATAAAAAAACAACCTTTTTAAATTTTTTTCCCAACATTAATTATCGTCAAGATAAAATAAAAGAAAAAAAAAGTAATACATGATAGAACTTGATAGAATTCACTGCACATAACAGTTCAAGCCAATAAGGAATTCTCTATCCTGCACAAATTTGGCATTAAGAAACGACTTTATGAAGAAAGAGACTTCCAACCAAGGAATGAATGATCAAAAGCCTCATGGCTCTTGCCATGCACCTGGAACTACAACTGCTAATCAATGACAATGGAGGCAGCATTCGTTATAAACAAACCAAAACCTACAGATAAATCAATTTTGCATTACCGCTATATCTATAAACCTTATTTGTTTCATCATCTTGTCATCGCCACATCATCTATCTATCTAGTTGGCCCTAGTATTCGAGGGCCGGAAAGGGTAAGCGACTAACTATTTAAGCTGGTTTATCGAAACAATCATGGTCGCGATGACATCCACTTGTAGCCATTCAAAGGAGGCGGCGGCTCCCAACCTGAATCTGGTTCTTTTCGCTTTAATGGAATTGTAGAACTAGAAGGCTGGGTAGGGTCTTCCATCCAACCTCTATGCCCTTGCATAAACAAAGGATGATGACCGAGAGCAGGATGGTGACCGAGGCTCTCGCTTTCTCTGATCACACTCTCTGGTGGTGTCATCCCATTATTTAGGTCAAAACCAGGGTGTGCGCCACCAAAACCAGCTGTATAGTGCATATTAGCTGCACCAAAGTGAAAAGGCCTAGGAGTAGACATGCCGAGACCCGAGTTGGTAACTTGCGGTATATGCGCCATCATTCCTCTGGTCTCGGCCAAGTAGGAAAAGTTTCCAGGTGAATAATATGTTGTAGGAACCGCCATGGCAGGCCCGGTTGGAAGGCCGCCAAACCCATAAGCTGGGGTTGATGCGCCGGGATAAGGAAGCAATGGCCTGGTAAACATAGCAGGCTCCATTTGCATCATCCCATTTGGTACGACAAATTGCTGTGCTTTGTTAGTGTTGTCTTTCCTTGTGAGTGATATTTCTGCTCCCATGATTTTGATGGCAGGTTCATGTGCTGCTTTCCATCCAAGCGATTCAGTAGTCTTCATTGTTGATTGGATGACGCTGTGAGAACCAGCATCTGCCGATGATGGGTTGTCATTCAGGTCAAAATCTCGAAAAGAAGAATGCCTATAAGATGAAGAAGAAGCTGAAGATAGGCTCCGTTCCCCATTTTGAAAATTCAATTTCAACGATGGGAATAAAAGTGCAGAGGTGTCCTCATCCCCAAGGCGATTAAGATCCAAATTCAACAACTCAGTTTTTGAACCGACTTCGACACATGAATCTCCGGATGGAAGACTAGAGGAAGCAGGCAACTCTTTCACCAAAGTGGGGTCGTCACCAGCAACCTCATCGTCACTCTCAGCTACATTCAGATCAATTCCAACAAAAATTGACTTCTGCTTGGGACCAGAGGAGGCCCGTTTGCCATCTGGAATTCTTCTAGGAGATGCTGGTCGAAAAGCACTGGTAGCAGCAGACCCCTTCCACCCCATCTCACCTCCAAAATGGAGAGAAGGCATTTCTGGAGCACCTTTCGAAGAAGCCACAACAGCTACAGGAGCAGATACATTGATAGGCAATTTTGGACTGTTCTTCATTGAACACTCAGGTTCATCGCTGCAAATATTTGCATTCAGATCAAAGGTGTATCGATCCAAAATGACCTTGCCAAATGATTCTTGCGTGGGAATTTTTGGCCCAGGCGAGACTATATCTTGATCAGTGTTTTCTCGTCCAGAACTAATGTTCTGTGTGATCTCTGATCCCTTCTCAGGTGACGATGACCTAGTATGCTCATTTACAATAGAAGAACTGTTTCTATCGACTTGTTCAGCCATTTGTTCATCCTGCTGTGCATCAGAAACAGGGCTATGAGAACCAGATGCTTCTCTGGAATTGACATCGGGTGAGCTACAAGAGACCTCTCTATAATCAACTACCTCTCTTTCCACTGCTATAGCCACTTGCCTTGCGACCTCCAATGCATCATCCAAGCCCTCAAGACCTGGTCCAGACCTTTGACTGATCTCTTCATTGGCCTTTGTTCCCACAGCTTTTAAGAAATCAGAGGATACTGAAAAATGATTTTTGCGACTCTTAAAATTGAGCTCGCGTTCAAGATCCATAATGACACTACTGACAGCATCCTCCTGAGTAGATAACTGAGGATTGTTAATATCGTTAGGGATGCTAGCATTGACAGAATGATCTTGAAGACTAGTAGTGAGATCTGCAGCTGGCATGGACTCCTCGACTTTTATCAAATGCCTGTCCGGCCCATAGTCAGCAATCCAATTCACTTGCTGATGTTCCATTACCTTTGATGCAGAAGAATCACTGTTGAAAGAATCTAATTTGGATGAGACAGTAGGTTCTGCAGATGCTAAAGAATGATAACCAGTTTCTTTTTGAGTGGAATTACTTGGTTTGACTTCTGTAATATTCATATTGATCTCTTTTACACTGTCAGCGACATCCTTAGAGCCTATCGCATCACACTGATCATCTGCATCTTCTTTCTGACAAAACTGCGAACAAGTTTCAGTGGTGCATTTTTCTTCTGTTTTGCAAACAGATAAATTCTCCTGACATGAGTTTGAAACAAGTGGTACTCGGGATGAACTTATTTCTGCTAAAACTGCATTTGAATCAATTAGATTCAACGATGCAGAAAAAATTTGATTGCATGTTGGAACTCTCTCCTTATTTGGGGAATCAAGGGAGCAGCCTATGACATTAGATACCTGTACTTTACTTTTTGCAGATTCTACTTCACATTTGTCTTCACCAACTTGCATGGAGCAAAGAGGGATGCTGACAGATGGATTTCCAGAATGCAAGCCATTTTCATTCATCTGCAATTCCTCAGCTGGTTCAGATCCATCAAAATGAATATCACCATTCTTTGCAAGAGTCAATCTATCGTGCAATAGCTTAGCCTTATCTTTAATTTTACTGCTTCTATAATCCATGAGAAGTTCAATAGTTGCTCCAAATCCAGATGCATTTGTTTTTTCAGGATTCACAAGAAGCTTCTCACATGATGTCAATAATGAAAGGATCAGTTCCTCCACAACAATTCCGTTGTCATCAGTATAATTGTCTAGCGCTTCTTGAAGCCATTTTTTCAGATAAGAAAGACCATTTAGCTCGACAAATTGATTAAGACATTCCTTGTGGTCGGTAGCTGCTAAAACACTAGCAACTGTAGACCATTGCCTAGCTGCATCGACCAAGTTACTTGTAGAAGAATCATTTAGTTTCTGAATCATGGATATCAACTCTTCAACCCTACCAAGGCTCGAGAGTCCATCTCTCATCTCCGTTAGAGTAAAGAAGTCCTCAAGCATCATTATAAATCACTAGATAAATGAGCAAGATTCAAATTCCTTAGACCATGTTGTCTCCAGGTTCACATCGCCATCGGTACCAATATGAGAATGTAATTTGAATTCTCAAATACCTAATGAAAATATTGTTTTATAGAAGAATAAAGAAATTAGTAAATAGCACAACCAAAAAAATCAACAAATACAATTCATTTTCAAATTCACTGGCAACTGCTTTTGTAACTTTGTTATCAAAGAACTCGATAATGAACATTAAAATAAAGTGGTAAATACTGAACCATTCTCATGATCTTGTTAGTTTTTGCTGCATGAAACAGAATACAAACACTTTCAGGATTTGAAAACAATCTTATACTTATTAGACCTGTACAAGCCTATTATGCCAAGCTCCTAGCTATGACAGTACATGGGTCAACTGATAGAATTATAAACTCAGAGCACATCGATAAACTCAAATAGTAACTGAATATTCATTTGCAAAATATGATAACAACCACAAATACTGACATATACTACAGTCGAAGGGTCAAAGATCTTAAACACTAAAACAATTACCAGGAAAAATAGCAATCATTATATTCTGTCGAGTAAATAAATGTACTGAAAATAAGAAATATTAAATTGTGTTGAATGTCTATGCGGGGGAGTAATTTGGTTCATCCTCAAAATCTGAACCATATCAAACCAAAATATTAGGTTTCACTATTTTTACACTAACCTAAAAAACCCAAATTATTTTACTGGAATTAATTGATCGAATAGATAGCTAATATTACAATAATATTCCATCTCCTAAAACTTATCACTGTCTATGAGATTTCCCTAATGGATATTACTATTTAAGCCTGCTCAAATTCACATTAAGGATTAAATGCAAGCTTTTGCTCCTAGCTTGGCATCCTACCCTTACCATAACTATATCTTATCTTGCAAACTCGAAATTGTTCTGCAACTATTCGTCTTCGCACCTTTTACAAGTCAATGCTAGATGAATGTGAATCAAGTCAATATGAAGTATAAATAATTCTTGCTAATTTTTGATGGAATAAGATAACGATACGAGGGGCTTTGGTTCATGTAGTCACTATAGAAAATGAGTAATATTTCTTATTAATTTGGTTTTAACCAAACCAAACCAACTTAACAATTTTGAATTAGTTTTAGTTCAATTGACCTTTTTTATAAGGTTTAGTTCTGTTCCAACAAGATAAAGGCAAATTCTCAATTTCCTATACGAAGCGCAACTCTAACACCAATGTCAACAACAAAAGTAGCTTCAGTGCAAGATAAGATAGAATAACCTAGATAACCACAAAAACTCTTAAAAGAGTATAACCCAGCCATCTTGATATCTACACTTGAAGCTCAAACCCAACACAAAGAATTAGAATAATTCGGATGCATGATCATCAACTAGCATCAAAAGTGTATTCTGAAAATCCTAGTAATAATGCATCTTAATCATCAGCATGAAAGCATTAACAATACTATGAATATTGTGGCTTACCAATCATCATCAAGTGCAATGACACTACCACTCAGGAATATACAGCTGCTATGAATAACTATAACAAATAACACTACAATTAATGCAACCATACTCCAACAATTGCACTAACAATAAACTAATGCAATAGTGTCAACACTCCACATACACGACGGTTGCCTCACAATATAATATCTCAATCTAGAAAGATATTATGTGGGCACTTATGACTCCCATCTCCAAACTAAATAAATGCATACATAAAATGTAATCATCAGCCTTAAATACAAACAAATTCATCATGCATTGACCACTAGTATTAGCATGAATGACAACATAACCATATTCATCATGCAACATGCAAATGAAGTATGTAGGCACATTATATGAATTCGTAAAATGATCAAAATGATATGCAACTAGTAACAATGTGACACCTCAATAGCATGTATTAGAACAACCAAAAGTCATAAAAGAACACAATAGAATTAAACATTGAGGAAACAACCATATATTTGCATTTTATGCAAATGATGTAGATAAATTATATGAATTAATAAAATGATCAAAATCAATTAGAACAAATTCATATTAACCAACATTGCTTCAATTTGGCTCAAACTTAACCTAAATTGGTTCGGTTCAAGCTAAGTCAGAGTCCAACTCATGTCCAAATCAAAGCCTAATCAATTTGATCCTAGTCCGTCCATTAGACGATTCAAATACATCCTTATTTTAACTCAATTAGATTTAATTTGAATTTTGAGCAATCATTACTAAGTTCAATTTAATAAATCAATAGCCACAGTAATTAGATTAATTAAACACTAAGCATTAGACATAAGACAACATCTAGTTGGTTCCAGAAAAGAAAAAGATATTTACACATATACCTACAAAATTCTAACAAGTGTTTTAGCAGATTATTCTTCTTGCATATCGACTACCAACTTAAGCCATTAAAACTCATTGAAAGGTTAAATCTGATAGCCTCAACAACAGTATATGATGCTAGTCCAAAGGACATGTCAGTTGATTTTTTAAAAAACAAATAATTACCTTGCATACAGATAGAATATGTTTAATTTTTTCAACCATTGGGGTCATGATTGCAAAGACCCAACCCAACTACAACACCAAGATGCAAATTAAAGCAAACTTATCAATGCAAGTCCTTATTAACTCAGATATCATGAGACAACAGTATGAAAACTCAATCAACTATAACCTATATAGGGCGAGTTGGCTCAAAATTGGCCAAGTCTAATTCGAATTTGGTCAATTTATCGCACGTCTTCATTAACTCTAGAAGATAAGGAAGAATAAATGGTCAAAATCCCCTGAACGACTGGTTGGAATGAAATTAAAATCCCCTGATCAACCAAGCTGGAAAGGAATTAGCTGAGTATGATTTGATTTTGATCAATTTCTTGAATTTCCTTGGCCATAGAATAAGAATCGATAGTAGAATTCTTTTTAAGAAAAAACTATCATGGGGCAACCATGGAAAATTAGAGGATTTTGGGTGTACACGAGTGAGACAAGTGCTGAGGGTGAGGACAGGGAATCAAGGGTTGATGAAAACTAGATATCTAGCAGTGAAATATTTGTTGCTTATGCAGCTTTCACAGGGTCAGAGACCTCCTATTGTGTTTGATCATTTAGGGGTGAGGATGTGGTAAGATGCAGAAATGCTACAATAGTTTCAACAAATCCACGAGATCATAACACACATCTTAAGCAAATGGGAGAAATTCACAAGTACCAAGGATATCATCCCAATTCCTATGCATCCTTCTACCGATCAGTAATCTTTACATCAAAAAAAAGTAAGACCGCAAAAAGAGGCTAATGGGCCTATAATATAATATAACAAAAGTAACTAAATTGCACGGAACAAATTTCGATCAGATGAAGATTTCCTGCTAATAAATAAACTCACACGAGCCTAGTGATCTTACCATATTATCCAACCATTAGCAATCACAAAAACATCAATAAGAACTAAGTTAAACCGGTTCAAATATCTAATTTTAACAACTAAAAAGCAACAATTTTTCTAAATAAACAAGACACGAGATTAACATCAACTTACCTTGCGACGAGAAAAAAAAATACAAAAGGAAGGAACGCGTCGCACAAATTAGGAAGTAACAAAAGGATGAAAATAAATCCCGACAAACTCGATTTGAAAACAGAAATAAGAGATCTAAAAAAACGCAACCAGTGAAATAAGCCAGCCTCTCACCATTTCCCTTGGAATCGCCCAAAGAAACCCCGAATCGCCAAAACCAGATTAAAATGAAATCATCGGGGCAGAAAAGAGGCAAACCGGATCAAAACGAGGTTGAAGACGAAAATCGGAGGGCGTCACATCAAAAATTGACAAAACGGGGGGAAGGGCGTCCAGGCGATTACCTCGTCCAAGGTGCTGACGAGGACGAAACCCTAGAGTCCAATCTGGACAAGGAAGAAGAGGAAGGCAGCAAGGAACTTCGTCTCCTTCCGCCTCTCTCTCTCTCTCTCTCTCTCTCTTCTCCTATCGAGCCTCCTCCTCTCCCTTCCCTTCCCTGCTCTCTCCTCTCGTCTACGAACCCTAATTTTCTACGGCGCCTGCTGTGCGGTGGCTGGCTCCGAGCGAAGTCTCTTTCTCTCTCTTTTCTCTCTCTATCTTGTCCAATTTCATGTAATATGATTATTAAATTATTAATGATAATTATATTTTTTTTCCGAACCGTACGATTAGGCGTGTCTGGCCGGTTTGACAGTACGGATGGGCTGAGGTCAGCCCAATGAGCCCATCTTGATAAGAGCAACTCGGGTTTTTGACTTTTTCTCGTGGCTTTTATTTTTGATACCACAAAATAAAATGAGAAAAAAAAACTGAAATAAATCTCAGTTGGAAATGCCCTAAACTAACACACATTTATTTTCAAAATTTAAAATTAAATTACACTTTAAATAAAATATTTTTTGTAATTTTAGAATCTGTTAATGATAAGACAAACATAAAATGATCCAATAGATTTTTAGCAAAATATATTTAAAAATATTGTAATGTTAGAGATTATTGAATTTATTATTAGTTTTCATGTGTCTTACGATTTTATAGAATAAGAACTCATTATTTTTTTAAAAGATCTTTACCTACTATATTATTTCTTTTATAATTTAGATGTGCGAACTTCATCCAATTTAGACGTAGACAATTTTTTCTCTAAGTCATTATTAGATAAATTTAAAATATAATTTATGTATACTCAAACAAGGACAGAGAAAAGAGTTAGTCTACATGGATTTAATGCAATTATTTAGGGTTTTCAAATCTCACAATTAGTCAGGGTCCCTTTTTTTATATGTAATTTTTATCATTAATCAATCCGTCCTAAATCCCTAAATTAAATTTCACTAAAGCTAGATTATAATTCTTAACTCCATCGCTACTAAAAATAAATTTTCAGAATAGTCATCTCAATTTCTTTTTTTATTCTTTTACTACTTTACGCATAACACATGCGGAGGCACCTAAACTATTTTTAGTTAAGTAGCAATTGAATGCATTTTTAGTTTATTAATGATAGCTAGATATTTTTTGTGTAAAAGTGTGATTATCTCAATAGATTCAAAATAAAAAAAGAAAAGAAAAATGTTTCCAAACTCAAAAAATTATCCAAGGTGAGATGGTATATATTTAATACGAATCTAAGATTTATAGCAATATTAGACACGAACCTGAATATTTTTAAGATCATTGGGTATCCGTATCTTTTAGGCTATGTTTACTCTAGAGGATGGATGAGGAAAGGAATCAACGATAGAAAGTTGTCTTTGGAGGAAGAGAAAAGAAAGGGTGAAGAAATCTTTTCCTTTGCACACTTATTTATCTTGATAGAGGAAGGTGAATACTTATGATGTAATTTTGTAAATAAAAAAGGGTGCATGCGTCATTTTTTTGGGTACATAGTGTAATTTTGTGAGTTAAAAATGGTACATGCGTCATTTTTTTTATATATGGTGTAATTTTGTGAATGCAAAAGGGGTACATGCGTTATTTTTTTTCCATCCGTTACTTTCCGTCCTATTTTGAGGTGATTGATTTTGGCTCTAAAATTATCCGCGGATGGATTACATTACTTTTCCTTCGGAAAATTTTAATGAAGTAAACGATGGAAACTTTTCCACCGTGAAAACTTTTTCTTAATTTTACTTTCCACTCTCCCAAGTAAACAGAGCCTTAGTCTCAAATTCTAATAAAAATATTATTTACAAACTCAAGTGCAACATTAAATATAAAATTTATCGGATCTATATTTTTTTAATATAAAATTTAAAATATTTAAGGCTATTAAATAATTTATAAAAATAATATTTATAATGATGTATAAATCTTAAAATAAATACAACTGTACTTTATTTTGAAAACTAGTATATATATATATATATATATATATATATATATATATATATAAAACGGCGGATCCAAAAATTCAAGAATGAAGAGGTATTTTTTTACATGGAACAAAAGACGATATCCTCTATCTTCATCGGTAAAACTTCATAATATTAAGTGTTCCTCCCGACTGGATCCGTCCCTGTATAGTAATATTGATTTTTGAAATGTAATATTATAATGTCTTATTCTTGAAATCAAACATTACTATATTGTTCTTTAAATCTCACTAGCGGTCAGTGATTGACAGGAAAAATACAATGGAAAACAAATATGACAATTGAAAGTTTTACAACTTTAAATATCTTCTTTGATCAAACTTTTGAAATCATGAAAAAATGGCATATGTGGTAGCAAAAAAGTGAACCCCCAATGTCCCTATCAATTCATCTCAGAACTAATATGAATGAGGTAAATCATCGACTGCTAATTTTTAGAATAGTGAATGAAAAAATGACATATGTGAACTATATAGCAAGCATATTGATGTATATTTGATACGAATTTAAAATTTATTTTAAAATATTTTTTAAAACAAAATGTACGTTAGGCATAAAAACTTTAATTTTTATATGCTTAGGAAATCGCTAGCAATAATGATATTTATTTGTCACATTTCTTAAATCATAAAACAATTTAGAAAAAACTATTTGATAATTTTATAATCCTTCAATAAGGAAATGACATAAATAGATTCTGTAAATTATCACGAATGTAATGAATACTCATTTCGCATGAAAATGTATATATATTTTTAGAAAAATAAAAATGTAAGAATATCTTTACTTGGAGAGCTATGGTAATAACTACCACTAATATAATGTATAATAATTATCCATAACTAGATAAAATATAATATTTTATTCTAATTAAAATTATTATATAGAGAACATTAATATATTAAAATATTTTTTATTAATTTACTCAAAATTACTTAAATTATATAAAAGATTATTTTAACTTGTTTAAAATTACTTATTTTTTTATACTATAATTTTGTATTAGTTATTATGGCAACTGTAGCAGAAAATCAAATTCCCTATTCCCATATTCTTATCTCCCCATGTTTCATTGTCGATCGGACGGGTTAAATGATCCTGTGATGTGCACTATATCCTTGAAATATAATTTAACTTGTCTGATCTACGATGAAACACGAAGATATAAAAATATGTGGACAGAAGATTTGATCTCATAACTTACCTTCCTATATTATCGTAACAATTACCTAAGCTGTTGATAAATGTAATAGTATTGTATTAATTATTATAATATAGTAGTAACTACTAAATAATTAATATAAAAAAATTAAAATAATTTTAATGAAGTTTAAATGATTTTAATTAAATTAGTAAAAAAAATATTTTAATATAATAGTATTATATGTATAATAATTTTGATTTAAGTCAAATATTATATTTTATTATATTGTAATAGATATAGATCAGATTCTCCAAAATATTCTAGATTAAAAAAAACTCTACAAATTCATTGGTAAGATGAACATCTCATCCCACTAATAAGTAATGGACGGAGATTCAGAATTGATTATAATGATTTTAAAAATAAAAATAATTTTAGGATAAAATATGTGATGGAGTTTTGATGTACATTTGAGATTCGTTTTAAACCTTATATTTTTTTCCAAAAGTGGTAACTAAAATCGGTGGGGCTTATAGTATTTAATTTAATTCTTGCCACTTATTAATTTAATAGGGAAAAGGAATTTTCCCAAAATGGGGAAAAAATATCTCCGAAGAGATAACTCCATCTTGCGAAATCAAGCGGATTAAGTTGCACCACGTGTCCATTCCAGCGAGTGGATCCGGACGGACAGGAGCCAGGAAAATCCGTGGTCAGCCCTATTTCAGCCCTCCGCTTCATTCGCTCCGCGGAGTCGCGACGCCGGCGATCGTTACAGCCAGAGGCGCGACGTTGATTCGCCAACTACATTTTTCCGGTGGGCATGGCGGAGGATAAGTACAACTGCAAGAACCCTGCGGTGAAGCGGATCCTGCAGGAGTTGAAGGAGCTTCGTACCAACCCTTCCGATGAGTTCATGAGCCTGCCGGTTGAGGTGATCACTCCAATTCGCAATACTAACCCTAACCCTATCCCTACCCTTGCATTCACTGCTCTTCTTGACGTGGTTCAGAGGCATTAGATCTCTGCCTTATCTACCCAATAATACAACTTTCGAGATTTCGTCTCCGATGCTTTGATTTTGGGTGATCTGATCCGGATTAACAGTGAAATCACTCCATTGATTTGGGGATGATTCGTTATCTTGCATTTCCTTTCCTTCTAGCATCTTTTCCCCCTTTAGATTTTGGGATGATTTCTGCATTTTATTTTAAAAAAATGGTTCTTTGATTGAATACTAATTGCAGAATGTAAGGAATTTACTTGTTATTGTAAAAGGCTTAGATTTATGTGTATTTAAATTGCAAGTTTCTATGATTAAGAGCTTATTGGAGTACTTGAATGTGGTATATCTCATAGGCATCTTTAGTTTTTCTCATCTTTTTCGTTTTCAATCTGTTACTAGGAAAATATTTTTGAGTGGCAGTTTGCTATACTTGGCCCTCGTGATTCAGAGTTTGAGGGTGGGATTTATCATGGAAGGATCCAGCTACCCGCGGATTACCCTTTTAAGCCTCCTTCTTTCATGTTGCTTACAGTAAGATTATTCTTCACATGATCTATGATGAGAATCTTTATGCATTTTTTGTACTATCCTTTTTCCAATTGATTGAGTCCCCTTTTTATATACCAGCCAAATGGTCGATTTGAAACACAGACGAAGATATGCTTAAGCATATCAAATCATCATCCTGAACACTGGCAACCTTCATGGAGTGGTGAGCTCGATATGCCTCCATATGTTGCATTATGTTACGTGTTTAGTTAGTTAATCATGTCTGTTTGGTATTTTTAATTGTATTATAATGAACCGTCAATAATTTAGACAACCATTGGTATATGATTTTTTTTCTTTCTAAATCTATCATCATTCATCACATGTGTAGCAGTTAGATTTTTGGTTTTTTGTTTGTCAGTTCTCATAGAAGCTTGCTATTGGACTTTGCATGAATCATAGATAGACCATGTTTTCGTTTAGCGATGATTAAGATAATTTTAGCAATGTTATGGCAAATTAAATTCTATTGAATCATGCTTCTATTTTTGGATAAAAATTGGTATTTATAGAGAACAATCATTAAACAAGCTCCTACTTAAGCCATCTTCCAACTTGGTTATGAACATTCTGTTCGTCTATAACCCTAAGTGCTTCACCATTTTTTCATAATCTACTCTTAATTTTGGGTTAGTAGATTACACGAGCCTGGTGCCAAAGTAATTTCCTTCAGTTTTCAGTATGTTATTTGGCATTTTGTTGCCCTATGACAAAAAAAGTGGTGGCATTCACGAATTTAACTCATAAGTGGAGTTTGAGTGATGATAGTTATCCTGTTTGACTAAGTTCTTTTGAAACTGTTTCTTGTTTTTTTGTTTTTTTAAATTAAGCTAATTTGTAGCATTCGTGTTGTCTAGCATTTTACATCAATATGGGAAATGTGCGATGTAACTGTCATAATCACACTCTTGATGCCAAAGTCATAGTATGAAAATTTTCTGTTAAATTGAGCAATGACTCACTAAATATGCAATATTTTTCAAAAGCTTGGAGGTTCAAATTTAGTGTCAGTAGCAATTTGCACTTGAGTTTGTGAATGATTTCTTTACCACTGCTGGGCTCTATTTTGGTCATGGATCATGCAGAGTGCAGGAATAACTTGTATTCCAAGAGGTTAAAATTCTTGCACCAAGAAACAAAAATCATAACTTATTATTATTGGATAAATTTTTGGAAGAGTTTTCCTCATAGCACTCTTTAGAGATAATCTTTTTGTGTGATTAAAAACATGAAACCCATGTTGCTAACTTTAGGTCCTATAAAAATAACTCTCAGTTTATTTCTACCAAGCTCATCGCACTAGTCAACAACGTAGTGCAGCACAAATTTTTCATAGTCTAGTCTTAATTTTGGGTTAGTAAACTACTCAAGCACAGTGCTATAGTAATTTCCTTGAATTTTTAGTATGGTATTTGTCATTTGCTTGTCTATAACAAAATGTAAAAGCTACATTCCTGAATTTCAGCTGTTTAACTCTTCAATGGAGTTTGATGACTAAGTTTGTTTGTGATCCGCCTTTTATATTTAAGTTAAACTATAGTGCAATTCATCAGTATGGATTATGGTTGATATGACTCTTAAAATGTCATAATCATGTTGTGAATATCAAGTCACAGTATGAAACTTTAATCTATTGAATTGGGCAATGCTCAAGTGAATATGCTATCCATGTTTGCTCAAAAGGTTGGAAATTTGAATTTAATGTTAGTAGCAATTTACTCCTGAATCAATATGTTAATGATCGCTTTGCTGGTCAAGCAAGAGGGGTCTTTCTGGTTGCTATTTTTTGACGAATTTGGCAGTGTGGCGTTAAAATCTTACTGCTAATAAAGAATCATCATCTTAAAGTTATTCTGTAAATTTTTGGAAGAGTTTTGCATATCGCATCTTTTCGATATAGCACAATCCTTGATAATTGGACTCCTCAATTATCCCTATTGTACCCATATCAGAATGCCACATTCTACCTTGGCACTTTGAGTGTGCACATATCTCATTAATTACTTGTTAAACCATTTTTGTAACGCACTTTGATCCACAGTCACACTATACAAATGTAGGATACTCGTACTAAATTCCGATTAACATAGCTCACACTTATATTATGTTTGTCTAAGTAGGCATGCCAATTCATAATATGTCAATTGTGCCACATTTTTCGGTCAGATATTAATTGAATAAATTTGCGGGTTTCAGTTCGGACGGCATTGCTAGCATTGATTGCCTTCATGCCAACAAATCCTGATGGGGCATTAGGATCACTAGACTACACCAAGGTAGAAAGGAAAACGCTAGCAATCAAGTCGCGTGAAGAAGCTCCAAGATTTGGTAATCCAGAGAGGCAAAAACTCATAGATGAAGTAACTTCGAGCATCTCGTTTCCTTTTTATTGTAGGCATCAGTACTTGATCTAATGTTAGCGATACTTGTGTGTTGACAGATTCACCAATACTTGCTCGCCAAAGTTCCACCTGTTCCTCAGTTGATCGAAGACACATTTGGTGAAGGCTCGTCTTTCGAAGACACGCATGAAGTTCCTATTAGCTCTGATGTTGCAGCTCCAACTCAGGAACCCCATGCTCCAGAACCTGACGGGGCAGTGGAGGATGTTCGCGAGGTGCATGTTAATGCTGCAGCTGGTTCAGTAAGACTCAGCTTCAGTGCGGGAGTAAGGCTGACGAGAAGAGCACCAGCTACATTGCTGAATGAGCAGCCTGCGGAACATGACTCTAGAGTTCAGAAGCCATCTATCGATGACCGCATGTTTACTTTTGCTGCCATTGGACTGGCTATTGCTATCCTTGTACTCATAGCGAAAAAGCTCCTGCGGTCGTACGGGCTTGATGGATAGGATGCATTCGGATGCGGCATGGATAGATCTTATGACAGCCTGCCTCGACAACGATTACCTACAGAACAGAACTCTTTCACCTTTATTTCTATCCGATAAAGTGTTTATAGTCATACGAATGTGGATAAATTGGCATATAAACAACATATCCTCTAGGCATTCTGTTCATTCAAATATCGTACTCGTATAGTTGCAGTAATTCTCGGAGTTCATAGCAGCATCAAAAGTTTCTCGTCATCTCGTTCATCCTGTCCTATTAGATCGGGTCACACGACTTGCCCCATCCATTCGTTTAGACTGTTCGGATTGCTAGAATTGTATAGTTTGTCTGATTCATGCGACTCCCTCAATTTGCCCTAATTGCATGGTATAAATTTTTTAATTTAAACATATAAAAATTATATGATATAATATTTATTTATAATATGTTAAAAGAAATATAAATTTCATAAATTTGATAAATGTTTAACTAATTTATAAATACAACAACATTTGTTCGCCGTGCTCGATTGAATTTTTAATAAGCAAAGTCGAACAAACTCAAAAGTAAATAATCAAGTTTAACACAGTTAAAATCTGTTTAGCTTGGTATATATGCGTCTAATCTCTCTCTTAATCATAAACAACATAATTAATTGACTGGCTTAAACATAACTGATCCAAAGAGCTCTAACAGCGCACACAAATCCATTGCCATGATTCCTTTGTGGCTTGCACTGCACATGGCAACAACCAAATGGTTCTGGTTGAAGAAGTCTCACAGTCGAGAAGAAGGAGACTTGATGGTTCAATCAATCGACTAAGAACCCCGAGTCGATATGATGTGTTTAAAATATTGATGTTGAGGTTTGCGGTTCAATGTAGCCCGATACAATGAAACATTTGGTCTAGTTGGTCAAATGAACTGGGTGCATAGTGAGAGTGTATTCAGGTGAAATTAACCTTGTTCCAATGTTACATGTTCCCGACATAGATGTTCGATATATCTAAATACAATGGAGCACGAATGAACATGTTTTTGAGAAGAATGAGAATTTTCTTATGCCAATCGTTTAGTTGACCTTTATTAAGGCCTCAAAAGATGATTGCAAAACGATCTCTCACAACTAATGCACCGTATCTGGGCATGCTTGAAGTGGCAAATGTCTCGACCAACAGAGACTCGTCTCTTCTTCGAGAGGTTTGTTTAGAAAGGAAAATAATTCTCGATCTTGTCATTCCCGATCAAGGTCATATTCTCTTTGCGCGAGAAGTTATGGTTCAAGCATCTAATTCTATGTCACGTTGTTGTCCAAGTGGCCATGTTCCTATCAAGCCTCATTTTGTAATGGATTCAGTTAGACAACCATGGCCCTAAAGATAAAGTGACTAGTTCAAATTTCAAAATGTAAACTAGGAATCGAAAGTTTAGTCCAATCCAACCAATAGAGAAAGCTATACTCAACATCATTTCATGACATTCGTACTCTTTGAATAGAGATAATCTCCGCATCTAATGTGATCAAGTTTGTTTGTTCGTTCGGTTCGGTTAAAGAAATTAATAACGGAAACAGGAAGAAAGGTGCGGTTAACTAGCATGTTATGCATCCTAAAATGTTGAACCAACCGAAAAGGCTTCTGGCCAAAGGGCAAAGGTCAAGAGTTTGAATCCATATAACGACGCTATTAAAAGTATACTTTGTCATTCGTGCTCTTTGAATAGAGATTATCTCCACATCTAATGTGGTAAAGTAAGTTCGTTCGTTCGGTCGGTTTAAGAAATTAATAGCGGAAATATGAAGAAAGGTGTGGTTAGCTAAGCATGTTATGCATCCTGAAATTTCAGACCAACCGAAGGGTCCTCTATACAGGGCGGCAAAGCCTAAACTAAGGGCTATGAGGCTATCACATTCATCCAACTTAGCCACAGCGTGCATGGAAGCTCATGTGCATCCATGTGCTGCTACCTTAGTAGAACATGCTTCGCTTCTTTTATATAATCTTCCATGGAGAAGCCTCTGTTTTTTTGCTTGCGATGGGGGAGAGGCGGAGAGCGATAGGAAGTGGACGTCGGTGAGGCAAGTGATCTGCGAATGGTGGGCCAGGGGAGCAGGGAGGGTGGGATTGGGAGGAGGATAAGGACACTGAAGGGGTGGTGCCAAATGGTGAGGCAATAGGAGTAGAAGGGCTGTTCCGTGAGGCGGCTAACTACATTGTGTGCCTGCAGGTACATGTGAAGGTGATGCAGATGATGCTCGGAAAGTTGTCACCGGAGGAGGTCATCTCCGAGCTTTGATAGAGAGAGAGAGGAGGAGAGATACATTTGATACATGTTATTTGTAGGTTTTATTACTTTTGAGTTTGTTGATATCGGATTCTTTGAATCAAGTAAACTTGAGTTACCTTTCGAATTCAAATTTAGTTATAATGACCGGTTCGTTTAGCCAAATAAATCAAAGGATATATAATAATTATTGGTGTTGGCATCCATAATTTGGAATCGAAATTCTAGTGTTCATCAACAAATATAGGAAGGATGCCTTTATTTGCTTTAATTAACTAATGCAAAATAAAATCAAGTATTGGGACACAAATCAAATTTCTATAGGGTCGAATATTCTGAAAGTGACTTCTAAATGTGCATATGTTGTGCTCCAGATTTAATAAGTAGGCAAACCAAGAAAAGGGGCTCTCTCTCTCTCTATGGATATATATTTTTGGGGCAGACACTGAAGGATCACTCAAATAAGGATATATAAGCTGCCAAAGCAGCAAGAACCAATATTGCACTATGAGAAAGAAAGCCAAGAAGAACAAGAAGTCGACAAAGACTGATCTCTATAAATACAATGTACAAGAGAGATCCATTGAATGAAGCTATGTACTCAGATGGTGAAAGGTAAAAGAAAAGGAAACGTAACAAACCTTGTCTTTGGTTAGTTAAGTAATAGAACTGAAACTCTCTATAGGATCTGATTCTTCTAACAATGACGCCGCCTGGAAACAGTCTGCTGCATCACTCAGACGACCTTCCTCCTTGTGGATCAAGCCCAAATGATACCATGCCGACTGATTTGTTGGTTCGAGCCTTAGGGCTGCAGAAAGAAAGCTTCTAGCGACAGGCAAAGATTTTGAGCCTTTTTTGGCCAGTAGAGCACCGATTGATACTTTACATGGCACATGGTCAAGCTCAGCTGAGAGGGCCTTGCAGTAAGTACCCAATGCTCCTTGGTTGGTCTCTTGACACAATTCAAGAATACGACCTGATGAATTATAGATAGCAAAATGACATACTTTAGAAACTCGAAAGATGGTCAAATCTGTGTTTTGTGGATTCAATGCAACAAAAAAATTTCTATAAATTCTATAACTATACAGACATCTAGTTAAGTCGATGCCTGCACATTTTGATGCTGAAATTAGACCACTAAACTAACATTTCAAGTTTCTCCAAGTTAATCGAATGTCGAATGAAACAAACTAGAAAGTACGAATGAGACATCAGGTGGATTGAACACAAGGTGTGAGTCACAATGCAATACATGCCTATTGGGAGCAGTTCATGGAGTTAAGGTTCTACAAGGAACTACCTGTATTTGGACCACAGAGCTATTGGCACATTCCATATGTTGATATCTTCTATTGCCCTATTCCTATGAGAGCTTAACAAAAGTTGTTATCGGAAATTAAATTTGACCTAACTCACAAAAATAATATCGTACAACCATATTTATAGATGATACCACATTTTAAAAATAAAGAAACCTTATCAAATCTCCTTGAAAAAAAAAGAATAAAGAAAATAGGAATATATATATATATATATATAAGGAAGTAAGAATATTGTAGAATATTCTACACTCCCCCAAGCTGGGTTGTAAATGTTGATTAAACCTAGCTTGGAGTTTGAATCTTCAAAGTTCTTCCTTGGTAGAGCCTTAGTGAGGATGTCACTGTCTACTATCTAAAGACTAGTTGGCAGATGCAGTGACTTGATTCTTCCCTGTTTGATCTTTTCCTTTGTGTAGTGATGATCAATCTACATGTGCTTCATTTTATCACGATGCACTGGGTTCTTTACGATATTGATAGCCGATTGATTGTCATAGAACATCTGCATATGTTCGTCAACAATGATCCTTAACTCCTTTAAAATCTTCGTAGTCACATCCCTTCGCATAAATTTCTGAACCGCTTCTTGACACAATGGACTATTTTTTGCTACACAATTTATCTAATTTTCCCTATACATATGTACACTAGCTAGAAGTTGATCTTCGATCTACTAATAATCATATCCAATCCACATCACTGCATATCTTAATGCTTTTATCTGTTGATTTCTCAAAATAGAAATATTTTCTGGTCTTAGTTTTAAATATCTCAGGATCCTATAGACTGCCTCCATATGTCCTTCATTTGGATTGTTCATGAATAGACTCACTATATTAATTGAGTAGTCAATGAAGGGTCTTGTGTGATAAGTACATGAGTTTGCCCACATGTTTCTGATATTGCTTTTATCAGGTGGTCCATAATCCTCTTTGATTCCTAATTTGATTGTTGAATCCATGCGAGTCTCTTCTAGCTAGCATCCAAGCATTTGAGTTTCTTTCAGAAGGTCCAAAATATATTTTTGTTGAGAGACTATGATTTTTCATTCCATGAAAGTACCTAAGACTTCTCAAATCTTTGATTTTGAATTCTTTGGCTAGTAAGCTCTTGAGTGTATCTCTTGTGGATTGTTTGAGTCCAGATAATAATTGTTTCAACCTACAAACATTATTGATTGTGGCTTGTGACTCAAATACAGGAGGAATGCTCATGTAAACTCTTTTCACTAGGTCTCTATTGAGAAAAGCATTTTATATCTAATTGATGAAGTGCCCAGTGTAGATTTACAGTCAGAGACAGAAGGACTCGAACTGTGTTCAATTTGGCTACAAGAGCGAAAGTTTCTTCGTAATCGATTCTATAAGATTGTGTGAATCTTTTGCAACTAGTCAAGCCTTGAATCAATCGACATTTCCATATTCTCTATATTTAATTGTGAAGAATCATTGCAGTCTATAGAACGCTTCGATTGATTAGTGTTGGGGAACAAAGGCTAACAGTTGGAGAAGAAGAAGTGTATTTGGAAGTTTAGGCATTTCTGCAGGTGAGTCAAGGTATGGAACCATGGGTTCATCTGGGTGAGTAGGGACAATTTCTATCTAGGTATTGACCGAATTTGATAAAGTGCAGAGAATATCTAGGTGACTAATCCTTGTATTGATCTTCAAAATTGATATTCTTGTGTGAAACTATTCTCTCCTTGAATGTCATATTTGAGGTAATACAGGAACACTCATGGAGCTATAGAATTTTCTTGCAATTGGAGAATAACATTTGTACCCTTTTTTACGAAAAGAATATCCTAAGAAGATACACTTAATGGCTCTAGGATCAAGTTTTCCCCATGTTAGATATGGAGATGGACAAAAGTGGAGCAACTGAATAACTTGATAGGGATAGAAGATATGAGATGTGGTTGGGTGTGTTTTAAGAAGGATGTGACATGGGGGTTCTTCAATTTCGGACATGTTTTGGGAGTTGACAAATTTCACATTGAAACTCATTTGGATTTTTATTATTGGAAAGAGATGGAAAAAGGTTCTTGAGATATATTTGGATGTCCTAACCTAAGTGCTATAACATAATAGCATTGTCCTCTTCTGGAAAAATAAAAACTAGATTTTGACTTACTAAATAAGTGATATTATGGAAAGGAGAATCATTTGTCTCAAGTAGATAGAACCTCGAGTATTCTTTAGCATTGTCAATCATATTTTCCGAGTTCAAGACCTGAAATTAACAACATTTAGAAAAAATTTAATGACACAATAGTGATTTTGAGTGAATCCTAACTGATAGTAAATTGCAGTTTAATTGAGGCACTAAAAGAACATCATTTAGTTGAGTGTTAGGTCTCTTGAAATTTTTACTGTTTTAGTCATAACTACTTTAGAGAGCAATCCATCTGTTATACTAGCTGTTATGTTCTAGCATGGGTTGAAAATTTGTTAGTCTCTCTATCTCCAATCAAGTGGGCTAGAACTCATGAATCTACAATTCATAAATTCAATTTATAGACACTTGTAGAATTACCTTTTGCATTAAAGATTTGGTCCTAATTGTCAAAGTAGAATCAGTTGCTTATGATTGCTTGATTAATTACTTTTAAATCTCCAACTCTTCTTTGCCAAAAGGATTGGACCCAACAAGCACAAAATTTTCATCTCTGATTGCAGTGTTACCTCATTTTTGTGGGTGCGAGGACTTGCAATCCATTGGTTTCTCATGAATCTTCCAACATATTTCCTTGATGTGACCAAGCTTGCTGCAATGTTTACAATATGGATGTTCCCTCCTCTGTCAATTGTCAGTGTCTTGATTTTGAGGCACACAAGCAGCTAGGGCAAATTTTCCACTTGAGGTGTGGTGACTAAAGTACCCAATATCATCTTTTTCATGTTTTCTTCTCTCTGGGCATCTAAAAAATCTTCTCTAACGTTGAGTTATGGCCTTATCCCCTGAATTGTTCCTCAAACTTCATCAAGATTTCCATTGAGCACGAATAAAAATTTGTACACTATTTTCTTTTCAATAAACCTACTTAACTCTGGCAATTCCATAAATATTCTTTGCACATATCAACTTGCTGCCAATAGTGTGAGAGTGTTAAAATATTAGGTTCACCATCAAATCTTCTTGTCGCAAATCATGTAGAATCCTTTCTATTTTGAGCAATTTTGAGGTATTTTCCTCATTTGAATAAGTCTCCCTCACTACTTCTAAGATTTCTCTTATTGTTCCATATAGGAGAAAATTTTCTCCTAATGATTCATGGAATTAATTAACCATGACATAATGATTTTAAACTTCTGAATCGCGAGCCGTCTACCTTTGGAGGGGCTGCTTCCCTAGATAAATAATCATCCTTTTCTGCCTTTGTCACATATGAACATCATCACTGATTGGGACCATTGGAGATAATTGTTCCCATTGAGTTTGTCATGTAATGAAGATTTGATGGTCATGTCATATTCCACTAAGGTTGGAAACGATAGAATTTTAATGAGAGGCAACGTCAGATGTTGTGGAGGAGGAACTAAGTTTTTCTGTAGTCATTCTGAATTTCACTGTGTATAGACAGAATGCATTGTATGGACAACACAGGTTGCATGAACGACCAGTAGAGAGTAGAGAGTAGAGAGTAGAGACAACGATCAGAAGATACTATACAATGGTGGCAAAAGGCGATTACGCTCACCCCCAGTGCCCCCGCCAACCCATCTCAGGGCTAACACGGAGGAGATAAATCACAGGTGGCTACTAGTCTTTGGAATAGTGACTGCCACATAAGAGAGACATTTACCTCGACTATGCCGAGATTCGAACCCCATACCTCATGGTGGTAGCACTTCATGTGCTAGCCACTAGACCGAGGGGACCAGAAGATACTATACAAACTTTTATGGATGATGGTCAAAAGACAATGAAAGAAGAAGCTACGGTTAATGCTTACGACAGGAGAGACAATAAGGGTTTGGAGAAATGGCTAGGATTGACTTTGATACCATGTTTGAAATTAAAATTGTATTAACTCACAATAATAATATTGTATAACCTTGCTTGTAGTTGATACCACATTTAGAAAATAAGGAAAGACAACTTATCAATCATTTAAGAAAAGGGAAAAAATAATTAAAATAGAAACATATATACATATATAAGGAAGCAATAATATTTTACAATATTCTACAGTTGGAAATAAGAGGCATTTTTTGTGTACCACCAAATTTAGAAGTGAATAACCTTGTTACTAGAGGATATAGTCTCTTGAGAGCCACAAATCTCAAGAGAAATTGTAAACCTTTTGGATATCCGGAATATAATGAAATAAAAAATATTTCTTCGTAATGCTAGAAATACTGCTCTGTGAATATAACATAAAGTATTAAGCAGCTCAAAAGGAAACCAACCAATACAAATATGGTCTTCAATACCTTGAGCATGTAGAATAGAAGCAGAAAAGGGTTTCATTTCCCTAGCTTTATCCAAGCATATCTCAGCATCTTTCCAGTGGGAGAGGCTCGAATACAGATTGGCAAGACCTTGCCAAACTTCAAACTCGCTGACTTTGCCATCCTCAAGCTGAAAGAAAAGTCAGAATTTAAAGATAGAATATATACACACAGAGACTTGGATCCAAACAAAACATACAATAAAAGGAAACCATTTATATTATAAATTATATACTACAGACCTATATATCCACCCAACCAAGCTATTAACCTATTAGCTATCTAATGAAATTTCATCAATACAACATATCATGTATCATAATTAACATACATCAGCAACTTTGTTTCTTCCAGCACTGAAAGATAAAATAATTGCATTAAGCAAAGGGCACTAAAAAGTTAGCATATGATCCTTAATTTCTCTCAGGCTCATCCTGTGAATGATGTAGAAATACTTGCACTGACAGGTATGTGTATTTAGTAGATTTTTTTACTTAGTACTTATTAATGATCGAATGCAAAAACATGAACGCAGAGGGTGTGTTAAAGAAGAATACTGTGATAAATGAGTTGCCAACTTCAAGCTTCAATGCATCCAAAATTAGCTATAACTTTAAATTAATATCCAATAGCAGCATTGGATGCTTTTGTTGTGAGGATACTGCAGTTCTGCTGTGTAGCATATTTTCCTTTATCACTTTTTGCATCAAGCCAACTTGGATTATGATTTTGTTGTGTGAATCCTAGCAAATTTTAACAACATACTGTGACTTGAAAGTAGAAGCACATGTGCCACGAACAATGAGCTAACACATCCTAGAATTGTGTTATGGCCTAAGTTTATCTTTATTTGAGCAAAGAAGAAAAGGGAGCATAAAAAAGATCCTGTGCTGCATTCTCTGGATGCCTAATATGCACACTACTTAACAATAAGGATGCTGATAGAAATTAATCTGAGAATCCATCATTAGATATACTAACAGGACAAGCTGACATCAATTTCATTTCCTGTGTTACTTTGTTGGTGAAATCTTCACTCTGTAAATATATTCTGATACTTCAAAAAGGTTCATTACAACAAAGAACAAGGTTTAAGATTTAGGTGGCATTTGGTTAAATGATGAGAATGACTATGGATATGGGTTTGATAGTAAGGTAGAATGGGAATGGGAATGGAAATGAAACCCACCTAGTTATATGGGTTTGGTTGATTCCCATAAATCTAGAAATCATTCCCAAATTGTCATTCCCAACCCCACAATCCAAACATTATCTTTTACTATCATTCCATTCCTTCATTCTCAAACTCATCAACCAAACACCCCCTTAAGGTTTAAAGTATCTATGCCAAAGTTTTGTCTTCAGCTAAGAGGTACAGTTTCAATACCATGCCATGTTGACACTCAACATGCTTTAAAGTGTGCTAACATGATTAGAGATCAAATCAGATTATTGGTTCTTGTACCATCCTCGTGAAATCAGTCAATATTTTTCCAAGACCCAACTAAATACTCCAACAACATCTAATATTAAAATTGATTTTGCCACATGTCTATAAATATATCTTGGTTAACCATTAGGAGTTCAACTTGCACTAACATAATTGAAACTATAACAAATGTAGGTATAAAATATAGATGCATCTAGATTTCTTCGACTTTGGAGTTACTTCTCTTTGTTGTCGGTGGTGGTGCTTCCCTTCTTTCACTTGACTCTATTTTTATAATGTCTAATCTCCTCCCCATGATTAATAAACAAAATTAAATGAAGAGTCGTTGGAAGAGAATAGCAGTCTACATATCAATACCACTGAAACTATGTCGGCACAAGTGGCACAACAGCATTTACTCATGCCACCACAATATTAGCATTAGGATTTAGGTACCGATCAGTAATGAGCTCACAATAGTTGCAGTCATGTTGATTGATACTGACCAGCACCTTGAAATCATGACAAGGTCATTCTTCCACTTCTTTCCTAAACTTTACCAACTGTTATCCAGATCAAGGTTTCCAGCTTCTTAGTTACAAGTTGTACAAATGCAATTGTTATTCTTGTCATCACATGCAAAATCATCATTTTAAAGCAACAAGAAGAGCAAGCAAAAAAATGTAGAATATGAGTAATTTCATGATAGAATGAAGGTAAAGAAAACCTCTGTCCTATTATTGAAAGATACAGAAGCCTTTCTTTGGGCCTGAACAAGCCCGAGAAGCAAGCGGTATGCTTCAACTGCATCCACAGGTAAGGACTGAACGACTTTTAACTTTGCCTTGAGTCTCAATAATGGTCCTTGTTCCCATTTAGCAGTCTCATCAAGAGCTGCATCTGTTACAATTTCAGCCTCAGAGTAACGTTGCTGAGCAGATAAAACCAGAGCAAGCAATTTCCATCCTTTGGATATTGATCCACCAGTTGCATCAATATATTCTTTTGCACATCGAAGTGCACAACTAGTATTTCGTTGCTCAGCATATTCGAGTCCTAGATCAAAAAGGATATCTGGGTTATGGCGGTCATTAGACATTGCTTCATCTAATGATTTCAACGCTTCACTTTGCAATCTAGACCTTTCATGATCTGAGGAAGCAGTCTTAGCTTGTTTTCCAAGACAAATACCTAGAAAACGAAGACCTATACTTTTTAGATGCTCATCTCCAACTCGAGCATTTTCTATAGCTCTCTGTGCGTATTCTACTCCTTCAGAAGAAAGAGAATGGCGCTTACTACAGATCATAGCAGCCAATAGCAACACCATGATATCATTAGGACTTTCATCTTTGTTTAATGACTTCCTTAATAAGTTCAATGCAGAAAGACTTTCACCTGAAGCACTATAGCAAAGGGCTAATCTGTACCACCTATCACACCGTGGATATATTCCAGGCATGACCTCTTCAATGTGTCTAGCAAGTACAGAAGTTTGGCCACATAGAGAGAGTGCAAAAGAAAGATGTTCAATTACTGATGGATCCCACTGGATCTTGCCCAGATACCATTTTCTTAACACTAGCATTAGAAGTAAAATAGCCTCTTCCAAATTATTTTTTGGAACAAATGCACCATCAACTTGGGAAGCCAAATTAGGTGGATTAGCCTCCACTCCACCATACAATAAAAGAACAGCGAATCTTTTCTGAATCCTTGCACTGCAATCATCATCAAGATTCCATTGACTTAGGAGTGCACGACGGTATGAAGCAAAAGCTTCCTGATAGCACCCAGCTTGCTTATAGAGCTCTGGAAGTAGCTCAACTGCCCTACTAACAGTTTCCTGTAACTTCTGCTCAACTGAAAAATCTGGTATGCCAGGTTGGAACATTTTTTCCACAGCATCAAGGATGCTGCTACATTCCTGAGCAGCTTCTGCAAGATGAAAGGCAACCTCTTTGTAACTCAAGATTCAGGGTTAGAAAGTATCAGAAACTTAGACGACAAATCTAACATAAAGAGAGTTAAAAAAGGAAGTCCAAGTGGTCAATGTTTAGAGAGCCTTATGCAATCTGCACAAATCATAAATGATGAAAAGAAGATCGTACCAGCAGCTTTGCCTAGTTTACGTAATGACATGGACTTCAGATAGATGGCTTCAAGTACAAGACTAGCAGCATGTTGCGATGGCATATGTACAGATTCATCATGTGATCTATTCCTCTTTGAAGGAGGCTTCTCATCGCTGGAACTTTGTAATCGCTGAATAGCAGCTTGAAGGTCTATTCCATCGAATACCCGAACAGCAGATTCAATATTACCTCTTTGATATTCAAGTCTTCCAAGGAGTGCTCTTGCTTCCTTTATCATGCAATGGACAAACAAATTTAAGTGATGAAGCCTAATTATCTGATAAAAAGGTGAAGCATGCATCATACAGACGGTCATTCCATAATACTCAATGGCATCAGGCAGATCTAACATCACATTGTAATTTAATTGTTATCTGTAAATCAAAGTCCAAAAGCCAAACAACCATCATCGAGCATTTAGGTTGTCAAAAACAATTATTTTCCTAACAAAAGTTTCACTGTGCTACCAAGAAATTCTATGCAAGAATCGGAAACCAATCATATCTTAGAGTTCAACAAAATTAAAGGAAAACCAAATAGATTGAGATACCGCACAGGAGCTATTACAAGAATCAAATATTCAATTTTTATTTTTCACTAGTCACATCGTTTTGATTTCTATGAAGTTCAAAAATGCTTCATAAACGTTATCGGAAAAATTTGCGTAGCGATTCCGAAACCTAACAACGTCCATTTGAGAAAAAGATAACGCCATTGCAAGAGACAATGCCTCGATATTGGTAGATTACAGCAAAAGGGGCCACTCTACGAAATCCAAGCAGGGAGACAACACGAGGTCTATGCACAATAAAAGTTCTACATAGAACAGGAGCAACGAACAAATTAGGAACTCGAACAAGAAGGCGATAGGGACCGAACCTCGTAATTGAGCGAGAGCCCTTCCTGGAGCGACGACTCTGCCTCCCGAATGTTTCCATCATCGGGCTTGGCTTCCACTTCATTCGCCTTCTCAGAGAGGCCGTTGCTCGGCGCATCCTCCTCCTTTGTGGACATCACATCCTCATCGCCACCGCCTCCCTCACCTTCGAGATCCCCCATATCCACGTTCCTAGACGGACGCTTCCGTCACGAATACGCCAACGGGCAGCCCGGACGGTCGCCGCTGAAGGAGAAGGCGGCAAGCCTCTACGGGGGTCGGATCGGGAGGCGGTAAAAGGGATCAAGAGGCGATGGGATCGAGATCGGCGGCGAATCCACGGGACGGTTCCATGGTCCGGAAGGAAGGGTGGTTATGGTAACCGGGATTTAAAGTGGGGAAGGTGACCGTGACCGGAATCAACGGTAGCGGAAAATGGATTGTTTATTATGTAATTTATTTCAATAAAAATTTATATTAAGGTGAAAATTATTTTAAAGAATATTTTATTTGTTTTTTTTAAAGTTTATTTCTCGTATTGTAGTTTTGTTATTAGTTTCGGTTAAAATGACTTTAAAAGTATTATTTTAATTTTATATAAAATTAAAAGGTGTTCCCATTCAAATAAAATCAGAATAACACTCCATCTTATTTCTCATCTCAAAACTATCCTTATTCCATATGACTATAACAATTACAAAAGTATTGGCCAAAAATAATTAAAAAACACCTTTATTGAAATCATAAAAAAAAAAATCCAATCCTTTTTTATTTATTATCAAAATAGCACTCCATCCATTTTTAGTTTCATTTATTTTTTTAGACTTCACCTAGCAATTGCAAAAACATAAGTCTTATAATACCTCCTCGAATGAGTCTAATGGCTAGCACGTGAGGTGTTACTATCATGAAGTCTGAGGTTCGAATCTTGACAAAGTCGAGGTAAATATCTCCCTTATGTGTTAGTCACTATTCCAAAGACTAGTAATCGTCCGTAATTTATCTCCTCCGTGTTGGCCCTGGGATGGATTGACAGAGACGCTGAGGACGAACGTATTCGTCTTTTGCTACCAAAAACATAAGTATTATAACATAACACTTCAACTTTATCAACTCTAATAATATTATGTTATAGTTCATGATTACTTCATCTTACCCCCACAGACTTAGTTAAGTTGATAAGTGATAGGTGGATTATCATGTAAGATTTTAGGTTTGAATTTCAAGGTTGACGGAGCATAAATCCCTACAACCCGTATAAACTCATTCCACCTATCACTTACCTTTTTAATCATCATGATTTACCTTCTCCGTAGAACGGGCTGGCGAGGGCGCTGGGACGAACATATTTATCTTTTGCCACACATATAGTTACTTCATGTTGGTTAATAAATCAATATTATATTGTACAACTACAAAGTGTAACGATTACAATATAAATAATTTTTTAAATCTCGGTAAAGCTGAAGAAAAAAAACCCTCCTTGCACTTGCCAATTACAATTTTTCAATTTACCTCCTTACAGATAGTTATGGGACTGATCATGTGAGGTCGTTGGAGTTACGGATTCCACTTTTTATTACCATACAATATAAATAATTTATTTTTGTTCAACACTAATCAATATACTAAGTAAGATACTAATGAATTTTGATTATACTAATGAATAATTTATTTTTGTTCAATACTAATGAATTTTGATTATACTATATTTAGCTACTAGATTGATGGAGGAAAACAAGTCATTTGCATTCCTTTGTAAATCATAATGCCATGAATCTCATCTCAAAGTCAAGTACTAATGCCCTGAAATATATTTCAAGTTGCAGATGAGAAAGGGATAAATTGTATACAAAGTAAGATACTTTCTTTTATTTACTCGTAAAAATAATCAGACAGAGAGAAATTTGTGGATTATTTTTTAATATATATTTTTCATCCATGTGAAATTGAACGGAATGAACAAGTCATTAACATCTCTTTTCTTCTCCTGTCGCCAATAGCCTCTCTCGTGCAACAATCTCTTTTGCAGTCATGGCAGCATGCTCACAGCAAGCTGCTACAAGTGACTTGTGGCCGCCTTACAGAGCTCATGAGGTCGCTTGCACTAATCTACCATGAGCGCGAGATGGAGCCAAATTAGCTAGGCTCGTCCCAGACAATGGCCCACTAATTTACACATTAGGCTCGTCCTGGAGGTCACTCTAAGTTTTTTTTCAGGCCCAATAACCTGGGGTGGCCTTTCTTCTTAATACATTTGAGATATAGTTGGAGTATAAAATAAATATTTGGAGGAAAGTGATTAAGTTATTGAGCATATAATTAAAGTCTCATATTAAAAATATATAAAAAATTATAAATTTAAAAAATAAAAGATATCTTTATTGATATTAGATATTTTGGGTATATCCTAAAAATAAATTCATTAGAATTTAGGTTAAAAGTGGATGATAATATTATACTATTGTAGAGATATGTGAATTTTTTTTGACCACTAGGTCCTAATAAATAATATATTGATCTAAATCAGGGTTGATTTAATTTTAATTTGATCAAGTTATGATTAAACAAAATTTAATTAGATTAAATCGATTCAATCGACTTAAAATAAGTTGGGAAATTTTGAGAAAACCTAATCTCTTTTTCTTATTCTTTTCCATGTACACAACTCCACCAAATCTCCACATGTTAGCTTCGTTTTCTTCTAATCTTCTCTTTGTTTGTTTTTCTTCTCATTACTTAGTTGTTTTTCTTTTCTGCTTGTCCAACATCTCTTTTATTCTTCATGTTGACATCATGCCGCAACAATCATGAAAAAATCATAAAAGAAGAATCAAAGAGAAATGAGAGAGGAGAGAAGACAAAGAGTTTATCATGGTTCGATGATGTAACTACTCCACAAAATAGTCAAAGAAGATTTCAATAAGAATTCTCTATATGTTTTAAGGTTACCATGATCCTATATATATAGCTAGCCCAATCATATATGGTATTTTGGACCAAAAATATCAAGTAATACCAAAAATCCCGCATCAACTCAGTGCCTCCACAAGAAGCACCACCTAGTCGTGCTTCTAGGCATGCCCATGGCACGAGCATGGGCATGGGCATGCCTATTCCCTCTTACCTTAGCATGACCCGGCTATGTTTGGTGGCATGGTCATTCCCTATAGCATGGACATGTGACTGACTTCTATGATGCACTCATCAAACCCACAGTGGTTGACATGGCCTAGTCGTGCCTTGTGTCGGCCAAATATGAGCCATCTTCAACCCTTCTTCTTCTCAAGAGCAACAACCCTCTATCTTTCCTTCCTTTTGTTTTTCAGCTGACTAATTGTAACCCTAGCCCTTCTTCCTATTCAACAAGAACAACTCTTCTTTTACCTTTTCTTGTACCGTCGAAGCTAGTCGAGACAGTTGGAAAAAAAGATAAGACTTTCATTTTCTTTGCATTCCATCCTTGTCATCTTGTAGTTGTTTTGTTGAAGAGGATAATGTAATGTAATAATTTTTTATTATATATAATTTATTATATTTTTATAATAATATAAAGGGGAACCTTGATGTAATGGTAAAATTGCTACCATATGACATAGAGGTTAGGGGTTGGATTCTCGAAAATAACCTTGTGGAAAGCAATATAAAATTGCATACAAAACTCTTCTTCGTGACCCCATGTTGGCGCGTGCACCAGGCTATCACATTAAGTTCAAGCTCACCTAAACTATAATTTCTGGATTCATCCCTACATTAGTGTAACACTAG